>NC_066584.1:335479195-335790675 GCF_024323335.1 Lathyrus oleraceus | reverse complement strand
AGACACCGGAATTTATAGTGGTTCCCTTCACACTCCGAAGGTACTCCACTCCCCTTTCGACTCGAAAGAGATTTCACTATAGTTAGAATTATTGTACAGCCTACTCACACCAATGGTGATGCTTACTATCTAACCTATAGGTAATCAAGTGTATGAAGAACAATCCTCTTCAACACCAACCCTTGTGTCCAACAATCCTGGAAAACATAAATAAATCTTCTTTGATGATTTGAATAAAGTGTAGTATTATCAATCTTCTCTTGATTGATCTTCTCCTTGGATAAATAATTCACTCAATGTAGTATACAAGTGTTCAAACAGAATGATATGTTTTCTTTTCAAGGTATATGAAGGTTTAATGCAAAGAATACTTTAAGAATGTTTTTGGACACTTGATAAAAAACTGAGTTTTTATAAGAGTGATTTTATTGAAAGTTTTTTGCAAGAAAGGAGGTAGTCATAAAAAATGAGTAATGATGTTTATATATTGCTACAAACACCTTTTTCAAAGAGTATGATGAATGAAAAGATGCCATGATTCAAAGGAATGCAAAGAAACCATTTGAATGAAGAAATGCACCAATTTGCCAAAATTTGTCAGCGGTAACCGGTTACTGCTCGGTGGGTAACCGGTTACTTGCTTCCAACATCCAAAAAATATTTGAAAAATAACAGTGGTAACCGGTTACTGCCGTGTGGGTAACCGGTTACTGAAGTCCAGTTTTGAAAAATAGAATTTGGCAGAATGTGAAAAATGAAATGCAATACATCCTAATTTTCTAAATGGACCAAGATATCATGGAATAAATATTTGAACACTTGTATATCATATTGGTGAAAGTTTTAGATATACCAATGATGATACTTGATCATTTGAATTGATATACTTCACTTGAATCTTTACTCCACTTCAATTCACTTTAAATCTTTGACAGCTTTTTAATCTTTTCACATGAGAATTGTTGAGAGATGTTGTAATCATCAAAATGATCAAGGAGCCATGACTTCACAGTTATGTAAGCCCATAATGCTTCTTTTAGCTTTTCAGACTAATCTTTTCTGGATATTGAAATTGAAACAGTTTTTTCCAAGATTTGCTTAATCTCTCTGTTTGATACTTCCACTTGACCATGAGTCTGGGGATGATATGGTGTTGCTACTCTGTGTTTTACTCCATACTTTCTTAAGAGTTTATCAAATATCCTGGATATAAAATGTGATCCACCATCACTTATGACAAGTCGTGGTACTCCAAATCTGGGGAAAATATTATTTTTAAACAACTTGATGACTACCCTTATGTCGTTAGTGGATGAGGCTATAGCTTCTATCCATTTGGACACATAGTCGACGGCTACCAAAATATACTTGTTTCCCATCGAAGATGGAAAAGGTCCCATGAAATCAATACCCCAAACATCAAATTAATCCACTTCTTAGATGTTCTTCAAAGGCATTTCGTCGCGTCTTGAGATGTTTCCAGCGTGCTGGCACCGGTCAAATCGGACAATATAGGTATGGACATCACGCCATAGTGTTGGCCAATAAAGACCAGCTTGAAAGATCTTAGCGTATGTCTTGGATGTGCTTGAATGTCCACCATAGGGTGAAGAGTGACAATGCTCTATGATATTTCTAACCTCTTCATCCGGGACGCAACGTCGAAAAATGTTATTTGTTCCTCTTTTAAAAAGGAGTGGTTTGTCCCAATAGAAATGTCTTACATCTTTAAAGAACTTCTTCTTTTGTTGATAATTAAGGTCAGGTGGTATGATATCAGTGGCTAGATAATTCATAAAATAAGCATACCATGGTACTCTGCTAATCTCTAAAACTGTTCCAAAGTTGTCTTTATCAGGTTCAAGGGGAACGGTATCTAACTTAGCTATCAATCTGTCAGAGGTGAAATCATCATTTATAGGTAAATGGTCTGGCTTAAAATGCTCTAGTTTGGAAAATGGTCAACAACTACGTTTTTTGTTCCTTTTTTGTCTCGGATATCTAAGTCGAACTCTTGTAGCAAAAGGATCCATCTGAGTAACCTAGGATTCACATCCTTTTTTCTTAGAAGGTAACGGATAGCTGCATGGTCTGTATAAACTATAATCTTAGATTCGACAAGATAAGACCTAAATTTATCAATTGCAAAAACTACAACTAGGAGTTCCTTCTCTGTTGTTGTATAATTGAGTTGAGCCGTATCTAAGGTTCTACTAGTGTAATATATCACATGTAATTTCTTATTTTTTCTTTGTCCTAAAACAGCTCCTACAGCGAAATCGCTAGCATCACACATTATTTCAAAAGGTTGAGTCCAATCCGGAGTTTGTAAAATGCGTGCTGAAATTAGCGCTTGTTTTAAATGATTAAAGGCTTCGATACATTTTTCATTGAAAATGAATTCAATGTCTTTCATCAGAAGGCTCGTCAGGGGTTTTGTTATTTTAGAGAAATCTTTGATAAAGCGTCGGTAAAAACCGGCGTGTCCAAGAAAACTTCAGACTTCTCTAACAGTCTTAGGAGGGTTAAGGTTTTCTATCACTTCTATCTTTGCTTTGTCGACCTCAATGCCTCTTTCAGATTTTATATGTCCTAACACTATGCCTTCTTTAATCAGAAAGTGGCACTTCTCCCAGTTTAATATAAGGTTAACTTCTACACATCTTTCTAGGATTTTCTCAAGATTAATGAGGCAATTGTCAAAGTCAAACCCACATACCGAGAAATCATCCATGAACACTTCAATAATTCCGTCGAGATAATCTGCGAAGATTGACATCATATAACGTTGGAAACTACCTGGCGCATTGCAGAGTCCAAACGGCATTCGTCTGTAAGCAAATGTTCTGTAAGGACAGGTGACGGTTGTTTTCTCTTGATCCTCGGGGTGTATGGGTATTTGGAAAAATCCAGAATATCCATCCAGATAACAAAAGTAAGAGTGTCTGGCAAGACGCTCAAGCATTTGATCTATGAATGGAAGGGGGAAATGGTCTTTCCTAGTTGCCTTATTTAGTTTCCTAAAGTCTATGCACATACGCCATCCGCCTTCTATATGTTTAGCTACATGCTCTCCCTTCTCGTTCTGCACGACTATGATGCCTCCTTTTTTGGGTACCACATGTACAAGACTTACCCATTTACTATCAGAGATCTGATAGATTATACCAGCTTCTAGTAGTTTAAGGACTTCCTTCTTTACCACCTCACTCATTATAGGGTTGATTCTTCTCTGATGTTCTCTCGAAGGTTTTGAATCCTCCTCTAGCGAGATCCTGTGCATAGATACGGATGAGCTTATACCTTTTAAATCAGAGATGTTGAACCCTAAGGTAGAGGGGTATCTTCGTAAAACATTCAAGAGTTGGTTTGTCTCGTCTTGGTTTAAGGTGGCACTAACTATTACTGGGCAGTTCATTTCTTTATCCAAAAACTCGTATCTTAGGTTCTTGGGCAATTCCTTAAGTTCTTGAGCTGGTTTTTGAGACTTTGGTGAAAGGTCTGGAGTAAGGGCCAAACATTCGTTAGTGTGATGTTCTGTTTCCTTTAGCTCGTCATCCTTTTCATTCGGGTTCTAAAATGGTTCGATCATAGGTTCTTCTTGAGCAAATTCCCTTATGCATTCATCTATGATATCAATCGCGTAACATGCGTCTCCTATGATTGGTGCCATCAGGAACTCTGAAAGAATAAACTCTATCTTTTCATTTCCTACTTCGAAAGTTAATTTTCTTCCTTTAACATCTATTATAGCTCTGGTTGTTGATAAAAATGGTCTACCTAAAAGGACAGGGATATCATTGTCTTCTTTGATATCCATGACCATAATGTCTGTCGGGATATAAAGTTGACCAATCCTAACGGGGATGTCTTCTAATATGCCTAAAGGATACTTAATAGATCTATCGGCTAATTGGAGGGACATCTTAGTTGGTTGTAATTCTCCTAAGTTTAACCTTTTACATACAGCTAAGGGCATTAAACTCACATTAGCGCCTAAGTCTAGGAAAGCTTTGCGAACACATGACTCCCTGGAATGCAAGGTATAGAAAACCTCCCAGGGTCTTTCTCCTTCTTAGCATGTTTATTCTCGGAAATAAAGTTGCATTTGAAGGGTTTGGGATCGTCAAGCCTACGCTTGTTGGTTTAGATGTCCTTGAGAAATTTGGCGTAAGATGGAATTTGGGTGATGGCTTCGGTGAAAGGAATCTCTACATGAAGCTTCTCTATTACTTTTATAAACTTTTGGTATTGGTTTTCTATTATGGTTTGTTTAAGTCTTTGTGGATATGGGATTGGTGGTTTGTACGGGGGTGGTGGTTTGTAAGTTTTATCCTTGGCTTCTCCTTCTTGGTAGGTTTATTTTTCGGGTTCCACTGGTTCCTCTCCTTGGTTGGTAGGTGTATTTTCTTTAGAAGCTTTGGACTCGCTCATTGCTGGGTTATAAGGCCCTTCGTAAGCGGTCCCACTTTGTAATGTGATAGCGTTAGCTTGCCCTCGAGGGTTTGAGTTGAGGTTGTCCAGGGAATTGTCCTCCAAGTGTAGTTTGCGGGGCTTGGTTTTGTGCTACCTATGAGACATGGGTTTCAAGCATCTTATTGTGAGTAATTATCTGATCAACCGTAGTCCCTAACTGCGTTATCAGTTCATTACGTGAATGTTCTGGTTTAGGAACTCTTTATTTTGTTGAGTCTGACTTTATAAAGTTCTCCATGATCTTCTCAAGGTTAGGCTTCTGGGGCACAACTTGCATAGGTTGATTCGGTTTTTGGGCTTGAAAACCTTGTGGTCTTTGAGGTGCATAGTTTTGGATAGGGTTTTGGTTTTTATAGGGAAAGTTCGGGTGATTCTTCCATCCAGGGTTGTAAGTGTTTAAAAATGAGTTACCTTGGGCGTAATTCACTTGGTCGGTGTTCAGGTCGTTAAAAAGGTTAAATTCTGCCGAATCGTGTCCTTTAGATCCACAAAGTTCACACTCTATATGGACTACCACTGCGGTGTTAGAGTTTGTAGAAATATGTTCGACCTTAAGGGCTAAAGCGTCCATTTTCGCTTGCATCATGTCCATAGAACTTCTCTCATGTATTCCACCTTGGGTCTCCTTTTTCTCTACTGATGCTAGTTCAGTTCCCCATTGGTAATGGTTTTGGGCCATATCCTCAATTAGGTCACAAGCTTCAAGGTAAGGCTAGTTCATCAGCGCGCCACCAGCGGCAGCGTCGATGCTCATCTTTGTGTTATAATGGAGTCCATTGTAAAAGGTGTGAACGATCAGCCATTATTCTAGGCCATGGTGTGGACAGACTCTTAACAGCTCCTTGTATCTCTCCCAAGCTTCAAAAAGTGATTCTCCTTGGTTTTGAGTAAATCTAGTTATTTGGTTTCGAAGAATAGCAGTCTTACTAGGGGGAAAATATCTAGCAAGGAATACTCTCCTAAGGTCTTCCCAGGTAGTTATTGAGTTAGCTGGAAGTGAATCTAACCATGAACGTGCTCTATCTCTGAGGGAGAAAGGAAATAATCTTAAATGAATCGCATCAGGTTAAGCACCGTTGGATTTAAAGGTGTCGGTCAGTTGGATAAAGACTTTTAAATGTTGATTTGGGTTCTCAGTAGCGAGACCCGTGAATTGGTTTTGTTGCACTAATTGCAGTAAAGATGGTTTTAGTTCAAAATTGTTGGTAGGAATGAGGGGGTTTACTATACTGGAACTAGGTTCCTCGTCAGAGGGTTGGGAAAATTCCTTAAGAGGTCTCCGGTCGTGATTCTCGGCCATAGCGTTCTTAGTTCGGACGAGTAAGAGGCATGTACGAGTGTAACGTTCGGGTTCCACTAAAGGATCTACTAAATTTCCGGTGCTACAGGTTCTTCGCATTTACTGACTAATAACGCCTTAGTCTAGACGGTGTAACAACAGGGTGTGAAATTTGACGATGTTGGTCCCCGACAACGGCGCCAAAAACTTGATCGCTCTATTCGCAAGTGCACGAATCACGTCAGAGTAATATAAAAGAATATCGATCCCACAGAGACCAAATCATTAATCTATCGATTACTATTGTTACGATGTTTATCTAAGGCGGTACAAATGAGATATTGATGTTGCAAATTAACAGTAAATAAAAATGATAAACACAGTGCATATAAAGGTAGGCTTGAATCTATTTCACGTCAGTTAAACGATGCTTCGATTGTCTAAATAGAACTACTTATGGGGCAATATTTTCTACTCTTGAGAAGAATCCATTTAACAGGCATTGTCGCTTTTGCGTATTCAGAACCGATTTTACCTTTAAATTAAGGCCTTTTATTGTCACTTATAAAAGGTGCGCAAAACACTAAAGTAGTAAACCTATTTTTAAGAAATAAGACTCGTAAGCTTAGTCGAAAAGTGATTTTGAATCTATCAATGCGTCTGAAGCATCGTTTACCCAACGAGTTTCCTGATTTTAAATCTATCAATGCGTCCGAAAACAGTTTCAAA
This sequence comes from Lathyrus oleraceus, assembly GCF_024323335.1. Lineage (NCBI taxonomy): Eukaryota > Viridiplantae > Streptophyta > Magnoliopsida > Fabales > Fabaceae > Lathyrus > Lathyrus oleraceus. Next base: position 335,784,191 of record NC_066584.1, on the reverse strand, counting down.
AATTGTTTTTCCTTAAAGTGATAAAAAATTCTAGTTAACTAAGCCAGGGTGCTTTTGCACTCCTTGAGGAGTTAAAATTAACCAAGTTTGTTTCAGAAAACTCGAATTAAAAATTAAAACAGCCCATAAAGCATTTCTACAGATGCAATATGTGAAACATCTCTTTAACCGCGATCCTTACATTCTAACATTTGAAAGATTTAGCCAGACATGGTAATACAAACAAATATAACGATATTGAACATGTTGAAGAGAAATTTAGAATGTAAGGCGTGAAGAACAAGTAAAGCGTGTAAAACAATTAAAACGAGCAATCAAGATAATGGCGAGAAAATTAAATAAAATAAAGACAATGACAGGAAATTAAATAAAGTAAAGCATGACAAGGAATTAAATAAAGTAAAACATGACAAGGAATTAAATAAAGTAAGGCATGACAAGTAAAATAAAAAGGAGATTAAATTAGAACCTGCTCCAAACGGAGGCTTTAAATCTGGTACAAGGAAGTAAGTAAACCTTTGACTTCGAAAATAAAGACGACATCAAAATCAAAGTGCTCCAACTCAATTTCACTAAGGTGCGATAACCCCTCAATGTGACGGATTACCGCTTTTACAGATGATAATATAGTCTTAGTGTTGTAAACTAAGTTTGATGATTTGGAATTGAACTAGAATGACCTATTTATAGTGGAATTCAGCAGCATGCAAAGACCAAGATGCCCTTCAACTTCTCTTTAGTGGAAACGTGGAACTCAAAGGTGGCGCCCGCTACCCCTCCATGGCGCTCGTCGTGTGAGTAAATGGGGAAGTTTATGGGATCATGGAAGTTTCCTCCTGGTTGAGGGCTGATGTTTCATGGCTTCTCCTATAGTGGCCGTCATGCAGAATGCCACGAGTACAATATTTGCCAAAAGTCCTAATTTTTTGGTCTTTTTGCTTCGTTTCTTCTAAAAAGGTCCTGAAAGAGCTAAATACCTAAAAACAACACAAAAGAGAGCATAACACAAGCAAAATGATAATAATTACCTAATAAACATGTGAAATCCGAGTCAAAAACGCGGTGTGAATCAGTGTGATCAAGTAAACAAATACATATGAAGATTTTATATAATGCTTGAGTTTGGTATAAGAAAAATATAATGATAAACACAGTTTTTCTAGCATAGTATATCCAGTCTCAACATTATTCATGATTCGACTCAAATAAAATATGGATCTTTCGGCGCCATTATCATCTTGTTAGGATACCATACTCCTAATTGTCGACTCATATGCCACAATATACAACTGTATATCATTATTCCTCATGGGAGGTAACAACGTTAGAGGTTTCGATAGTTACCTCTTAATCTCATAAAAATCATGTTGATGCTCTGGTTCCCACCTACAACCTTCTTCTTTCTTTAAACGTAATAGTGGTGAGAATACTTTTGTCTTGCCACTCTTATTTGAAATGAATCTTCTTATAAAGTTAATTTTTCCCAACAAGGACCGAAGCTATTTTTTGTTGGTCGGAGACTCAGTATTTAGTATGGCTTTTTTCTTGTTTGAACTTATCTCTAAGCCCTTATTGTGTACGACAAAGCCAAGAAAATCCTCTGAATGAACACAAAAAGCACATTTTAATGGGTTCATTTTAAGCCCATGTTTCCTCATCCTTTCAAACTATTGTCAAAGATGGTCAAAGATGGTCAAGATGGCCATTCTCTGATGAAGATTTGATAATCATGTCATTAATGTACACTTACACGGATGTATCAATGAAGTCATGAAATATTGAGTTCATTACTCTCTAGTAAGTCACACAAGCATTCTGCAGGCCAAAAGGCATCATTACCCATTTTTGTATGTGCCTATGGCCCTTGGGAATCGAAATGTCATTTTTGTAATGTCTTCCTATACAAAGAAAACCTGGTTGTAACTAGAGTATCCATTAAGGTGACTAAGGTATTCGAAACCAACCACAGAATCGGCCAACATATCAATCACTGGCATCTGATATTCATATTTAGGAGTGGTAGCATTAAGATCTCTGAAGTCTATGCAAACTCTGAGGATGCCATTTTTCTTTGTAGCAGGAACAATATTAGCTAGTCACTCAACATACCTGGCAGGTATGATGAACTTGTTCCCGAATAATCTTTCGAGTTCAACTTTGATCTTCGGCATGAGCTCTGGAGAAAACCTTATTGGATTCTACTTTATTGGCTTCTTATTAGGTATGATCGACAAGTTTAATTCTACTGATTCACAACTAAGTCCAGGAGAAGCAATTTGATTACTCCCGGGTCTTTAAGTCTACTTTGGCACCTTGATGGCTCATCATTTCCTTCTTTCACCTTGATTCGTGATAACTTTAAGTCTACTTTAACACCTTGGTTACTCATTCTTTCAAGTGTGGGGCGAGTTTTTCACTAATGTATGTCGGCTCTTTCATCGTCCCATCTCTCAGGTCTTTCTCCTCTAAAGAATCTTGCGCCTGCATTTTCCTTGTTGAGATTGTTGGGTTTGTCTCGAACCCCAATGGCTCATCATCATAGATGCAATCTAGCCTCCGACTTTCTGAAGCTTTTATTTAGTCAATAGAGGCAAAATGATTTTCCTAAGAGTTTTCATACTTAATGGCTTCGACAACCAATATTTGTTGAGATTCGGCCTCTAAGGCCACTAATATCTTGTTTTCAGTCACATAGGCCAAAATCCGAGCCAACACACTTGACCCAATCATGATCTTCATCAAATTTAGTCCATGGTTGTACCCTCTAATAGTTTCATATTCCCAAGTAAGCTCGTACTAAGGATATGAGTCCATTGTGTAATATACATCGTGCCCTTCAAAGTTAAAGCCTTCTCCGGCAAGTCGACATGGTGAATTGTTCGCCAATTTCTGGTCAAAAAAACTATGTCGATGTGATTGACATCTGCTCTGAAAAAACTTTGACTCGCTTCAATGTGTTCGACAATCCCATCAGGCTTCTAGATGGTGATCCTCTTATGCATAGACAAGAGTACAAATCCTACTCCATGCAACCACTCCCTACCTAATAGTAGGTTGTAATTTTGTTTTGTCGACACCATCATAAATGGTGTTGTCCTTGTGGTGGTTCCTACCACTACGTCGACTTGAATAACCCCTAGGGGATTGCTGGCTTTTCTCTAATAGTTAGACAGTACCATGTTGTTACAGGCTAAATCTATGGTAAATTAGCCTATTTAGTCTAACAGGAGTGGGGTATAACATTTACACAGTCGATCAAAACCTTGTTGATTCTTACGCCGTTTATCTTGGCTCTTATATACAAAGGCTTCAGGTGCTGCTACATGGTCATGTCTGGCCTTTAAAAAACGGCATGGTCTTCATTCACTTAGTCGTTATTCATTATATAGTAACACATAGGTTTTTGGGTAGCTATCTCTTCATCAAGACCTTCTTCCTCAATCTCTTATGTGACCGTGTCGTATTCTAAGTTAAAAACAAATATCATATTTCAAATGATATTTAAGTTCTACCTTGGAATTTTGTTGGATTTTTTCCCTTGTTGGAGAAAATTTATTTGTGTTTATCCTTTTGGACAAACTTTTTATCTTGATAAGGGTTTATCCTCTCCATCTCTTGAGCCGCTTGTTTGTCAAAAAGATAGCTTCACCTATGGTACAACATCACTTTAAATACTTCAACCTACAACGATTCAAAAAGTCAACGAATTCTTCTTCATCTTTGGGGTAGACCTTTGCTGCTTGATCTTCATTGTTGTCTTTATTGTCTTTAACCCCGACTTCATCGATAATGTTGACCATTTTGATGTCTAATGGTTTGACAAAGAGAGCCTCAAATTTCATTTCAACATCCTCTTCTGGCCGCAGTTTTTGCTTTTCGGCAAACTTGAGTCTATCATCCTTGAGAGCATTCTGGACCAGATCCTTGAAAAGTATACATTGAGAGGTTTTATGATCCAAAAAATTATGGAATTTACAGAAAACATTTTTGTTTCTTTGTTCTAATGGTGGGACGTTATCCCCTTTAGGAACAACAATTTATCCATCAACAACCAATAAATCAAAGATTTCGTCACATTTAGTAACATCGAAGGTACATGTTTTAGCAGCAAATTTTTCATTTTTTGGTTCGATGAGATTCTTCCTATTTAAGGGTTTTAGGAACTTGCATGTGTAAGGAGGCACTAGCTTTAGGTTTTCCATATTAACCTCATTCTCCTCTACATACACATACATTGAGTCAGATAAGTTCCCTATGTTGTCGACTTCGACATAAGCCACCTTTTTTTTTATTGAACATAGAGGTTCTAGCTTTTTCGGCCTTCAATCATTCGACTTATAGAATTCTATCATCCATCTGGGCCATGTCTCATAAGTATTGGGTTTCTAATTTCTTCCTAATGGAGTAGTCAAGACCCCTTGCTTCCAGTTCGTCTACCTCAAGTTTTGGCACTTGTGTAAAACATCTCCCCTTCAAGGTTCTAAAGCTATTGAGGTAATCATCGATACTTTCAGCCACCTTTCACCTTACACTGGCCAGTTCCTTGAGACTAATGTTACATTGTACCATGTAGATTTTTTTTTGGAATTCTCTTTCTAATTCAAAAAATACTTTATTTTCATATTCTCATTGTTGGTTAAATCACCAGCCTTAGTCTGGTACAGGGTGACATGTTCGACGGTGGATTCATTAGTATCACTGTCACACTTGGTGAACTTTGAGACATTTCATCCCCTAGGAAATTAGGTTTCTCTTAGATACTCAAACAATAGGGATATATAGTTTGGTATGAGGAGGCCCATGTGGAGGCCATTTTGGACCAAGACGCGTTTGACAACATTGGTGATATTATCATGTACCCCTGCATTGTCTTGTCGGGCTTGTCTAAGGACTTGGTCAGCATCTTGGTTCCATTGAACCAGGACCATGTCGAGGCCTGCTAGACCTTCATGGTTTTCGAAAACCCTATTTTATGGTGGATTAGCCCCCTGAGTAATATTAGGGACTAGAGTTGGTGGCGCGCCAAAAAAATCAACAACCCTACCCATTTTGTGGGCTAATTGTTGATAACTCATATTCGAGTTTTCTACAAGTGGGATAAACAAATTGCATATCTGTTGCATAATCGTATGAACCATATCATGGTTTCTTTCATCCATTAACTGTATCGTGACCTGAAGAGAGTTATTGGTCAAGGACAAATTACCCCGGGGAGGAAAATACTGAAGGGATATTATGATACAAGGCGCAGCGGAAAACAAAACTTTTTCCTTTAGTTGATTCTTACGAATGAGCATTATAAGTGATAGAAACAATTACCTCTTGTGGTGATTAACAACTTTGATATATTTTCAGATGAATGATCACGACAATTGAATTAAGATGAATGCCTCTATTCAGTCATACAAATAAAGTGCCTTAAATCTCAGTGCTAGCTGCTACGAATGAAGATATTGAGTAAGAGAGAGAAAGATAGAAATTATGGCAAGGGTTTCACCAACCGAATTTCATCAAGTGAGAAAGCTTATGTACAAAGGTTGTATTTATAGAAACACTTGTGTGGACTACAATTTAAAAAGGTTCAAATTAAGTCCACCATATAATAATAATAATAATATCTTATAAAAACTATTATTATAATAAATATAATTTATTATTATTATATTTAATAAATATTATTATAATAAAAATATCAATTAAATAGACAATTGCAGACCCAAACCTGAAAACATTGTTCATTGATTTTATGTGTGGTTGAGAAATCGATTCAACTGATCTATCTGTAAAACTGAAATTTTATTTTAGACAAAACAAAATAAAGCGGGTTGCTTAAAAATTGAAAATGCATTAACAAATTGGAATATGACACCTGACCCTATTTATTTACCTTTAACCCGAAAGTATGAATGATGACGGTCTTCATACACTCGTGGTAGAAGATAATTATATACCAAAAGACACAAATTTTGTGCTAAAAAGGTGTTGAAATGGGTAAATTTATAGAGGGTTAACCCTGTTGGGGATAAGAAAGAATTACCTTCGCATTCATGTCAGGGTTTCGCCTTCAATGAAAAACTTTGCAAAGAAATATTAGTTGACAGGTTCTTTGAGACTTAACAAAGAATACTTCTGATTATCAATCATCGAAAGATTTTGTGAGAATTAACATAGCAAGATTTCAACCAACAGTCATCGAAAGATTCTTTGAGATTTAACATAGAAAATGTTCAGTAAACAAATACCAAAAGGTTCTCTGGGAATTACCAGAGACAACTTCCAGTTAACGATTGACAAAATATTCCGTGAGATTTAACAAAACAAACTTTCAACCAATCGACATTCGAAAGGTTCTCCGAGAATTAACTGAGAAGACTTTCAACTGGAGAATAATAATAGATTTTTTTGAAGTTTTTAAATTTAATAAACAAAACACACAACTAATAGTTGGGGTATGACAAACCACATGACATTACACCTTGTGGAATCAATGAACTTCGTCTTTAAAGGAATAAGAAACCTATCCATAACAACGTTCGTGAGAGAAACCTATTATATATTAGGATCATTGCTCAGCACCAAAGGTTCAAAGTGGAGTTTAGTGTTAGAATCAGGATAACTTCTCAGTGAAAACTGCATAAAAGTTATGAAGGAGGAAACAATCAAATCTAACAGACATCTGGTAACAAGATTTGACCGTTCAAATTACAGCTTCAATGACTAGGAGACAATAGACTAAAATGAGGGGAGACCAATGAGATACTACTCGATTAAACTACATAATGGTTGGTGTGATTGTGGAAAAATTTAAGCCTTATGTATGCCTTGCTTCCATGTTATTGCGGCATGTTCCAGTGTTCGTCAAAATGCATTAATGCATCTACCTAACATTTACAAGGTCGTAAACTTATATAGTGTCTACAATAATAGATTCCCAATGGTATTCAACGAGGAACATTGGCATACATATCAAGGGACGTAATTTATCACAATGAAAATATGATAAGGAACACAAATGGTCGCCCCACCAGTACACATTTTAGAACCAAAATGGATACGACCGACAAAATGAAAAGAAAGTGTGGAATATGTAGTCTTATCGGTCACACACGAAAACATTGTCCCATTGTTGGAACAAGTTCTAGATGAAATTTAATTATCTTGTTACATTTTTTGTAAACATCTCATTTAATATAGATAACAACTTTTGGTTACAATAAAACAAACATCAACACGTCTAAAACAACAACACAAACAACAAATAAAAACATGTACCAATGCAAAATATCTAAGAGCATACAACAAACAAAATAATATCATATGCTTTATGCATCATATCCCTAACATGATTATCATCCTTAACTAGCAACCAACGACGCTTGATCTCATCGGTGTCATCTACATTAGATATCTATGAAACAAGTTTGTATATTATTCTAACTCTTTTACTATCTTTAATCTCTCAGAGTAATCAAAGATTTAAGTTAGTCTCCAATTGTTGGAAATTCTAATTAGGCCATACACATATCTTCATCGGAGGTTTGATTTTCGAATAAAAAATAAGTCCATAAATATTCATTTTGGAACAAATAAATAAATAAAAATTAAAAACAATTGATAAGAGATATAAGAAAATGATTCACATCACACATCTATTTATACAAAATTGTCTAATAAAATATAATATAAAAATTATAAATTATATTTTATAATATAAATTAAAATATAAAATAAAAATCAATAAGAACTACCATTATGTAAGACCCCAATTTTGACCCTAAGATCCCTCATGATACCTCATCATATGCATTAGCATTGGGAACATACCTTGGCATCCTCCTTACCCCTCACTCATTGGGTTTGCATTAGGAGAGATCACCAAGCATCATGTGACTATATCATACTTTGTATTTTATCATCTTTACTAACCAAAATACCAAAAATATGTCTTTGCATTTGTCTAACTCTTTTGTAGGTAAGGCACATGATCACCTTTGATCCATCAAGCTCATGTCTAGGGTTTAAGACCCTCATGGCTAAGAGCTCAATCAAGAATTGGTCTACAATGGATTTAGACATCATATATGAGTCCCTATGATCATTACATGTTATTTTGGTCAAGAAAGCATCAAGAGTTTGGAATTGGCTTGCCTTGGAAACCCTAGTTTATCTGGGTATCTTATGTAACTTCTTCACCAAGCTTCTTCAACAATTGATAAAATACTTCAAGGGATACTTTAAATTTCATCATCTTATGCATATATGATCTCCCATGAGTCCCAAAAGAAAATAGAATGGCAAGTTAGCAAGTTGGTTGATGGTGGTTGACCAGAGGATTTCATCTAATCAAAATTGGGGTCCCCTAGACCCTATCTCCTACATTTTTTATCATATGAAAATGATTCCAAGAGAAAAGTTACTCTAAATGACATTCCAAACAACTTCCATGTTGAGGTCTAGAGCTATTTTTTCTTGGAAAGTCATTTTTTATGTTGAAAGATTATAGGTCATTTTGTCTAAACCCTAATTTGGAGGTCAACTTCCCAAGGCCATAACTTGCTAAATTTTTATGAGATGAAATATTTCCAAGTTTCAAACTCAAATTCAAGGTGCCTACTTCAACTTTTATGTTTGGAAGGAGATCTAATTCAAATTTTATGAGCATGTGATGTGAGAATACATTATAGGTCATTTTGGACCAATACCATTGAACAAGTGATTTTCCTCAACTTCAAAAATGCATAACTCATTCATTTTAAATCCAAATGAGGTCAAACTTGTGACACTTTTATAGGTATTTAAAATATCTACAACTTTTATGAATACACTTTTCTCATTTGAAACTCACACAAAAAGTTAGCCAATGTGGAATAAGTGAACATATAGCTTGACACTAAGAATTTTTTTGATATGTTAAAATTTCCAAACATCCACCTCCAAATTCAACATGATACAAGTCTCAAATAGAAAAGTGTTCAATATAATAGTTGTTCCTCTTGATCTAACCTTTCAAAAAAGTCCAATTTCATCCATTTTGGACAAGATTTGAATGGTCTGCGCATGGCTTGAACATGGCATCATCATTTGGCAAAATCAAATCTTTAAACAGCTGTACACATTTGCCTTGCATTCCAAGTTGATTTCCGACTCATCCACACTTGATTATGGACCTAAAGGAGTGACTTCATGGGTCTGTCCATGCCCATGCTAGCATGCATCATCCATTGCCAAATTTGGAATTTCAATTTGAAGGTGCAAATAACATGTGATTCAGCTATAAATAGAAGCCTCTAGGTTTATAATTGGGGATCCCTTTGCGCCAACTTTGCTCTAAGATCCCAAACCCTTCCATTTGAGAGGATAATCTTGAGAATTTTCTTTGAAAATTGAGTTTGAATCTCACTGTTTTGAGATTCAAAACTCCAGGAATCCATAGCATTTGGTTGATTCTAGTATACTTCTGCAAGCTTCTTGAGTAAGATCAAGCAAGAATCAAAGCAAGAGCAATCGAATTCTGAACTGCATTGAAGGTATTTTCCAGGATTTTTCATCTCTTCGATTCTCACTCAATTCTCCATAATTATCTTGGTTCCTTAGTTATCTGAAGTCCTACCAATGTAGGCAAGAAGATTGAATTGCTTTAAGGTCAAATCGAAGCAACTCAAATCATACACCTCAAAATTCAACTCCATGTATCTCTCAATATACTTGGAGTTAGGATTTGAGGTCAAATTCGTGCTCAATGCCATATTTACTTCAAAATTATGTCCTTTTTTATTTCAGTGATGATTATGATTGGACCAGTCCGACGAGGCTCCCCTGAGAAGGTGACCGGAGGTTTGCTCCGGTGGTGAGTTGACAAGGTCCAGACCAACATGCTCTATTCAAATTGTTTTAATCACGAGCGTTGGTTTTGATTACCACTCACGTGGCGCGCTGACTCAACTCCATCATGGAACGCGCGTTTGTGGCCACTTGATCTGCCACCTCAATTAATGAGGGAGATCAAGTGGTCCACGTTTTTTATGTTGATTTGATTTTCATTTTATTTGTGTTATTTTCATTAATTCATATTAATTTTAATATTGATCCAAAAGATATAAGAGTTTCACCAAAAAAATTTAAATAAAATCCTCTTTCATTTTCTGAATTAAAATTATTGTTTGGCTCATTATTAATATTTTTCATGATTTACTTGATTTTGTGTATTTTTTAATTGTTTAAAAATAGTTTTAAGTTTCCAAAAACGAGGAAATTTTTTCTCCAAGGTCCATTGACCTTGTTTGACCTATGATAATTCTCATGGCCATTTCATTGGTGTTTTGATGAGGTTTTAGGAAATTGACCAACCATAATTTAATTTAATGCATATTTTATTTGCTTTTTAATTGATTAATTGAAAATAAATTATGTTGAGCCATTTTAATTGACTTGTTGAGTTTGACTTTTGTTTTTGGGCCTTGGTCAAGGTTAATTTGACTTTGTTAGGTTAAGATCATTGGATTCAGGGGATTGATGAAATGTACAATTCATCTCCCAAAATGAATGAATGATCTTAATTTGGTAAAAGTCCTCCTTTCACCAATTTGTGTTGATTCTGTTTCCCCTCCCTCTTCATCTCATTCCCCTTATTTATTCATTCATGTCATGGACCTATGATATCTCCATATCCTAAGGCTAGTTGATTGAAAAATCAACATGAGTATGGATGAGATTAGGTCCACCCTTTTGCATATTCTTCTTGTGTGTGGTATGTTTCATGAGCATATTCCATCATACTATGTCTCTAACATGCATTAAGACCAAATTTCTATTTCCTGACCTCAAATAGTTGTGACTTCTACATAAGTCCAATTATGATTGCTTAACATAGCACTAAATTTGTGACACAAAGAGGCATAACATTCTAGTAGGTGAGATTGTTAGTGTCCCCTCTTTCATGGTATTGTGTGCAAATATGGCCTTTTTTCCTTCCTTTAGAAGATGTCTTGGTTCAAGGATCCATTCTTGTGATAAGTGGGTTCAGTGTTCTCCAAAGAATGACTTAAACAAAACAAAGCAAAAGCAACACTAACTTCTAATCAACTAACAACTAACATTTAATTTCAAGTCATTTACTTTTATGCACTTTAAATTTTGAGCTTTTATTCATTTTCCATTATTCATACCATTCAAATTGTTTATTTTAATTCCATTTTTACTATGCCCACTTGGGCCATAATTTGTGATATTTTGTGTTTGTATATACTTGTTTGTTTGTGTGGTCTTTTGACCTTAATGTACATAATAAGAACAAAAAACCCTAAAAAAACATGTTGTGTGGACTGTTGGTTTGATCTGAGACTATTGGACTTAGAATTTAGGGAACACTCCCTATGTAAAGCACTTGGCCAATGCCAACTTTCATAAAACTAAGTGCTTGTGAAGTGAGCATTCATTTGATACAATATAGGAGGTCCATTTGAGTTCATCTGCAACATGATCATATTTGAAGCTGTTACTTTGAACCTGTGTCTAATTCCATCTTTGAAGTCATCTGATACATGGGAATTTGGAAGAAGATCATGGAGTTGCTAAGCTTGGATGTGGCTATCTTTATTTGAGGCCATGCTCTTCATCTTGCTATTTGTGTATTGATATTGCTTGATTCTAAAGTCCAAGGGAAATTTGGGTTTCTATATGACATTCTTGTCTATTGGATTGCAGCCCGTTGGTCAGATCTTTTTAACTCTTAACTTTTAAATTTTTGCTTAGGATTAGTCTCTTCATCTCTTGCCGCTTATTTAATTTCAAAATCTCTCCCTCCTTTTAAAATCATCTTTGCTTGTTCTTTCTAAACCTTGAGTTTATTGCAAATTAGAAACTTTGGCCTTATGCCATTGCATTTTAAAACTTATTTTCTTAATCAAACTTGTAAATAAACCTAACTATACTTGATTTAAAATTTCAAAAGCCAAAAAGAACTAACACTCATTCAAACCTTTTTAGGCCTTTTGTGCCTTTGTTAAACTTAAACCTTTGTTAAAAGCAATGCACTCACTTTGAAATTGTTACCACGAACTACAAGGTTTTGATCCCTCATTTTTATGTTGGTACGTAGGCACAAGTTTGAAGGTCTTGTCAAACACAAAAATATAATTAATGAATTCTTTTCTCATCCCCCCACTCTATTTATTGCAAACATCATTTTATACAAAAACACATATGCGCACAAGAAAGGGCTCCCTAGGAGTACCTAGGACACTTTGGGTGCTAACACCTTCCCTTTGTGTAACCAACCCCCATACCTGTAATCTCTGGCATTTTATTAGTTTTGATTTGAAAACTTTTTATCTTTTTGGGTTTTGTTCGTACTTTTCCCCTTTCCCTTGGAAACAATAAAAGCGTGGTGGCTACTCTGGTTTAATTGATGTCTAGCTTATCCATAGCTTGATGATCATGAATTTACCGCTACAGAAATTAAGTGGCGACTCTGCTGGGGAGTAGTCCTCAGTGGATTTAGCCTACCTTTTTATGTGTATATAATTGTATATTTGATGTTTGTATACTTGTTTATGTGATATAATCTACTTGTTGTGCTTGGTGATCTCTGAGTGGTGAGATAAGTTCTAACCCGAACTTGAGTGCAATTAAGATAGGAGAATGGTATAGTCATGTTCGACTTGTGTGGAGTAGTACTTAACAAGTTGGCTTGAGATCCATATACTCAGTGGAGACCCTTTTGGAGTTATGAATGTCACACAAGTCATTTGTGGTTAGGCATTACTATCTCTGATTTGGGGTCCGAGAAGCTGAGGACCATAGAAAATTTAACCCCTCTTAGCCTATTTATGACGTAGTGCAGAGACTGTTCAAGTTTAGACTTGATAATAGTTGTTACACGATACTACACTCAGACGAGTTTTTGTACAAGTGGTTTATTTCGCACTTGCCTCAGAAGCCTACTTTTGTGGAGAACAAACAATGTCTACGGTGGTCTCAGAGACTTATGTCTCTCACTAATGATGATATAGTTTGGTATGATTCTTCATCGAGTAGCTTGGAGATTATTGATTGTTGTGGTGAATTCTCTAATGTGCCTCTCATTGGTACACAAGGAGGAATTAACTACAACCCTTTTTTGGCTCGTCGTCAACTTGGGTTCCACTTGAGAGATAAACCTAATAACACTTTGTTAGAAGATTTTTTCTATCAAAAGGGTAAAGATCCCCAACATTTGAAGCAGAAGATTGTGCATGCTTGGCATAATATGTATATGAAAGGAAGATCCAAGCTTGGTTCGTGCAATTGTGTAGCTTTGGAAGCTTACACTCTTTGTGAGGAAGAGAGCTTTGGAGTTGAAGATGCCTTATGCTTGTGAAAGACCTATGTCTATGGTTGTGGTTGAGCCATTAAATCTCCCTAACCAAGATGTAGAGGAGTTGGAAGACGTGCTCGCCAAGATGAAGCAAGAGAAGGATATGTGGGAAGAATGTGTCCATGCTTTGAGCAGAAAGAATGAGGAGTTGCAGCTTGAGTCTAAGGACAAAGATGCGCTTATTGAGCTACTTGAAGACCGAGTAACAAAGAGACAGAGAGAACCAGAGGTTTCATCTTCCTCTAGTATGCCTCAGCCTTCCGTTTCTTGTAAGAAGATTGTTGATCAGCTTGTCCTCGAGAAGACTCAGATGAAGGATTCTTTTGAGACCGAGATCCGACGCATTCGAAGGAAGTACGCGCCTACAGCTAGGTCTTCTGACATTGTTGTTAGGGATCCTTAGGATGACTAGTATCCTTTTCTCTTGTATTTTCATTTGGTTTATGAAATTGTACTCAGTGTAATCCTTCCAATTATATAAATAAAAGAGATTCTTTATGGTCAATCAAATTGTTACAATTGTTATTATTATATATCTGCAAATAAAATACTAAGTTCCTTGAAAAATAAAAACAATTAAGCATTGCATTTCATGCATCATTTGCATAGCAGGTTTCTATTTCACCAGATGTCTTATTGGTATTTCTTCTATGCTTCAGCCAAGCTGACTCGTCGATGCAATACCCGCGCCAATCACTCAAAGATTATGGAACATCTAGAGCAAGAGAACATAGACTTGAAGGACGAGATTTCCCGTCTGACTGCCATAATGGAGTCAGTATTAGCTGCTCAAAGCCAATATTCTCCAACACCTGCAACTCCTCCTCCTCAGAGGACTATTTTTTCAGAGGTTTCTACCTCTACCATTTCTGCCACTGCTGCTCATTTTGCGCCTAACATACCTGCCGGATTCCCGTGGGCAATGCCTCCCAACTTTATGCATGAAGGTTTTGCACCTACTTTTGCTTCCATGCTGGCATCTATCCCGGTCATGTCTGTGTCGCCACCAGTTGTGCATACGCTACCCCATGTTGAAGACACCATCTATCATTTCGAGACGTCTGAGGGCCCCGATGTGTACGAAAAGATGGATGAAATGAAAGATCATTTCCTTGAGCTGTGAAAGGAGTTGAAAACTTTGAGGAGTAAAGATCCGTTTGGTAAGAGTGATGTGGAACTTTGTTTGGTTCAAAATGTCAAAATCCCGGTGAAGTTCAAAGTGCCTGACTTTGAAAAGTACAAAGGGAATACCTGTCGACTCAGTCATCTTGTGATGTATGCCAGAAAGATGTCGACCCAAACTGATAATGATCAGTTATTAATCAATTATTTTCAAGATAGTCTGAATGGTGCCGCATTGAGGTGGTACATAGGTTTGGATAGTGCTAGCATCTGCACATTCAATGATTTGGGTGAAGCATTCGTAAAGTAGTACAAGTATAATGTGGATATGGCGCCAGATAGGGACCAACTTTAGTCGATGTCTCAAAAGGATAAGGAGACGTTCAAGGAGTATGCTCAAAGATGGAGAGAGCTTGCCGCTCAGATTACCCCTCCTTTGGAGGAGAAGGAGATAAACAAGATTTTCTCAAGACTCTGAGCTCATTTTACTATGAGCAGGTGATTTCCAGTGCCCCCAGTGATTTTACCGAGATGGTGAACATGGGGATGAGACTAGAAGAAGGTGTCCGAGAAGGACAGTTATCTAAGGAGGAAGCTTCGACCAGCAAGAGGTATGGTAACAATTTTGCTAAGAAGAAGGAAAGTGAAGCTAATGCAGTGTCAGTTGAGAGGAAGAAGAGGCCTTATGTCAGAAGAAGTCAACCACCCCATCAACACCATCATCAAGTATCGTCTGTAATTCCAGTATTTTTGAACAATCAGTCAACACCAATTCAACAAGAACGTCAACAACCACCACATCAACGAACAAACACCTACAACAACAACCCAACTTTGAGAGGAAGAAGGTCTCTTTCGACCCAATTCCTATGACATATGCTGAATTGTATCCATCATTGGTTCTCAAGAACCTTCTGTAACCAAGAAACACACCTCAAATCCCTGAACCACTTCCATGGTGGTATAAACCGGAACTCCGTTGTGCCTTTCACCAAGGAGCTACCAGTCATGATATTGAGAATTGCTACCGCCTGAAGTACGAAGTCCAAAAGCTGATTAAAAGTGGAATGATGTCCTTTGAGGACCGTGCGTCAAACATCACAACTAACCCACTACCTTCCCGTGGAAATTCATTTGTTAATATGATGGACGACTTTCCTGGGGAATTCAAGGTATTTGATGTACGCTTCATTAGAAGGTCCTTGGTGAGGATGCACAAGGATGTCTGTTTGGTTAGAGATTGTGAGCATGACCATGATGATTGTGCAATTTGCAGTGTCAATCCTAGAGGTTGTATGATTGTGAAGAGAGATATCTAGAAGTTGATGGATGAAGGTATGATTCAGATTACCCAGTCTCGTCATGTAGATGATGATGTGAATGTTATAGTCCCTGTTTTCAAAACTCCTGAAAGAATGGTGATCCAGTATGATAGCAGCAGCAGTAACAACATCAGCAACAGATCGATATCGTCGTTGGTTATAAGGTTAGCGGGCCCCGTCCCGTATGCATCTGATAAGGCTGTCCCATATCAGTACAATGCCACCATGCTAGAGAATGGTCAAGAGGTCCCTTTACCTACGGCTAGTTCTGTTGTGAGCATAACTGATGTCACTAAGGTGACCCGCAGTGGTTGTGTCTTTGGGCCAGTGTTCCCAAAGAACATGGAAGGTATATCTGTTAGTAAGAAAGTTGATGTGCCTGTGGTAGATTCTGTTAGTGCTCCAAAGTGTCAGTCTGGTGAATCCAGCGGCTTGAAGCCTAACGATGACGATGAGGTACTCAGATTGATCAAGAAGAGAAAGGTCAATATGGTGGAGCAGCTGCTCCAAACTCCCTCCAAAATTTTAGTGTTATCTCTGCTAATTAACTCAGAAGCACACAGAGAAGCACTGCAGAAGGTATTAGAGCAAGCTTATGTGGAACATGATGTTACGGTGGATCAGGTTGATCATATTATGGCTAACATTACTTTCTGCAACAACCTCAGTTTTTGTGATGAAGAACTCCCCGAGGAGGGTAGAAATCATAACTTGGCTATACACATTTCGATGAATTGCAAGGAGGATGCTCTGTCAAATGTGTTGGTTGACACCGGTTCTTCATTGAATATACCTCCGAAATCAACTCTATCAAGCCTGTCGTACCAAGGAGCTCAAATGAGATATAGTGGCGTGATCGTCAAAGCATTTGATGGTTCTCGCAAGACTATGATCGGTGAAGTGGACCTTCCTATGAAGATAGGTCCGAGTGATTTCCAAATTACTTTTCAAGTAATGGATATCCATGTGGCCTATAGATGTTTGTTGGGAAGGTCGTGGATTCATGAGGCAAAAGTTGTTACTTCAACGTTGCATTAGAAATTGAATTTTGTCAAGAGTGGGAAACTAGTTATTGTTGGTGGGGAGAAGGCTTTGTTGGTAAGCCACCTGTCATCTTTCTCTTATGTAGAAGCTGAGGATGAGGTTGGAACTCCGTTCCAAGCTTTGTCTATTAGTGAGGAAAAGAGAGTTGGGGCACCCATGGCCTCATATAAGGATGTGTAGAGAATTATTGAAGATGGTCAGTCTGATTAGTGGGGACGAATGGTAGAGGTCTCCGACAACAAGAGCAGAGCCGGTTTGGGTTTCCAACAAGGTTCATCAGTGGCTAAAGTTGAAGATGCGCAACCTAGTTTCTGTAGCAGAGGGTTCATTCATGGTAATGAACAACACTTAGTTGATGTGATAGAGGGTGATGAAGATGAAGATTGCACCAATTTTGTGCCGCATGGAAAAGCTTGCAACAATTGGACTGCTGTTGATGTTCCTATTATTGTGCATCGATCTAAGTAATTGCTTTTATTTGTTTTTGAAAATCCTTCTCCTATGCCTAAGGGAGAAGGGAACATTGTTTGGCATTTTCAAATTTTGATCATCAATAAAATATAATTCTATTCATCCACATCTATGATGTTTTATTTTTACTTTTTGCTTTATTATGCAAATGGAAATCACAAAAAAACATAAATAAACAAATAAACTTATCCATCTTCATAATATTTGGTTACAAATCACTTCTCTAAAATCAAAATATCAAATCATTATGCAGGTTGGTTTCTAAACCCATTGAATACAATGATCCTTCTCCTTCTCCAAATTTTGAACTCCCTGTGTTCGAGGCCGAGGAAGGAAGTAATGAGGAGGTATCTGATGAATTGTCTCGTCTTCTTGAGCACGAGGAAAAATCCATTCAGCCGTTTGAAGAGCAGATTGAGTTAGTCAACTTGGGTTCCGAGGATAATGTGAAGGAAGTCAAGATTGGGTCTCGATTGTGTCCTGAAGTGAAGAAAAGGTTGATTGATCTTCTCCGAGAGTATTCAGATGTGTTTGCTTGGTCCTATCAAGACATGCCTGGCTTGGATTCTGAGATTGTGGAGCATAGGTTTCCATTGAAGCCAGAATGCCCGCTAGTCAACAAGAAATTGAGGAGACCTCATCCTAATATGGAAGTGAAGATCAAAGAAGAAGTGAAGAAGCAAATTGATGTCGGTTTCCTTGTTACTGCTGAGTATCCACAGTGGGTGGCCAATATTGTGCCTATTCCGAAGAAGGATGGAAAAGTCCGTATGTGCGTTGATTATAGAGATTTGAATAAAGCCAGTCTGAAAGATGATTTTCCCCGGCCACACATTGATATGTTGGTAGACAATACAACTAAATTCAAAGTATTTTCATTTATGGACGGATTTTCCGGATATAATCAGATCAAGATGGCACCCAAAAATATGGAGAAGACCACATTCATTACACCCTGGGGAACATTTTGTTATAGAGTGATGCCTTTCGGTTTAAAGAATGCTGATGCAACTTACCAAAGAGCAATGCCTACTCTTTTTCATGATAGGATGCATAAAGAGATCGGAGTCTATGTTGATGATATGATTTCTAAGTCTGTTGATGAAGAGGAACATGTTGAGCACTTGTTGAAGCTATTTCAGCATTTGAGGAAGTATAAACTCCGCTTGAATCCCAATAAGTGTACTTTTGATGTTCGTTCTGGTAAGTTATTGGGATTTATTGTCAGTGAGAAGGGTATTGATGTTGACCCTGCCAAGGTCAAAGTAATACAAGAGATGTTTGCGCCCAAAACTGAGAAGCAAGTCAGAGGTTTTCTCGGCTGCTTGAATTATATATCGAGATTCATTTCACACATGATTGCCACATGTGCGCCTATTTTCAAGCTTCTTCGGAAAGATCAATCTTGTGATTGGAACGAAGAATGCCAGAAACCTTTTGACAGTATCAAAGAGTATTTGGTTGAACCTCCGATTCTGTCTCTGCCTGTCGAAGGAAGACCGTTAATCATGTATTTGGATGTGCTTGAAGAGAGTATGGGTTGTGTTCTAGGTCAGCAAGATGAGACTGCAAAGAAAGAATGTGATATTTACTACCTCAGTAAGAAGTTCACTGATTGTGAGACTCGATATTCTATGCTTGAGAAGACTTGTTGTGCATTGGCTTGGGCTGCTAAGCATCTGCGTCAGTATATGTTGAATCCTACAACTTGGTTGATATAAAAAATGGATCCAATCAAGTATATTTTTGAGAAGCCTGCTTTAACTAGGAGGATTTCCCGTTGGAAGATGTTGTTATCAGAGTATGATATCGAATACTGATCTCAGAAAGCGATCAAAGGTAGTATCTTGGCTGACCATTTGGCTCACCAACCAATTGAAGATTATCAGTTAGTGCATTATGATTTTCCCGATGAAGAGATCTTGTACCTGAAAATGAAAGATTATGATGAACCATTGCTTGCAGAAGGGCCAAAACCTAGTTCCTATTGGGGCATGGCATTTGATGGAGCTGTTAATCAGTATGGTAATGGCATTTGGGGCAGTGATTATTACTCCTCAAGGCACTCATTTTATGTTTACAGCTAGATTGACTTTCAAGTGTACAAACAACATGGCTGAGTATGAAGCTTGCGTTATGGGGCTTGAAGAGGCCATTGATCTCAGAATCAAGTATTTGGATGTCTATGGAGATTCAACTTTGGTTGTGAATCATATCAAAGGTGAATGGGAAACAAATAAACCTGGTTGATACCATATAAAGATTATGCGAGGAGGATTTCAACTTTCTTTAAAAAGGTTAAGTTTCATCATATCCCTCGAGATGAAAATCGGATGGCAGATGCTCTTGCAACGTTGGCTTCAATGATTGTGGTGAAGTATTGGAATGAGGCTCCCAATTTGACCGTGATGCATCTTGATAGGCCATCTCATTTATTTGTTGTTGAAGAGATCAAAGATGAGAAGCTGTGGCATTTTGATATCAAATGATTCCTCCAAGGTCAGATTTACCCGTCTAGGGCATCTTTGAAAGATAAAAAGACTTTGAGAAGTTTAGCCGACAACTTCTACCTGAATGGTGATATATTGTATAAGAAAAACTTCAATATGGTTCTGCTCAGATGCGTGGACAGGCACAAAGCATACTTATTGATGACTGAAGTCCATGAAGGTTCCTTTGGTACTCATTCCAATGGATATGCAATGGCAAAGAAAATGTTTCGAGCAGGTTACCATTGGCTGACAATGGAATCTGACTGTTGCAAGTTTGTGAAGAAATGCCACAAGTGTCAAATTTATGAGGATAAGATTCATGTTCCTCCGACAATGTTGAACGTCATTTCCTCTCCATGGCCCTTCTCCATGTGGGGAATTGATATGATTGGCATGATTGATCCCAAAGCTTCGAACAAACATCGTTTCATTTTGGTGGCTATTGACTACTTCACAAAATGGGTTGAAACGACATCTTATGCAAATGTAACCAAGAAAATGGTTGTGAGAGGTTTATCAAGAATCAAATTATATGCCGATATGGTGTGCCAAGTAAGATCATTACTAATAATGGATCAAACTTGAACAATAATATGATGGAAGCTCTTTGCGAAGACTTCAAGATTGCACATCATAATTCTTCTCCCTACTGACCTAAGATGAATGGGGTTGTTGAAGCTGCGAATAAGAACATCAAGAAGATCATCCAGAAGATGGTTATAACATATAAGGATTGGCATGGGATGCACCCATTTTCTTTGCACGGGTATCGTACATCCATTCGCACTTCAATAGGGGAAACCCCTTTCTCTCTTGTTTATGGCATGGAAGTTGTGCTCCCTATAGAGGTTGAGATCCCATCATTGTGTATCTTGATGGAAGCCAAGTTGACTGAAGTTGAATGGTGTCAAACTAGGTATGATCAGTTGAATTTAATTAAAGAGAAGAGATTACGACCATGTGTCATGGTCAATTATATCAGCAAAGGATGAAGAAGGCATTTGATAAGAAGGTCAAACCTCGCGTGTTTAGAGAAGGCGACCTTGTGTTCAAGAAGATTTTATCTTCAAACCAGATTCTAGGGGCAAATGGACTCCTAATTATGAAGGTCCATATGTTGTTAAGAGAGCCTTTTCAGGCGGTGATTTGATTCTTGCAACTATGGATGACGAAGAGTTCACTCGTCCTGTGAATGCTGATGCATTCAAGAAATACTTCACCTAAAAAAAGAAAAGAAAAGCTCGCTAAGTTGAAAATCCGAAAGGGACGCTTAGGAAAAAAATGAGCGTCTCGGTGGATTGAAAACCCGAAAGGGCGATCCAGGCAAAAGTTAGAGACATAAAACAGAAAGAATTATCCCGATAAATTGAGTACCCCACCTTGGGTCAATTTATGCAAAAATTAGGGATTATGGCAAGTAACTGCATCCTCCTGATCTTCAGTTCTAAAGACTTTCTTGAGCACATTGTCAGATTCTGATCCCCAGTTGCGGCCAACAGCACAACGAATATCAAGAGCGGTAGAAGGATTAGTGATCATTGTATTCAATGTAGCCCTTTTCCATGTAAATTACCGTTTTTCAAACTTTTGTAAAGATCTATAGAGTCTTGTCATTTACAGACTACCATTCTATTAAATAAAGTTGAGCTTTTGTCCAATTGTTTTTACTCTTATTTAATTCATCCAAATAGATTTAAATTTTATTATGATCATTTTTTGAAATTAAATTTTAATCAAAATCATATTTTCTTAAATGTATAAAAGTGTTAATTTTAAGCAATCGATTTCATTAAAAGGAATATCAATGGTGGTTTGAAAGCGGTAAGCCCTAAGTGTGGAGCATTATTGTGTTCCCCAAGCAGTTGGCATGTTTCCTCTTTCATCCCAGGCAGTAAATTGTCATCCGATGTTTGTTGATTTCCCCAGCCGGTTAATTCGCCGTTATCCCTTGCTGAGTTTGTGATTTTCCTCCCTCGTATTGTAGGCACTTCATTATAAAAAAATTTGGCAGAAATTTTGATTCCCCGCAAGTCGCCATCAGTTTCGTTCCCAGTCAGATTTTCATCCTGGTTTCTGAGCAGCTATTTGTGTTTATCCCCTATAGGGTTGTCTCCCATTTGATATGGTGTCGACCTAAAACTCCCCGCAGAGTTGATAGCAACTTCCTCAACAGATCTCCTCCTTTCCTCCCCAGCTAGGGTTGAGCCTTTGATATGTTTGAAATTTTCTCCAGCAGTTGTTTCCCTCTTTGGTGGATTGGTTAGGAATTGCGTCGATGATTCAGATCAATGATATTTTTGTATCCTTTGTGATCGTTTTGTCAGCATAAGCATCATATATACATATACATATACATATACACCCATATAACTTCATTACTGCATTATTACATCTTGTGATTTTTTGTCCTCTGCTATGGTGGTACTTCATCCTCATACAAGTTTGGTGTGTCTGTCCTCCTTCAATCGTAGAGTGTCATCCCCCTAAGAAGAAAGACTTTAACCTTTCTCCTTTCCCCACTGAGTTATTTCCTCATGGATGATTATTATTTCAGTTTCCTCTCCAGTTGATTATCTGGATGAAACCACTCCCCTTGAGTTAAATCCTCATTGGGTTGAGTCTTGATTGACCGTTTCTTTATAGATCTTACCTAGCTAGATGCTTTTGTTCCCTTGAGAGTTCATTACCCCATAACTGTTAATATTCTTCTTAGTTGGCAGTTTTGTTACTTCTCGTCCAATACCCGACAAAAGTAACCCCCTTTTTTTCCCAACGAATTCATTTTCACGTTTCCTAAGAAGTATATCCTTGATATTTTCATCCTAACCGATGACAGGTATTTTCTTCCCCTGCTCTGAGTCTATCCTTGATATGTTCATCCTAACCGGCGACAGATATTCTCTCTTTTTGGAGGGAGATCTAATTCAACTTTTATGAGCATGTAATATGAGGATACATTATAGGTCATTTTGGACAAATACCATTGAACAAGTGATTTTCCACAACTTCAAAAATGCATAACTCATTCATTTTAAATCCAAATGAGGTCCAATTTTTACCATTTTGGAGGTATTTAAAAGAGATACAACTTTGATGAAGACACTTTTCTAATTTGAAGCTCACACAAAAAGTTAGCCAAGGTGGAATAAGTGAACATATAGCTTGACACTTAGAAATTTTTATGATATGTTAAAATTTCCAAACTTCCACATACAAATTCACCATGATACATGTTTCAAATGGAAATGAGTTCAACATAAGAGTTGTTCCTCTTGATCTAACCTTTCCAAAAAGTCCAATTTTATCCATTTTGGACAAGATTTGAATGGTTTGCGCATGGCTTGAACATGGCATCATCATATGGCAAAATAAAAACTTCAAACAACTGTACACATTTGCCTTGCACTCCAAGTTGATTTCAGACTCATTCACACTTGATTATGGACTTAAAGGAGTGACTTCATGGGCCTGTACACGCCTATGCAAGCATGCATCATCCATTTCCAAATTTATAAGTGCAATTTGAAGGTGCAAATAACATGTGATTCAGCTATAAATAGAAGCTTCTAGGTTCAGAATTGGGGATCCCTTCGCGCCAGCTTTGCTCCAAGATCCCAAACCCTTACATTTGAGAGGATAATCCTAAGAATGTTCTTTGAAAATTGAGTTTGAATCTCACTGTTTTGAGATTCATAACTCCAAGGATCCATTGCCTTTGGTTGATTCTAGTCTACTTCTGCAAGCCTCCTGAGTAAGATCAAGCAAGAATCAAAGCAAGAGCAATTGAATTCTGAACTGCATTGAAGGTATTTTCCAAGATTTTTCATCTCTTGGATTCTCACTCAATTATCCATAATTCTCTTGGTTCCTTGGTTGTCTGAAGTCCTACCAATGTAGGCAAGAAGATTGAGTTGCTTTGAGGTCAAATCGAAGCAACTCAGATCATACACCTCAAATTTCAACTCCATGTATCTCTCAATATACTTGGAGTTATGATAAATTGAGGTCAGATTCGTGCTCAATGCCTATTTTACTTCAAAATCATGTCCTTCTTTTTTATTTTAGTCATGGTTATGATTGGACCAGTCCGGCGAGGCTCGCCTGAGAAGGTGACCGGAGGTTTGCTCCGGTGGTGAGTTGACGAGTTCTAGAGCCACATGATCTATTCATATTGTTTTAATCATGAGCGTTGGTTTTGATTACCACTCATGTGGCACGCTGACTCAACTCCACCACGGAACGCGCGTTTGTGGCCACTTGATCTGCCACCTCAATTAATGAAGGAGATCAAGTGGTCCACGTTTTTTCTGTTTATTTGATTTTCATTTTATTTGTGTTATTTTCATTAATTCATATTAATTTTAATATTGATCCAAGGTCCTTTGACCTTGTTTGACCTATGAGAAATCTCATGGTCATTTCTTTGGTGTTTTGATGAGGTTTTAGGAAATTGACCAACCATAGCTTAATTTAATGCATATTTTATTTGTTTTTAAATTGATTAATTGCAAATAAATTGTGTTGAGCCATTTTAATTGACTTGTTGAGTTTGACTTGTGTTGTTGGGCCTTGGTAAAGGTTGATTTTACTTTGTTAGGTTAAGATCATTGGATTCAGGGGATTGATGAAATGTACATTTCATCTCCCAAAATGAGCGAATGATCTTAATTTGGTAAAAGTCCTCCTTTGACCAATTTGTGTTAATTCCATTTCCCCTCCTTTACTTATTCATTTCATGGACCTATGATATCTCCATATCGTAAGGCTAGTTGATTGAAAAATCAACATGAGTATGGATGGGATTAGGTCCACCCTTTTGCATATTCTTTTTGTATATGGTATGTTTCATGAGCATATTCCATCATACTATGTCTCTAACATGCACTAACACCAAATTTCTATTGCCCGACCTCAAATAGTTGTGACTTCTACATAAGTCCAATTACGATTGCTTAACATAGCGCTAAATTTGTGACACAAAGAGGCATAGCATTCTGGTAAGTGAGATTGTTAGTCTCTCCTCTTTCATGGTATTGTGTGGAAACTTGGTCTTTTTTCCTTCCTTTGGAAGATGTCTTGGTTCAAGGATCCATGCTTGTGATAAGTGGGTTGAGTGTTCTCCAAAGAATGACTTAAACAAAACAAAGCAAAAGCAACACTAACTTCTAATCAACTAACAACTAACATTTAATTTCAAGTCATTTATTTTTATGCACGTTCAATTTTGAGCTTTTATTCATTTGCCATTATTCATACCATTCAAATTGTTTATTTTAATGCCATTTTTACTTTGCCCTCTTGGGCCATAATTTGTGATATTCTGTGTTTGTATATACTTGTTTGTTTGTGTGGTATTTTGACCTTAATGTACATAATAAGAACAAAAAACCCTAAAAAACATGTTGTGTCGACTGTTGGTTTGATCTGAGACTATTGGATTTAGAATTTAGGCAACACTCCTTATGCAAAGGACTTGGCCAATGCCAACTTTCATGAAACCAAGTGCTTGTGAATTGAGCATTCATCTGATACAATATGGGACGTCCATTTGAGTTCATCTACAACATGATCATATTTGAAGCTGTTACTTTGAACCTGTGTCTAATGCCATCTTTGAAATCATCTGATACATGGGAATTTGAAAGAAGATCATGGAGTTGCTAAGCTTGGATGTGGCTATCTTTATTTGAGGCATTGCTCTTCATCTTGCTATTTGTGTATTGATATTACTTGATTCTAAAGTCCAAGGGAAATTTGGGTTTCTATATGACATTCTTGTCTATTGGATTGCAGCTCATTAATTAGATTTTTTCAACTCTTAACTTTTAAATTTTTAGGATTAGTCTCTTCATCTCCTCCCACTTCTTTAATTTCAAAATCTTTCCCTACTTTTAAAATCTTCTTATCTTGTGCTTTCAGAACCTTGACTTTATTGCAAATTAGAAACTTTGGCCTTATGCCATTTCATTTTCAAACTTATTTTTTTAATCAAACTTGTAAATAAACATAACTATACTTGATTTAAAATTTCAAAAGCAAAAAAGAACTAACACTCATTCAAACCTTTTTAGGCCTTTTGTGCCTTTGTTAAACTTAAACCTTTGTTAAAAGCAATGCACTCATTTTGAAATTGTTACCACGAACTACGAGGTTTTGATCCCTCATTTTTATGTTGGTACATAGGCACAAGTCCGAAGGTATTGTCAAACACAAAAATATAATTAATGAATTCTTTTCTCATCCTCCCACTCTATTTATTACAAATATCGTTTTGTACAAAAACACATATGCACACAAGAAAGGGCTCCCTAGGAGTACCTAGGACACTTTTGGTGCTAACACCTTCCCTATGTGTAACCAATCCCCTTATCTGTAATTTCTGGCATTTTATTAGTTTTGATTTGAAAACTTATCCTTTTTAGTTTTGTTCGTACTTTTCCCTTTTCCCTTTGAAACAATAAAAGTACGGTAGTGACTCTGGTTTAATTGATGTCTAGCTTATCTATAGCTTGATGATCATGAATTTACCGCTACACATTACATGTAACTGGTCCCCTCTTTGTTCATCATAGAGGCCACATTAATTGAATTCGCCTGTCTATTATGCGCCAAATGATTTTAAGTGTTTTATACTTCTTTAATTATTTTGTTTTTAAATACTGGTATTATGGGAGATGATGGATCCTGTGGTATTAATGTTAGAGATGATGGTTATTTGTCAAACAAATAAAAATTGATTTATGGTGAAGAAAGTTATCAGACTTAATAACTAAAGAACAGTAAGGGTTAACAAACATAGAATCTTTCACACATATAGATGGTTTCAAATACATCCTGCAAAACAAAAGTTGTGCAATAATGATTTCATTTTTGTTGTTCCTTTACGGGATCAGAATACAATAAAAAGAGCAAGAAGAGACAAAACTCAAAAAATTGCTGGTTATAGTACGTGGATACCTTGTGATTTGAAGTTCTGTGATGTTTACCCGTCTTTGCTCACTTTAGGGGGTACATGGAACGTGCTATGCTTTGAAAATGGATGTATGATGATTAATGAGGTGATGGAAGATCACCAAAGAGAGAGCTTAAACACCACAAATATAAAGGTATAAAAGTGGTTTTAATGCAGAATGTTTAAGCTTAAAGCTACTTTATTTTATGTTTGATTTTATTTATGTCTCACTCTTTAAGAAACTATACATGGTAGTAATGTTTTTTTATTTTATTTATGTTCCATGATCCATCGCCCACTATACTTCTATATATGGTAGTAATCTTTTTGATTTTATTTATGTTACACGAGTGAATGAAAATCATACGGTCATTTACTATTACTTCTGTCACACCTCCTAACAGAAGTAGTAATAGTAATCTTTTATTTTTATTCATGTAAAGGTTTCAATTGATTATTTAATTTAATTATTTTTTAAAATATTTTTTTATATATAATTAATTAAAGTCATTAAATTACTAAAAGTATATATTGATAATTAATATTCGATGTAATTTTTGTAAGGTTTTTACCTAGCTACATCACACCCAATTTTCTCACATAAATTTCAATATACTCAACTATAAAACTAAAAATAAAAGTTGTCTACTTGTTATTGGCGCATGTTTCCATATTTTAAAATAGGTTTGAATTTTATTGGCATCCCTCTTTAGTTTAATAGAAGGTGTCAATAGTGCAATAACATTATATGTTTTGTTTTATTTTTATTTTTATCAAATATAATATTTAATTATATTATTTAATATATTTTTAATATGTGCCATCAGTTTTATTGGAGTTTACATGTTGCAAAATTTATATAAATAGACGTGTCTTGTGAATATTTTTTCATATCTCATCCTCTTATTTTCTTTTTAAATTTTTTGTTCATTTGTTATTAGAATTGTCCTTTTTAGGAGGAACAACTCCTCTCACTATCGAGTTTGAGGTCTATTATAATTTCGAGTAGTCAGATATGTCTAAATCATTGGTTAAGGACCGAGTTGATTGCAAGGAAAAGAAAGGTTAGAAGTATATCTAGACTTGTTTTATATAACGATGATATCCAATATCGTTAGATCTTAGTGTTTGTTGGTATTTTTAATAAACAATCACAAATTTATTTCACTTAAAAGATTAATTCGAAAAATCTCAAAGATTAAAGATAATAATTAAAGTAAACAAAGCAAATGACATTAATTGTAAATGCTCAAAATACAAAAGCTTTGTAACAGATTTAAAGAGTGGACGCATACTCGCATTTCTCATAAACTATTTCGCCCGTTGACTTGGGCACTCTAGTTCTATAGTGAATGAATGAGAATTTTACAACCTCGACTACAATGCATAAGGCTGTATTATATACTAGTCCTAAAATAATCGTCGACAGTAGTGTTGGCTACATGTTGGACGCATGTCTTACTACGTGGAGGTGCTTTGCTATAACTTGCTTCCACGCATCTTCAAAGAGAAACTACTGAAACCTAAAATAAATATGGTGATAACTGTGTTGATAACCACTTATGAATGTTTTAACAACTTTTGTCAAAGATTGAGATATCTCCACATCATACACTTTAGACTTGAAAATATTCTAAGTTCTTAACACTTAAAAGTGTCGACTTCGACGCCCTATCGAAGGGTTGTTATGTCATTTTTTAGGATTCTAAATATGTTTGGAAGAGAGAGTGATCATAATCTCGTGGATCTGTTCCTGAGACTGCACCAAACCGTTCTTGACCTCGATTTTACTTACAGGTCAGGCAAACGAATCGATTAATACAATCATCATGGCGATGCTTTTTGTTTCAGCTTCAGACACATAGCAATGTCAATGTAGTTATGACCACCAGTTTGTTTACTTTTCACTAAGCTAAGAATCCCAGGATAACAGAAGCCCCCAAAAAATATTACTATGTGTATCAGATGGAAGAAAGGTGTCATTTTTAGTAACCACCCGACATTGTTTACCATAGCATGTACACGTCATGGTCATCATGACCACTTTCTATCAAATCTTCATGTCACAGACGTGCGTGTAAACCCTCATCATTATTCTGAGTTCCCAGAATATTAATGGACCACTAACTGAAATGAATTTTAAAAAAATCATTTAATTTTATTTTTCCCAATTAATTAAAATGCCATATGTCGATTCGGATGTACCGATTATCCCAATTCTTTTGGGGGGAACTCAAAAGTTTCTTCTTTTTGGTGGCTATTTATATGCTTCTTCAATATATTCTCTTTTATTTCACCATTTTCTTCAATAAAATCCTAGACAACCTTTTGAAAAACATTGCAACTCCAATTTTCATTTCTCAATCGTTTCTTGTCTAAAAAGCTTTTAAGACCCAGTGATGGATTCTGGGTGTGCCATCAAGTTTCCTCCATTTTAGGCTTAGCCGAAAATCTGTGCTCCCATGCTCCTTTCTCCAGCATCAAGTGGACGACTCCTTTGACAACCAGCCTGCCATAAGTTGAGCTACAGTATGATGCTTGAGAAGGTGAAACATTTGACAATAAGTTGGAACAACTAACTAGAGGGAATTTGGACCATGTTGAAGAGATTGTTGAAGCTTAAACAAGTGGACCCACATGTGAAAGGCCAAACATACAAATTCCTGAACAAGATTTTCTTCATCTTGGAGAGGCTATTTCTGTCCACAAATATGTTGGTGTCAATGAGGAAGCTCCAACATCAAAGACCCATGAACACTCTGGTCATATACAAGAAAACCAAGTAGGTGCTTTAGTCAATGGATTTTAGATGTGGATCAGCCTAAGAAAGTTCAAGATACAACTGGGTTTCAGTTTAAAGAGGGTGGACAAGAACACACACATTCATCTTCTACTCCAAAATCCCAATCCAAATCTCTTGAGAGCCCTAACATTACTTCAACTTTCGACATTTCTGGGTCAACCTTTAATCTGACATAAACAAAAGAGAATCAAGTCAAAAACCCAATTGAAGCTTTCAATAAGCTTCTAAATCACTAGGAGACCTTTCGTGACGAATATCATGTTTCACCTGATACTTGCATAGGGACTTCTAGTGATGATTTTACTAAATTATTCCAGCAATTAAAGTCAAAAGTTACCGACATGGACCTCATTCAGACCATTAAAGATAACCCTATTTACTCTTTGAGATCCAAAAATTAAAAAATCAGAAGCCCCTAACTCCATTGACGATTTTGTCTTGGATTTTGAGCCTTTCCTTAGATAAATTATTGAAGTTGTCAATCAGAAATAGAAATTTGTCAGTCGCCTTGACCAAAGGACTGAACTTATTCTCCAGCAACGAAATTTAGTTTCTTAATCTCAAAGTTGAATTTCTAAGTGGGAGACAAAAATTAAGGACAAAGATAGGATGGCAACCCTTCAGGCATATATTATATCCTGGATTCTGCAGATTACCTGGCCGCAACGAAAGATTGAAGCAACAGAGAAAGAGAAAGTTTAGATTGATGCTTCAAGTTTTGTCTCTATCAAAGAAAAATTAGTTGAGGAAGCTAATGATGTAATCGAACACACGAAGATTTCCCATGACTTGGAGTAGAAAGTAAGCAAGATTAAGGTTGATCATATTACGAATGATATGAGGATTCGACATGCCAGATTATGTTTTGAACAAATGAAGAAAGAGTTGAAATCTTGAATTTATTTTTCTCCATGTGCTCCAATTAATTGTAGACCAACTCGTCCAACATCATGTACCAATAATAATCAAGTGGAATTTAAGTTTTCCTTTGAATTCTTACTAGTTACAAGTGTATCTAAGTAGGGAAGAATGCATCAAGGCCAAATGCTAATTGAAAAGGGGTAGAGTTAGTTGCTTTCCTTAGGAGAGGTTCGACAAGCCCAAAGTGCTTGGTGTAACCCCCTAAACCCTAAATATGATTTATAAAATAGTATTGGAAATATGAAGATAACAACCAGGGTTTCACATTAACAACTCCAAACTTTGATTCCAAAAAGCATAATTTTAATTCAAAAAGAATAAAATTAACAACTTAGTTTTTAAATATCTTAAAATAAGAAAACATAGCAAGGTAATTTATTCAACAAAAGTTAAGGTTTTAGCTACTCCCCAATCGAATACAAAACTAAATAACTGATAAAGATGCGACAAACATATGCAAAATAAACTAAGAAATAAGACAATTATGCCATCCTCAATAACAAATAGCTAATCACTCCTCATCCTTATTATGGAATCACATGTGTCAAGTACAACAGTAGATAACATAGAAACAAGAATGGTGTGGGAATAAATTCCATAAGTTTAATAGTGTATAAACAACAAGGATAGTTCACATCAAAATATAATCAGTTAACACATATGTACACTATACAATTTATTATGCAATGCGTATTTCCTCTACCCCATGCATATCATACCATCCTACAAACCTGGACTGAAGTCCTACAACGCTGGATATCAGAGTTATATTACTGAGGGATCCTTAACATCGGGCTAAAGTCATACAACACTAGACCAAAGCCCTAATCTACTCTCGGATATACATGATACATGATGCTAAAAAAAATGCAAAAAATATCCATCTAAACCTCCTACTCCCATTATAAATTTTCAATAAAAACACTGCACCTAAGTCCTTCAACACTAGAAAAAAGTTCTACAACGCTGGATATCAGAGTTATGTTACTAAGGGATCCTCAACACTAGATGAGAATCTTACAACACTGGACTGGAGACCTTCATCACTGGATTAAAGTCCTACAACTCTGGTTCTTTTGAATCTTTACAACAGACTTATTGATGTAACAATCATTTCCCTTTAGGGCTAAACACTTGTTCGCCTTGAACCTTAATTCATCAACGTTCAACCCTGCCTAATCGCCAAGATGGTACATATTCAGTCATTAATAATCATCCATAATAATTCTTTTCAATAAAACTAATCATTTGGAAACACTCCTTGAATTGAAGAGCCGAAAATCTACAGAAAAATGAGTCAAATAGCCTGATACGACCATTCTACAGGGATGACGGTTGGACCGTCTCGGCCATGAAGGTTGTCTCCCTCTTAGTGACTCACACGCCATTGCTAACGATTTGGGGAATGACGCTTGTTCTGGGGTGTTGATGGTTGGTCTGTCACTCGTTTGACGCCCGTCACCGCTGACGATTTGGCATCTTTCTTCCCGGACGCACGATAGCTGGCCCGCCACGCCGGTGACGATGGTCACCGCTGTGTAGAACACGATTCTGCATTTTTTCCATTTAAACATCTTAGACTTTCCATTTTATTGATCAATCCCATACTAGTAAAACATCTCGAACTCGATGTTACACATATAACAACAGATTGCATATCAAAATATCAGTTTAACATTTTTCACTCCAATTTATCATGAATTTTTTATCAAAGCATATCATATCATATGATCAACAAAAATAAAATTTTCATGCCATATACCCACATGAATTTCTCATTAACAGTAGTAAAAATAAGTATTATTAACATGGAAACAGAAATCAATCATTAACCTAATTGTGAAGGTTTTGCACAAACCTCACACAATTCAATCAACACATCTTAAACAAGGAAAAAGGGAAAGGACATCCCCTTTATCCCTTAGGCTTAACACCCTTATGAAATAATCCCCCCTTACCTCGAATTTGCAGCAAAAAAGCTTTGGCTATGGAGTTTCTTCTCCTTAAAATGCTCTCCTAGGGTTTGCTCTTATCTCTAACTCCTCATTTCTCCCACGTTTTCTACGTACTAATACTTTTCTCTCATTCTCCTCTATTTAAAAAAAAAGCTAATTTATTTTATTTTACTAATTCTCACCAGTTCCGTTTCATTCACAAATAATTCTACCTATATCCCTATTTTTAATTAAATCTTATTTATCACCCAAAACTCATATTTCTCATAATTTCCCCTAAGTAAATTACTAAAATTAATTAAATAAACGCTACCAACTCATTAAACTATATACAAATATCAACTCAACTCAAAGGAACTCTAAAAAATAAATAAAAATTATTAAAGACTAATAAAATATTATAATAAAAATTGGAGTGTTACACTTCGTCTAGTGTCTTATGCCAATTCCTTAGCTTTTGACACACATGTCTCTTAATTAGGCCAATTAGGATCTTAATAGCAGCTTTAGTTTGACCATTTGCTTTGGCGTAATAAGGGGTGGAAGTTAGTTGTTTGATTCCTAATTATGATATAAACTCAACCCTCTTTCGACAAGTGAAAACATAACCTTGGTATGTGGTTAGGGCCTCAGGAATTCCAAACCTGCAGATGATTTGACTCTGAATAAAATTGATCACAACATCTTGATCAACATTCTTCAAAGCCACCACTTTAACTCATTTGGTAAAATAATCGATGCTTACTAAGATGTACTTGTGACTCTTTTATGATGTAGGTTGAAATCTACCAATTAAATGTAATGCCAAACCTCTAAAAGGACAAGGCTTAATAATTGAGTATAACTCACCGGTAGGGACATGTTGGATACCTGCATTCTTCTGGAATTCTTGGCCCCCTTTTGTAAATTCTATGCAATCTTTCAACATAGTTGGCCAATATTCACCATATCAAAACAAAAGCCACTTCGTTTTATGGCCTGCCTGATGGGTTCCACAAGATCCACTATGGACATTTTATATTGCCAAATAGTCTTCACTTTCGCTAAGACTTTACAAGGAGCTCCTTCTAAATTCTTTTTAAACAACTCATTAAAAATAGTAGCATAGCTTAATGCCTTATATTTTCTCTTTCGATCTATTGTCCCTGTTGGGTTTTCCAAGATTTCTCGACAAATCATCAATGGAAAATTTTTCAAAAATTCTAGGATTTTGAAATTCTTCCGACCGTTCTACCCCCACCATTTTTGACTTTGATGAATTTGAGGGGAGAGAACTGATTGAAATCAACTTTTCTTTGACTTCGATCAATTCTTCTAACTTCTTTTTGGACACTTTATATCCTGAAGAAATTTTAGCTAAGCCATTAGCTTCTTGATTCTCAAGTCGAGGCACATATTTGATGTAGAATGAATCGAATATCTTTATGAATGAGTTGGTTGTAACAAATTACATAAAAAAAAGCTCTTTGATGCACTTATATTCTTTCATCAACAGTTTTACAACCAATTCCGAGTTACCTGTAATTTTGACTGCTTTTTATATTCTTACGATGTTCTACAATTCACTTAAGTGCACCGTACCTTACGGTGTTCCTTAGTTACTCTATCTCTCATCAATCCGTCCTTTTGTGTGTGACACTATAGGTTTTCGCAGCATTGGCAATCATATTAAATCATGTATTTAACATAATAAACAGTGAGCGGTATCTAGCAACACATCACTGCTACCCAAGACACGAAAATGTCACGTGATCTGACAAATCCTTTTGTGATAATACTTATATGTACAATTATCCTTTTGCCCTTATGTCTACATTGAACACAAGGCATAGACCGTGTCATCCTTGTCCAGTTCAATATTGGGCCCATAGACATTTATCCTGTTACGTAGGATGGGAAAATTCCACCTAGATCACTCATGTCCCTCAGCATGCTTCGTGGAGTACTCATCAACTGTCTTTATGGTCATCTAATTACGGACAATGTTTGATCAGTAATAAGACACTCGACTCTCCATCTAGGGTCCATAGTGGTTTCAAGTCGAAGGGTGGTATACACCATTATCACCATGAGAATAACTTATGACACTTTGCATAACATTCTATATAGTATTCTCATAGCGGGTTAATCCAGTATAAATATTACTCATAATATTCATACATATGTTTAAGACATGATAACTCCTTATCCATGATCCATGAGATGTGATCATCAGTCTATATACATAATAGTCTTAATGCTTTAATATTATTCCACTTCATAATAAAGCTTGACTACATATACTTTAAGAATAATGTCCTTATGTTTAATGTGATCTCATAATTAAGTCATACATGATACATTAAACGGACTAGCTATTCTAGGGACTTTATTAAACAAACATAATAAAGAGAAAGTCTTTTATTATTAATAAATAATTTGATACAAGTACCAAAAGTATTGGCCTCTAGGGATTACACCAACAATCTCCCACTAGCACTAGAGCAAATCAGGCATACCCCTAATACCCATAGATCTAGTATGGCCATCATGATTCTGCTGCGCAAGAGGCTTTGTCAGTGGGTTAGCAATATTGTCAAGTGTAGGTACTCTGCATATTTTCACATCTCCTCTATCTATTATCTCTCGAATGAGGTAATAACACCTAAGTATGTGTTTGGATCGTTGGTGAGATCTAGGCTCCTTAGCTTGTGTGATAGCACCATTGTTATCATAATAGAGACCAATGGGATCCACAATGCTAGGAACTATGCCAAGTTCACTAATGAACTTTTTTTATCAAAACAGCTTCCTTTGCTGCACTTGAGGCAGCAATATACTCGGCCTCGGTTGTAGAATCAGCAACTGTATTTTGCTTTGAACATTTCCAGCTCACAACGCCACCGTTTAAGCAAAACACATAACCATATTGCGATCTAAAGTAATCCTTATCTGTCTGGAAGCTAGCATCGGTGTATCCAATTACAATAAGCTCTTCCTGACCTCCATATATCAAGAATGAGTCCTTAGTCCTTCTCAAATACTTAAGGATATTTTTGACAGCTACCCAATGAGCATCACCAGGATCAAATTGGTACCTACTCGTTGCACTTAAAGCATACGAGACATCTGGTCGAGTACATATCATGGCATACATGATAGATCCTATTGCAGATGTATATGGAATCTTATTCATGCGATCCCTTTCTTCCTTAGTTGAAGGGGATTGTGTTTTTGATAGACACAAGCCATATTGCATAGGTATGAATCCTTTCTTGGAATCATGCATATTAAAGTGTCTCGACACTTTGTCTATGTATGTACTCTGACTTAGGCCAAGCAATTTTTATGATCTATCTCTATAGATCCTGATTCCTAATATATAGGTTGCTTCACCCAGGTCCTTCATAGAAAAGCATTTCCCCAACCAAGACTTTACTTGTTGCAGGGTAAGGACATCGTTTCCAATGAGTAATATGTCATCTACATATAATACCAGGAAAATGATCATGCTGTCACTAACCTTCTTGTAGACACAACGATCATCTCTGTTCTTGATGAATCCATATTGTTTTACTGTTTCATCAAAACGAAGATTCAATCTTCTGGAAGGTTGCTTCAATCCATAGATTGATCTTTGTAACTTACATATCTTTTGGGCTTCTTCTGGTATGTCAAATCCTTCAGGCTGTGTCATGTAGACATCCTCAAGAAGATTCCCATTAAGGAAAGCAGTTTTGACATCCATCTTCCATATTTCATAATCATGATATGCAGCGATAACAAGTAAAATCTGAACATATTTAAGCATTTCAACTGGTGAAAAGGTTTCATCATAGTCAACCCCATGAAATTGTTTATATCCTTTTGCAACCAGTCTTGCCTTATAGATATGCACCTTACCATCCATGTCAGTCTTCTTTTCTGAAGACCCACTTGCATCCTATAGGGTTAATTCCTACATGAGGTTTTGCCAAGGTCCAAACTTGGTTTGTGTACATGGAATCCATTTCAGATTTCATGGCTTCTAGACACTTCTTAGACTCTGGACCAGTTATGACCTCTTGGTAGGTCACAGGCTCATCTTGATCCATGAGTAATACATCACCTTGATCAGTTATGAGATATCTATATCTCTCAGGTAGGTGACGTATCCTGCTTGACATACGCTAGTCTTGTTCTACTTGAGCAGGTTGCTCTTGCATAACTACTTGTGTTTCCTGCTCTAATTCCTCCATAGGTGTATCAATGCTTTGTGATTCTTGAATTTCTTTAAGCTCTACTTTCCTCCCACTGATTCCTTTGGAAATAAAATCCTTTTCTAGGAAAACTCCAGTTCGAGCGACAAACACTTTGCCCTCAGAAGGATTGTAGAAGTAATACCCTCTTGTTTCTTTAGGATACCCCACAAATAAACATTTGTCAGATTTGGGCTCAAGCTTAGTTGAAATTTTTCGTTTCACATAAACTTCGCAACCCCAAATCTTCATGTAAGACATATGTGGCTTCTTACCACTCCATATCTTATATGGTGTCTTCTCAACCTTTTTGGATGGAACACGGTTAAGTGTGTAAGCTGTTGTCAATAGTGCATGTCCCCAAAAGGAGTGTGGAAGATCGGCGTGACTCATCATGGATCGTACCATGTCTAACAGGGTTTGATTTTTCTCTCAGATACACCATTCCATTGGGGTGTTCCAGGAGGAGTAAGTTGGGATAGGATCCCACACTCTTTCAGATGGTCATCAAACTCTAGGCTTAAATATTCACCACCTCGATCTGATAGAAGAGTTTTAATATTCTTACCTAGTTGGTTTTGTACTTCATTCTTGAATTCCTTGAACTTTTCAAAGGACTCTGATTTGTGTTTCATTAAATACACATAACCATATCGACTGAAACCATCAGTAAATGTGATGAAGTAGTGAAAACCTCCTCTGGCTGGTATGTTCGGTGATCCACATACATCAGTATGTATGAGGGCCAAAAGATCATTAGCTATTTCACCTTTTCCTGTGAATGGAGACTTTGTCCTCTTTCCAATTAAACAAGATCTGCATGTCTCATATGATTCATAATCAAAAGAGTCCAAGAGTCCATCTTTATGGAGTTTGGCAATGCGTTTCTCATTTATGTGGCCTAATCGACAATGCCAAAGGTAAGTTGGATTTAACTTATTAGGTTTCATCCTTTTAGTATTAATGTTATAAATAGGCATTTCAAGATCAAGGACATATAGTCCATTGTTCATTTGTGCAATATCATATAATATATCATTCAAATAAATTGAGCAACAATTGTTCTTTATTATAAATGCAAAACCAAACTTTTCCAACCAAGAAACGGAAATAATATTCCTGCTAATTGCAGGTACATAATAACAGTTCTCTAACTGAATTATTAAACCACTAGTAAAGTCAATGCATAAGTTCCTACGGCTAAAGCAACAACCTTTGCTCTATTTCCAACTCGTAGGTCAACTTCACCTTTTTCCAAATCTCTACTCCTTTTTAGCCCCTGCACATCGGTACAAATGTGAGAACCGCATCCAGTATCTAATATCCATGATGTAGAAGTAGATAAATTAATTTCAATAACAAAAATACCTGAAGTTGAAGTCTCTACTCCATTCTTCTTATCTTCCAGGTACTTTGGGCAGTTTCTTTTCCAGTGTCCGGTCTTACCGCAATGGAAGCATGTGCCTTCCTTTGCTATGCCTCCACTAGGCTTCAAAGCAGCAACAATGGGTTTGGGTTTGGAAACTTCCTTGCCTTTCCCTTTATCACCCTGCTTGGTGGGTCTTTTGTTCTGTCTCTTTCCATTTTCGATCATCAGAGTGGACTTCCCTTTTGACTTTAGATTCTACTCAGCAGTTCTTAACATGGCTAGCAGTTCAGGAAGATATTTGTCCATATCATTCATATTGAAATTAAGGACAAATTGACTAAATCTATCTGGCAACGATTGCAAGATCAAATCAGTCGCAAGTTCCTTTCTGAGGGGAAAACCCAACCTCTCAAGGTTCTCCACATACCCAATCATCTTGAGCACATGGGGACCTATAAGGGCTCCCTCAGCTAGCTTGCCTTGAAAAAGGGCTTTTGAAACTTCAAACCTTTCATGCCTTGCTTGCTCTTGATAGAGCATCTTCAAGTGTTCGATCATATTGAACACTATCATATTCTCATGTTGCTTTTGCAACTCTGAGTTCACGGTAGCTAGCATGAGGCAAGCAGTTTCATTGGCATCATCGACATCCTTCTTATAAGCATCTCTTTCTGTCTTAGGTGCAGAACTAGGAGGTTCCTCTTCAGGAACAGGTTTCTCCAAGACATACAGCTTTCTATTATGTTTGAGGATAATCCTCAGATTTCGGTGCCAATCCAGAAAATTTGTCCCAAACATTTTTTCCTTGTCAAGGATTGATCGCAAAATGTTGTTAGAGGTGGTTGTTGTCATGGTAATCTACATGAAAATAATGAAAATATAAGTATCAATAACATATTTAATTAGGCCTTTAATTAAATATGCTCCCACTATTTTACTCAAAACAAATATCCCTCACCATTTGATTCGGAAAATCCCGTTGGAAGATTTTCTAGTGGGTCAAGATCCACATTTCACTTTGTTTTAAGTTCGCGTAGGCGGATTACACAAAACTAGGTTATTTAGGTAGGAACTCCTTCCAATTGTATCTAATACAACTGTCGAATATTTTAGTTGGGTGAATAACTCCTTATTCCAATCCATCACATGGATCATTTCCTACTCTTTCTTCTAAACGTATATAATCTTATTATAATTTGTTTAGTTAAGTTTGACCCATTGTTTTAGCAATTGGATATTACAATTATCCCATCGCACCTTACTAATATAGAACATGCACCTCGCATAGGCGAAACCTACATTATTCGATACTAGTCTTGATGAGTGCTAAAACTTGGAAAGCATAAACTTAATATTTAATTTGAGGGAATTTGCAATTATTCTGATCTCACCGGCTTATTTATCATATAAATCGTCTCTCACATGCATCAACATACATTCACATGCATCAACATACATAATGAAACAGTTATGGCCCATAGCGCAATTGTTTTCCCAAGCTAATGAGAGAACCTAAGCTAACCTAATAACGATCTAAGCTTCTCCAAGCAAGATCTTCAAGGTTGTCCTCCTTTAATATTGAATTCTTCTCTTTCTTCATAACATTACATTACATAAAAGAAACTCATTTTACATACGAGGGAGTGAGATGAGAAAAGAAGTTACATTAAGAGATTAAAAGAGAGGCACGACACGCAAGTCATATTTTAAAATCCCAAAACAAAATAAAGGAAAACTAAGGCCATAACCGATCGCCACAAGACAATAATAATAAACACATTATTATTATTAATTTCAATTCTATTAATTAATTAAAACCAAATTAAATTTCGGCGACCGATCACACTACGCAGAGTTAGCCGGGGGTTCCGCTGCCCGTTCAGCGGACAGTGGTTCCGCTGACCGTTCAGCGGACGGGGGTTAAGGTGGAAGCGCCCCCTGCAGAGTTGCAGGGGCAGCGCCCCAACTCAAAATTTTAATGAACAATTCATTTGAAATCGACGTTGTTTTTTGCATCAACACTTGATACTTTAAAGCACAACTCTTGCGCAATCACAACCCTAATCGCATAACTCTTAGATAGCACAACCCTTGTGCCTTCATTAACCCTAATGCATCAATTTCAGACCGTCAAACACACCTTGATTGTTAGTTCAGTATGATTGATCAACATGTCATTGGTTCACCATAATAATGTCGGATCAAGAAGCAAATGACAATTGATCGCTAAAAGGAAAAAAACCATTAAGTTTTTGAATGAACGAAACAGAAACAGTATATCATATATACCGTATTTTGCATTAGGATTACTTATATCATATATATAACTTGATCGATCTCAATTGTGTAACATATGGACGGTCAATGTATCGCTACTTCACCATACTAACGTCGGATTCCGAAGCATAGTCAACATCAATCATCCAAATCGTACACACATGATGCCAAATTTAATTACTCGTTTATTCTTTGATTCATTATGTCTTTTAATTGTATTAATACAGAAAATACAAAAAATAAACAGCTATCAGATGCATGGTTTCATAAGTGACTCTAATACCATTTAAGGAGAAGAGCGATCCAAAATGCAGCGGAATTTAAAAATTTCTCCTTTAGTGATCCTTACGAATGGGCATGATCAGTGATAGAATCGTTACCTCTTGTGGCGATTGAAACCTTTGATGCAGATCTACAGAGCGATCACGAACGTTGAACGATGACAACGCCTCTACTCAATCCACACGAACGGGTTCCTTCAATCTTAGTGCTAGCTGTTTCGAATGAAGGCTTTGAGTGAGAGAGAGTGAGAGAAACGAAATTGCAACTGCACAAATGCTTCTGCACAAGGGTTCTATTTATAGAACCACATGTGTGGGCTAAAAGCTAAAAAATCCCACCTAAGTGTATGTGGCCCATATCTTATAATATGCCAAAATCACTTAAGCGCGTGGTACCTTACCATATTTTGTATTCTACTTAAGTACACCATACCTTATGATGTTCTACAACTCACTTAAGTGCACCGTACCTTACGGTGTTCCCTAGTTACTCTCTCTCTCATCAATCCTTCCTTTTGTGTGTGACCCTGTAGGTTTTCGCGGCATTGGCAATCATATTAAATCACGTATTTAATATAATAAATAGTGAGACGTATCTAGCAACACATCACTGCTACCCAAGACACGAAAATGTCATGTGATCTGACAAATCCTTTGGTGATAATACTTATATGTACAATTACCCTTTTGTCCTTATGTCTATATTGAACACAAGGCATAGACCGTGTCATCCTTGTCCAGTTCAATATTGGGCCCATCGACATTTATCTTGTTACGCAGGATAGGCAAATTCCATCTAGATCACTCATATGTCCCTCAACATGCTTCGTGGAGTACCCATTAACTGTCTTTATGGTCATCTAGTTACGGATAATGTTTGATCAGCAATAAGGCACTCTACTCTACATCTAGGGTCCATAGTGGTTTCAGGTCGAAGGGTGGTATACACCATTATCACCATGAGAATAACTTATGACACTTTGCATAACATTCTATATAGTATTCTCATAGCGTGTCAATCCAGTATAAATATTACTCTTAATATTCATACCTATGTTTAAGACTTGATAACTCCTTATCCATGATCCATGAGATGTGATCACCAGTCTATATACATAATTGTCTTAATGCTTTAATGTTATCCCACTTCACAATAAAGCTCGACTACGGATACTTTAAAAATAATTTCCTTATGTTTAATGTGATCTCATGATTAAGTCATACTTGATACATTAAACGGACTAGCTATTCTAGGGATTTTATTAAACAAACATAATAAAGAAAAAGCCTTTTATTATTAATAAATAATTCGATACAAGTACCAAAAATATTGGCCTCTAGGGCTTACACCAACACGTAGGCATTTCAATATGAAATGTATGTGAAAGGGAAAGGAATGTTTGGTCATCTCAATGGGGCTTCAAAGGCTCCAACTGAGAAGGTTGTGTTAGATACATGGGAAACAAAGGATGCACAATTTATTTCATGGATGCTTCCTTCCATTGATCCTAAAATGGTTAATAATTTGCACCCTTCTCGACTTCCAGCTCCATCTAGGATCAATTGAAGGTTATATACAATCAAAATAATGCAACAAAACGCTTTCAACTTAAACTAGATATTTAAAACTACCGACAAGGCCCTCTGTCCATTCAAGATTACTACTTTGGTTTTCTAAATATATGGGTTAAACACTATGTTATCTTACATGTTTATGTTCCTAAAACATGTTTTTCAATTGTTCATAAGATTTATGAAGTCAACAAACATGATTAGTTTCTTATGAAACTTTGCACAAAATTTAAGGTGGCTCATGCAAATTTACTGAACCGCAATCAAATTGCTGGTTTAGAAGTTTGTGTACGGGAACTTTTTCACGAAGAGCATCACTTACTCATCCAAAAGAACATGTCGCTTGACTAGAGTACTCTTGAAGCTCTCACAGTCTCCTATTAAACCCAAAATATAGCCGACTGAAGTGATACATAGTGTGTCTATAGTTTTTCGTGCAAACAGTTTGGTCATATTACTCGCAGCCAAAGTAAGAAATTATGCAACTACTGCAAACAACATGGACACATTATTATTGAGTTCTCACGTAGCAATTGTTTCATGTAGAATCAAGTGTCGGGGATAATGATCACGAATGGACCTAAAATAGAGAGATTGTTTCCGCTCCAATTTCATTCCTCTAACTTTTATTTATATTGTATTGATGTCACACATCCGTTTATAGATTTTCATAATAAATTAGGACATCCAAACTTTTTTTTTTATCTCACTTAATAAAAACATGTTTTTGGGCAACAAGAATGTCACTATTGATCTTTCTTTTAAATTTTTAGTGTGTAAACTTTCCAAAAGCAAAACTCTTCCTTTTCTTCTCCATGCTTATTATGGTGAGAAATGTTTTGAAATCACTCATAATGATGTTTGCGGCGTGTCTTTTATTTTTTCTCATGTCGAATATAAATACTTTGTGACATTTATTGATGACTTTATCTATTTTACTTGAGTTCATTTTCTTCAATCTAAAGCTAAATTTTTTGAAATTTTAAAGAATTTTTTTGCATATGTTGAAAACGAATTTCACATCACCATTAGAATCTTATGCACTGACTCTAGTGGGGAATATATTTCTCATGCTTTTCGGGTATTTTTTCAACTAAAACGTATCACATCTCAGCCTTCATGTCCTTATACGCCTCAATAAAATCGCATCACAAAATTCAAAAACCAGCATGTACTTGATGTTACACGTCCCTTGGTTCTTGTTGCCTCTTCCCCTCCCCATTTTTGGGTTGAAGCTTTACCCACAATTATCTTTCTCATATATCGTCTTCCTTTTAAGATTTTTAGGCTTGATTATCCTTATTTTCGTCTCTTTCATGCACGTCTTGATTATACCAATCTTCTTCCATTTGGCAGTGTATGCTCTGATCATCTTTCACCTCCTGAATGAAATAAACCTGGTGCCCAATCATTTAGGTGTGCATTCTTGGGTTATAATACCCCTTATAAAGGATTCTTATGTTATAATCCCACCTTTCATCGCTTACGCGAATATAGCAAAGTTGTTTTCTTTGATCAATAATTTTTTCCAAGTTATAAACCTTCCTTTGTTGGTTATGTTGCTCTTGTTAATTATTCTAACAAATATCCTCTTCTAGAATGATTTATACTAGGTCAAGTTTATGTTATAAGTACTCCTATTATGTCCCTTCTCTTCGTTGATCTGTCACGCGAGCCACCACCAACACCTCTACGATGCATACAACAACTATCTCGTCCACCTGATTGGTATGAATAGAAGCATTTTTGTCTTACTACTACTCTATCTGGTACGTTTATTCTTACTTGTTATTCTTAGATATTTAAATATGCTTGTTAGGTTACAATAATGAATGATGAACTACATTCCCTTGAAGAAAATTTCACTCGGGACATTGTTCCTCAACCTCCAGGTGCTAAGCTTATTTGGATTAAATGGGTGTATTTGGTTAAACTGAATTCATATGGTACTCTTATGTGTTACAAGGCTCGATTTGTTGGATTAGGTAGTTAATAAGAGTATGGTGTGAATTATGATGAGATCTTCGCACCTGTTGTAAAACTGACTGGTATTTGATTCATTTTGTCTATTGTTTCCTCTCAAGGATGTCCACTTACTTAAATGGATGTGGAATAATTAATTTCTTCATGGATACTTGGTAGAAGATATTTATATGACCCTTCCTCTAGGGTTGCGTTCCTCATCTGAAGGGGTGTGCAAGCTTAAACGTTATGTATATATAGATTAGAACGAGCTTCATATGCATGGTTTAAAATGTTTCAGAATATTATACTCAATTTTCTTTTATTCATAGTAAATTTGACTCACCCATATTCATTCATCGCACATTGACTGATATTGTTCTTCTACTTATCTATGTTGATGATATAATTATTACCAATTCTGATCATGCCACAATCTAGCAATTTAAAGAGCAACTTCAATATTCTTTTCATATGAAAGATCTAGCGGATCTTCATTATTTTTTAGGGCTTGAGATTTGTTCTAATTCCAAGGTAATTTTTCTCCATTAAAATAAATATTTAAAATAACATTATTTCTTTTGCTTGTCTAACTTCAGCCCCTCTAGTGGAAACTCTTCTCGAGGTTAGTGTTACATATCGTCACGATGAAGGTGATTGATTGATGATCCTTTATTGTACAGGCAGTTGGTAGGTAGC
Source organism: Lathyrus oleraceus (assembly GCF_024323335.1). NCBI lineage: Eukaryota > Viridiplantae > Streptophyta > Magnoliopsida > Fabales > Fabaceae > Lathyrus > Lathyrus oleraceus. Next base: position 335,739,378 of record NC_066584.1, on the reverse strand, counting down.
CTTAATAATCTTACCATTATGATCCTTTATTATACCATTCTTCTTCTCAAACCTACCATTTTTCTTTGAGAATTTCCCCTTAACGAACAAACCTTCACCAACAGACGATGACTTATGCTCCTTTCGTTCGTTAAAATCTTTGGAGTACAACGCTGATTGAAATTCTTCAAAGGTCAACAAATCTCTTCCATACATGAGACTTTCTTTGAAATGAGCACAAGACTTAGGTAAAACACACAACAACACAATGCTTGATCTTCATCATTAATCTTTACCTCAATATTCTCAAGATCAAGAATCAACTTATTGAACATATTCACCTACTCAGTCAAGACTTTGTCTTCACTCATCTTGAATGAATACAAAACTTTCTTCAGGTAGAGACGATTGACCAAGTATTTAGTCATATATAATCCCTCGAGTTTGCTCTACACACCCGCTTCAGTTTTCTACTTTGAAACTTGCCTCAGAACCTTATCACCAAGTCTCAAGATGATTGCATTATGGGTTTTTTCGATCATCATCATCTTCTCCTTCTCCATCAGGGCAACATCCATCTTCTCTAATCCTTTCAACGCTTCTAAGAAATCCTGTTGAACCAGTAGAGCTTGCATCTTCAAGCGCTATAACCTGAAATCATTCACATTGGTGAATTTCTCAATCTAATACTTTGTTGACGACATATTCTCCTCCACGCTCACCGCATCAATTTGTTGTCAAAGGATGCCTAGAAATCAAGGTATGATTGATTTCGTGATTAACAAGAAAACCACAAAGTAAAGCGGTATAAAAACTGGATTTTTGATTCAATTACACATTAAGGAACAATGTTTACAATTGAATTTCAATCACACCACTTTCTCTTTTTGATTAGGATTATCAAGGATTGATGACTAGTATGTTATTTATAAGAAAACTAAACCCTAACTTTCAACTAATATACTAAATAATTGACCCATCAAACTGACACAATTCGGCATGCTAACTTAAATAACATACTAACATATTTCGATTAAATTCTTCAACTTCGACAGAGCTCTTCGACTTCGATATAATTTACTAAAAAAACTAGCTTATCACCCATAAGTGACATATAGCAATAAATGTTATTATGAATGCATAGTTAATTAATCTATAGGCTCTAACAGAGGTTTTGAGGTAAAAGATGGAGAAGAAAATTATCAAACTTGATAACTAAAGTTCTGTATGGCTTAACAAGGGTAGAATCTTTCACAAATATAGATGGTAGCAAATCCATCCTGCAAAACAAGAGTACATACAAGAATGATTTCATTTTTGTTGTTTGTGTATGGGATCCGAAACCAAAAAAAAAGAAAGAAAGAATAGACAAAACTCCAAAAATTGCTGGTTATAGTACGTGAATACCTTGTGATTCGAAGTTATGTGATGTTTACCAGTCTTTGCCCACTTTGGAGGGTACATGGAACGTGCAATGGTTTGAAAATGGATGTATGATGATTAATGAGGTGATGGAAGATCACCAAAGAGAGGGCTTAAACACCACAGATATAAAGGTATAAAAGTAGGTTTAAAGCAGAATGTTTAAGCTAAAGCGACTTTATTTTATGTCTCACTCACTAATTAATAATATTCTTTTCAACAAACTATATATGCTAGTAAATCTTTTGAGATTTTATTTATGTATATGCTAGTAAATCTTTTTGATTTTATTTATGTTCCATGATCCATCACCCACTATAATAACATGAGTGAATGAAAATCATTCGGTCATTGCCTAATACTTGTGTTACATGTCATAACAGTAAATAAATAAATAAATAAATAAATAAATATATATATATATATATATATATAATATATATATATATATATATATATATATATATATATATATATATATATATATATATATATATATATATATATATATATATCGAGGATCAAATGATACTAAAATGTTAAACTTAATAATACGACACATCCAATAACTCTATTGGATATCTATATAACAAAATCCAACTTTCGATTGAAAGTTATTATCATATAAATTATGTCTATAAAATTTAATTTCAAACAAATCATTTGATATGTCAAACATAGTAACACAGTAACATGACATCTCCAATAATTTTTCACTAGATATCCATATAACAAAATTCATAGTTGGATTGAAAGTCGTTATCATTTAAATTATGTATACAAAATTTAATATCAATAAAAAATAATTTAATATCTTAAAGAGAATGATCAAAATTAACGATTTTGTTGAAGTTTTGTAAGATGTTAGTTTTCAAACATCTTGTTGACATATCAAATGATTTTTGATTGATGTTAAGATTTATAGACATAATTTATATGATAATAACTTTCAATCGAACGTTGAATTTTGTTATACAGATATCCAATAGAATTATTGAATGTGTCATTTTATAAATTTGATACTCAACGTCAAAATCAAAAGCATAATCCTCCCTTTCAACATGTTATAAATTTGAAAAGAATTCTAACAAATCAAGATCAATTAAGTTCTTGCATAATTTAAAAAAAACTATTTCTAGTTGCACTACTACAAATTATATTTATTATGACAAAAAAATTATTTTGACCAACATAAAATCGAGGTATATATCCTATGAACATCATGTTTAATTTACTTTAAAAATAATATACAACTTATACCCTCAATTTTACAGAAAATTGAGAGGAAATAAGTATGAGACACCTCGTTTTGAATCCTATATACTACTATTTTTTTCCAATTCTTTTGGTATCACTATTTCTCATTTGATGCCTTTCTTTTTTTTCTTTTTCTATTTATTTTGAATTATGTAGTAAATATTTCAATCTCGTTTTTTTTTTCTATTAATTAATTTTATTTTTAATTTGTATTATCCATCGGTTACCTGTCTCAACCGAGGGATTATATATTATCATGACTATTTATAAATTAATATTTTTAATTATTTTTTTATTTTTAATTATTAAACAATCTAATTCATCAATTTTGTCTTAAAATTGATGTGATAGTTCTTTTACATTAACAATCAGAATATGACATGTTTTTTTAATTAATTTTTTCCTCGATTTTGCCTAATAACTGACATGTTTATTCTTTTGCATGAATACTTCATAGAACTAGACTCTAACTTTTCAACTCATCGTGTTTCATTTTCATTCTCTTAACAAAAACCCTTGATGATTTTCATCAAAACTCAGATTCCACCATCTATTTTCAACATCAACTCGAACATCAACTCTTCCAACCTTACTCGTTGAAGCTTCGTCATCACGTTTGAGGTACGTAACTCACCACTGAGATTTTGTTTATAACTGAAATGATGTTAGTTTTAGAAATGTTCATAGAAATGACTTTATTTTTAGAAATGTTCATAGAAATATTGTTAGAAATTGTGTTACGTACTAACCGAAATGGTTATAGTTTTAGAAATGTTCATACAAATTATTATAGTTTTAGAAATCTTCATAGGAATGGTAATATCGTTGTTTATTATACTATTCATATATGTTATTTTTCTTGAAATAATTCATGATAACTTATTGTTTTAATCTTTAATCATGTTCATTCAATGTGTTTGTAACTTGTTTCAAAAATAGTCATTATAACTTGTGTTATAAATGTGTCAGAAATAGTAACAGTGTGTCTTTTTATTACCTTAGTACTTGTGTTTAAATTTGTGTTTGAAATAATTTATGTGTTGTTATATGACTTATGTGTTAGAACTTAGAAATATTCAATATTGTGTTTTCTTATAACTTCAATTTGTGAACCATTTTAGATGAAGTGTTGTCTATGTTTTTAGTTAGTATGTTTCTATGGTCACTCTCTACTGCATATTTCTAGTTAGTATGTTTCTATGGTTTGAATCATTTTGGATGAAGTATTGTGTGATGTGGCTTTGAAGTTCATGTTGGTGTCTCTGTTATATATTGCTAAATTTCTTAATTTACACATACATGTTCGATTCGACAAGAACCTCTCATACAACCTCTTCTACAACCTCTGCTAATACAAAAAGTAAACAAAAAACTAGAGGTTCCACAATGTTTTTTAAGGTGAAAAATGTCCACGAAAACTGTGTTCACTCCTCGGTTAATTTTAATGTAAGAACTGGAAAGGCTTATGGTGAACATGCTAGTGATTTTAAGGGCTACTTAGCATTACAAGGTACAAGAAAAATGAGTATTTGTATAGATAACTAACACGACATTGATGGTGATTTGAAAGATAGCATATAAACCGATAATACATTATATATTATGAATTTTATGATTTGTTTTACAAGTATAGATGACCACTTACTTTTTGGGTTTAATACTAATAACAACTCTATTATGTAAATATAGGAAGTGGTTGTTGCTCCAAAGGATAAAACGCTGAAAAAGGAATGTCTTGGATATGCTGGTGAGCGTTGGAAGGGGCTTGAAGACAGCACACACATGACTATATTAAAAATGAAAATATTAAATCAGAGCCTCCATACATGAAGTATCCATTAATAAGAAAGTTTAGGAGGATTTTGAAAAGCCACACACCATTCCTGATTTCTTGGCTATAGAATAGAGCTAAAAATATCTATCCACATAGATTGTCTCATGGATGATATGATAAACTTTAGCAGAAAATAATTAATTAAAAAAGAAAACAAAGGGAACTATAGATGAAAGATCCTTCTAGAAGCCTTGATCGTAGTCCATCTCCACCATCACGCCATGAGAATTGGAAGAGGGAACATCAAAGAAAAGATGGTGAGTTTACATCAGAGACTACACACAAAGTGACTGAAAAGATTGTAAGTAAATACTTTTTTCAACATTACTTATTTTTAGTTAATTCAATTTGGTAAAGATGAACTTTTACATGTGTTCTAGGATGGTACTAGTTGAAAAATCCAAAGTTGGTATCTTCGTCCCACCAGATCGTCATAACATCTTGGTAGAAGTGATTGGAATTGAGGAGCATGTTAGGTGTATCAATGGTGTTGGAAGAGGAACCAACTGGAAGTTACATTTTGGAGCATCGCAATTAATTAAAAAAGTAAACCATAAGAGATAAATTAAAGGGATAGTTGTTGAAAATTTATGGGAGGTATTAAAGCAAGAGGAGGAGAAGTAGGCTTAGGAGTGATGAAGAAGTGGACTCGGAAGGAACGTGGGAGGGTGGACATGGAGCATCAGAAGAGTGTGTTGCATGAGGAGCAAAGATGATGTTGCAGGAGGTGCAGAAGGGGGTCCAAGAGTAGAGAGAGAGAGAGAGAGAGAGAGAGAGAGATAGAGAGGTAGGCTGAGGAGGAGCGAGAGAAGTTGTCTGAGGAAGTGCGGGAGAAGTTATCCGCTGAAGTGAGAGAGAAGTGTATCTGCGATGTGATTGAGGTATGAGTATAAGTTTAAAAAAATTGTATTGTATATTGTTGTTATTGTTTGTGTATTTTAATTTTTGTATTGTATTTTGGTTGTTTTTATGATGCAATAATTGAAATCAATGGGTGTACTCAACCACCCAATTTTTGATCAGTTGAATATACCTGAGAAGGTATTTGAGAAAGTTATTTGCACTGTGCAAGCACAAAAGATAGTTGTTCTTCCCCACAAAACAATATTGAGACCATACCACCTCAACTAGATAACACTTTGAGACTATCAACAATGATAAAGGAGATTTTATACATCTTCCAAATTATTACATTAAAACATGACCCATATCAAGTTTATTTACTTCCTAAGAGTTGTATTATAGAACTTTTGAAGGCAAATGATTGGCTGGACATAACAGTACTACAAGTGTGGTGCTCGTAAGTATAATATTTAGACTGATTTCAATTTATATTCATTATTCTCATAATTTAACATAAAGATGTGACTTTTTGCATCAACTTTTAATTAAGTTCATGCACGATATGTGAGTTGAAATGAAATTAAGAAAGTATTGTTTCTTAGATCCAATGAACATTTACTTTCACTGTATGGTAGAAAACAATATTAAGACGTACATATAAAACGAGTTTATTGATGAGAACAAAGAATCTTACTTGGGACCATTTTATAATGTGTAAGTAGATATTAATTTTTTTCATATATTAATTTTATACACATTATTAATTATTTTGAATGTTTACAGAGTTCGCAATGACAACTAGTTATTATATGTCCGAAGAAAAATGTTGTAGTTATCTTATGGCAGTTACACTATAAACTCAATGTAGATATGTATAACATCTTGAGCGGGTAAGTGGTATTATTTATAATACTCAAATGTTACCTTTAGTATTGAATACTTTATTTTCATGTTTAATTTCTACCGACATGTAAACTATGGAGGGATACAATTTTGTGAAACGTAATATACAAGGTAGAAAGCCAAGGTTCATTTTTCCAAAAGTAAGTATTACTTGTGCTTTTTGATATTCTTTTATTTTCTATAATATATTACTTGTGCTTTGTTTGCATTAATTAGTTACTTTATAAAAAATATTTTTAGTCCCGAAAACAACCTTACAACCTTACAACTTTTCTTGTGGATAATACGTTATGAGACATATGTTAAATATTGTGTCTTGAGGCATTGTCGTATCATGGATTAAGGTATTAAATTTATACATATACATAAAATTTATTTATATTTATTAATTTAACTCTGTTGTTGTTAGACTATCATAATTTAAACTTTGCTCAAATTATAGGCATTTAGCAACGAAGCACGATTCTCACAAGAGGATATAGATGATATTCGATCACATTGGGACGATATCTTTCTACCTTATTATGAATCTCATCAACACTTTTTTTCTTGATTGTTGTAAGCATTGTATAGATGTTTTTGTTAGTGCGTGAGACACTTTTAGTTAGGAGAGAAAGAGAGAGAATAAGAAAATAAAGATTTTATTTTTGAATTAAATGATAATAAAATTGAATACAAAGTGTTTATTTATACACACCTAAGTGACTTGACTACTAAGTAAAATAAAAAACTAATTAACAAACCCTAAACCCTAATTAGCTTTGGGCTTGGGCTACTTAATTCAACTTATATTATATTTAATATCTCAACATACCCCCTTATAATCCAAGTTGTCGAAACACACTAATCATTGTTAATCTGAACTATTCCTAATTTCTTTCTCAACATTAGGAACCTATTGATCTTCAATCCTTTGGTGAAAATGTCAGCAATTGTGCTTCACTTGAGCAATGCCTTACTTTAAGTTCACCTCGATTCACCTTCTCCCTTAAGAAGTGAAATCTAGCTTCTATGTGCTTACTTATTCCATGAAAAACCGGATCTCTTTCAGTACATATTTAATCCAAATTGCTTGATATGCAACATATGATCCTGCTATATATTCAGCCTCACACGATGACAATGCCACCACTGGTTGCTTTCTCGAGCACCATGAGATTGGGGCACCAAATACTTGAAAGAAATATCCATTAGTGCTTCTTCTAACTTCCTTATCTTCACACCAATCAACATTTGAATAATAAGTAACCATAGCTTCTTTGCTTTCATAGTCTCATCAAAATAAAATTCCATAGTTTGTCAATCCTTTTAAGTATCTTGGGATTCTTCTTGCAACCTTCATGTGTGACATCCTGGATTCATTCGTATATCTCCTCACTAATCCGATTGAGAAATATATATCAGGCCAACTGTTGCACACATATCACAGAGATCCGACAATTTGTTTAAACAAACTTGCATCGACTTTGTCTTTCTCTCCATGCTTCTTCAACTTTAAATTTAGTTCGATAGGCGAAGATGCAGGAGTCGAATCGTCCATCTTGAATCCTTTGAGTATCACCTTGACATACTTTCTTTGATGTAGCACCATACCATGCTTCGACATTTGAAATTCCATGCCTAGGAAGTATGACAACTTTCCCAGATCGAACACTTCAAATTCCTTCTTCATCACATCTTTGAACTTTGATAAGTTCTTCAAGATAGTTCCAGTTACTAGCAAGTAATTGACATATAACCAGATGATTGTTATATCTTGTGCCACAATATGAACATAAACACCATACTCTGATTTGCATTTGAGTCATTCTTCTTAATACATGCCCTAGGTTCCTTCTTGATACCATCTAACACTTGGTGCAACTTTTATAATTTCCTTACTTCCTCCTGAATCACAAACCCATGAGGTTGCATGACATAAACTTCTTCATCTAAAGGTCCACTAAACAATATGCTTCAACTTGAACACTCATTTCACTTTGATAACTTTTGTATGTGCTGGCAATTCGACCAACTCCCATGTGTTATTTCTTTTGATTGCTTATAACTCTTTGACCATAGTATACTTCCACTTCATACTCTTCGACCCTAGGTCTCCATATGTTGTGACTTCATCATCACCAACCACTTCATAGTCTTGAAGTCTTGCTAGACGAGCTCTAGTTCTTTGCGGTCTCTGACTTGTGCTTGCCACAACCTCTCCGACTTCGACTGTGTCAGGTATGTCCGTAAAAAAATCGACTTCAACTGGAATATCAATAATATCTTCGAATTCGACATCATTACTTGCTTCTTCGAAATCATAGCTCTTCAATGGCTTGTCAATTGTATTACTAGAATTCCAATCCCAATCAAAATTTTCATCAATCACAATATCTTGACTAATCATAATATTCTAATTAAATGGATTGAACAACCTGTATTCTCCAGTATTATGATATCCTACCAGAATCATAGGTTCACTCTTGTTATCGATATTCCTTTTTCTTGCATTAGGAACATGTATGTAACACATAGAGCCAAACACCTTCAGATGACTCACTAATGGTCATTTTCCACTATACACTTCTTCAGGAACCTTGTTCTTCATCTTCTTGGTAGGGCACATGTTTAATATATAAACAGAAGACGAAACAACTTCACCCCATAAGGATTTTGGCAAATTCTTCTGCTTCAACATGCATCTCGCCATGTCCAATATAGTCATGTTTCTTCTTTCTTCTATTCCATTATGTTGAGGAGTATAAGAAGCAGTTACCTCATGATCAACACCATGTTCTAAACTGGATGCTTCAGATATCTTGGATGTGTATTCGCCACCTAGACTTGTTCGCAACACGTTGATCTTCTTTTCACTATGGTTTTTGACAAGCATCTTGAATCTCTTAAATATTTCAAATACATTGTCTTTTCTCTTGATCACATATATCCACATCTTTCGACTAAACTCATCGACAAACAAAAAGTACTTGTTTCCACCAATGACATGCTCCTCAAAGGGACCACATACGCCTGAATGTACAACTTCGAGTATGTAGGAGGATCTCATTAGAATATTAGAAATGAAAGACTTCATGGATTATTTTCTGACTACACAACTTTCATAGAGTTTGTCGAGCATCTCATGACTTGGTATACCAGTTATCATATCTTGAGTGATCAGTTGATTGAGCGGCCTAAATTTCAGATGGCTAAACCTTGGATGCCATAACCAACTATTTTTTTTGTCGACAACTGTTTTCAGACATTGTACCTTATTCGAACTCATCATGAACCTAAATATTCATTCTTCGACAGAGGAGATTTCATGACTAAGTTATTTTGAATGTCGAAAAGTTATAAGTCTCCATCTTTCATAACCATTGAGAACTCCTTTTCAAACAGTTGTCCAACACTTAACATATTACACTTCATTATATGGAAATAAAGTACATATTTGATCAAGGCTTTAGCTCCACCACTCATTTTAATAATTATGTTTCCAATACCTTCAGCTTGCAACGAGCTATTATCAACAACTTGACCTTTCTCTTCTTCGACTCGTCGAAATCTACTAATCATACTTTTCGACCAGTCAAGTGATTTGAGCATCCTGAATGGAGGAACCAGATCTTGGATTTGATATGGTCATCTGCAACTACATCCATAACCATCATATCATCAGAATCATTTGAATTTTGACGTCCAAGGTTCGCTCCTTCGTCCTTGCCTTTTGTCGATCCCTTGTCTTTCCTATACCAACAATGCTTGGCCAAGTGACCCCATTTTTCACAGTTATAGCACTGAACACGATTTTTCTCTTCTTTGTCTTTTTGATAGGAATTCCTTCTCCTCTTTTCGAGGATTCAAAAGCTCTATCTTTGACCTTATTCTTGTGAGGATTTGACCAAGACTTCTTGCCATGAGTCTTGTCGATTTTGCCTTTAAACTTGTTGGAACCACCATTCTTCTTCCATGGCTGAGTTTGTAGTGCTTATATTGAGTCTTGAACTCCTTTCCTTTCGACAATACTAATCTCATGCACCTCCAACAAACCAACCAAATCTTCCAGTTTTAGGGTTTCTATATTGTTGGATTCTTGAATAGCTATAATAACATGATCAAAGTGAGAGGTCAACATACACATTACCTTCTCAATTATAATCTTATCAATTAGGTTTCACCATAACCCTTCATGAGATAAACGACTTTCTGCACCTTCGACACATAGCCTGCAATCTTTTCGTTTTCTCCCATTGACAGCAATTCATATTATCGTCGCAAATTTTGCAACTTGACAACCTTAAATTTCTCGCCTCCTTCATAGTACTTGACAAGAATATCCCATGCCTCCTTCACTGATTCAGCATGAGAGATTATGTTAAAATTATCTGCATCAACCGCCAATTGAAAGTAAAACGCCGCCTTGCAATCCTTCTTCTTGGCATCCTTGTTAGCGGTTCTCTGTGCATCAGTTTCATCTTCACCAACCGCATGAATACCATTAGTAACCATTTATAGGGTTTCATGAAAGCTAATAGAGATTGCATATGTTTTCTCCATCTATACCAATTCTTTCTGTCAAGAGTTGTAAGGGAGTTTGGTAAATTTCTGTTATCATTCATCTTTGTAGCGATTGATCAACAACAACCCATGATCCCGGAAACACGATCTCTAACGTGTGATTCTTGAAAAAACGACCAAGAATCTAACCAAAACTCTAGATACCAATTTGTTAGCGCGTGAGACACTTTTAGTAAGGAGAGAAATAGAGATAATAAGGAAATAAGAATTGTTTTATTAAATAGAATGATAATAAAACTGGATTACAAAGTGCCTATTTATATACACCTAAGTGACTTGACTACTAAGTAAAATAACAAACTAAGTAACAAATCCTAAACCCTAATTAGATTTGGGCTTGGGCCACACAACTAAACTTGAATTATACCTAATATCTCAACAATGTTTTCATTATAGGTGCAAATATGCATAGGTTCTATTGATAGAGGTTTTGTGTATCCCAAATGTCATTATAGGTATTGTAAGCATTACAAGGTTTTTTTTTTAAATATGTATAAGTTCTCTATGTGTACAATTTTTTATATGTGTAAATTTGGTTTTGTAAACAATGTAAATTAGGTATTCTGTGTTTATGTTCTGTAAATTTAGTGTTTTGTCCCAAAATTTGTAATTTCAATGTAAAAAAATGATACATGGCACTCAAAATTATTTTTAAAAGAAATTATGAATGACAAAAAAATAGGTTATAACCTCGATTATTATGCCAAACCGACGTAAAAATTTGTCTTTTTCGCTCTGTTATTAACAAAATCCGAGAGGTATATGTTGCATGCTACATAGTTTTGAAAAAAATCTTGTTGTTGGGGATCAAACAAATTACAATTTTAACCATTCCCTGGTTATTCCGAAACTAAGAGGTAAGGTGGCAAGTTTTCAGGTCTCCCTTTTTTACCTCGCTTGGGAAACGGAGCTAAAATCTACTATGCCCATGAGGAATAATGTGTTTTTTGTAATAGTATTACTTCATCTAGGGCTAGAGGGACAATGATACCTCTTGCGATTGGAAAAATAATTCCTAATATCCAATATTCAATTGAAAGACCATGTATTCTTATTCAACATTATACGCTAGTACTTTTAATCAAATCCAAATTAAGATTTGGTGGCCAAGTGAATACATGAAGGATACCCAGAGACAAATTCCACACCCTTACTGCTAAAACACTCCTAATATACTTAATATATGAAATGAAAAAAACAATGAAAAACTTATAAATCAGTGTGATAAATCAATTTTTCAGAAGACTCTTCTTTTATTCAATATTATCCTTTCATGGAAGAATCTTTTGCATATATTAAGATCTTCAACATATTCGTCTTCCTGAATTCTTATGTATATTTCATCCTCTTTAAAATAAGGAATTAATAATTGGGTTAATGGTATGTTATAAGTGTTCTTCAAAATGTGCTTGAATGTTAAGAAATGGATTAAAAGTCTTGATTGGAATTGAATTTAGAAAAATTTATTGAGTTAGTAAAGAAGACCATGTAAAGTTTCCACTTCTAACTCCTATTAATGTGAGATATCACGTGGCACCACAAACTACGTTGAGAACAAGAAGAAAAAAAGTTACCAAAAAACATGGTGTAATTCGAACGCGATATCTCTTTGCTCAGACCTTGCTGCGACCATCTTAAAGGTGAAAGTGTAGTACTATGTCTCACAAACCTTTTTTCAAAAATAGGCTCTATCCAACAGTTTAATAAATCAGAAATCTCAATTTTTTTTAAACTGGTGTTAAAATATGGGAATAATGATTCATGCTTAAGAGGACATGAAACCCTAGGGTTTCTTTGAATGTCAAATAAACTATTCACTATATCAAAATACTAATTTTTATAGTGTTTCTTTAACTATAATAATCCAATTGAAATCCGTATTATGAATCAATGTGCTTAGAGATACGATGTTTGTCGATATTTGTTTGGTTTTGATGATAACAACACTATAAATTGAAGTCTTTATAAAATGGGTTGATCAAGGATTTGGTTTGTATGATGACAAGTGAAGTTATCATCTGGTATGAATAAGTGGTGTCATCTGATGTGATGATCTTGTTGTGGTTCTCAAGATATCAAAGCTCAATTGATATGGTGATCAAGTTGTAGTACTTGGATGTCTATATATATTCTCACCTTTGAAGGACAATACCTAATGTCAAGTGGCGTTAGATGAAGCTAGTTAAGATCTATGAAAAGCTTGTGTCTGATAATGGTCTCTATCTTGAAGAGTTATCTCTAGCCTTATGAGAAGAAGATTCAAGGTTCCATTGAAGTGCTAAAGTCAAAGATAATATGGAAAGGAACCTAAAGCTTAAGAGATGTGAAAGAGTGGAAGTGTGAAAGTCCGCCGATTTTGATACGAGTGATTTGTGTTTGTAAAGGTATAAGACCATCTCTTAAATTTACTTTAAAAAATCAAACACGCACTTTCAATTAATTGGAAAGCTTATATTTTTTATTAAAATCACGGGAAAATGTTGTTGTGCTTAGCCAGTTGGCTAACAACTCAAAAAATTCACTGTGAGTGCAATTTACACTATATAATTGATTAGCCCTTATACCTTATCAATTATCACTTTTGTAACACCTCATAATCGACTATTAGGACTCTAACTAACTAGTAATAACTATTTTAAAAATCATCCTTTTGGTACTTGATAATTGATTATATGATTTGCTTAAATGATTATCAACCTTAAAATGCCCATGGATTTTTCCATATTTGAGCCACCATAAAATGTATTTTACATACCTTTATATCACTCTCATTTATCTCTCTTTATTTTCTCATTTTTTTGTTAGTGCTTTGTAGAGTGAAGTTATACATTTTGAGATGTTTGGGTCTAGTGTAAGGACGTTGTTTTAAAATCTCATTGTGATGAATTTTGTTTTGTTGTGAGATAAACCAATTGAAAAGCTCTTGTTTGGTTATTGAAGTAACTAGTTAAAATTTTGGTTTGATTGGGGAGGTCTTTGTAGTTAAAACTCTCAATCAGTTCATGGGCTTAGCCTAAAGATTAAACCTCTCGGTATGTTTGAGAATTTCCAAGAGGTTCGTGGGAAAAACCTATGAAAAACGCACATCATATTGGAAAATCTAAAGAATGAAGTCATGCGAAGTGGAGTATGTAACTTCATTTAACCAAACTACTTTAAATCTCTATTATATTTCCATCTATTTGGTTTTCTGCTTTTCGCTTCTTTTATCTTGTTTGTTTTACAAATGTATTTTAAACATTAATTTTGTAAAGGATTTTTATTTGCAAATTGTTTTTCATACACACACAATTTACACTCACACTCTTATGTTTGGAGTCACTTTTTTGGATTTATGTGCTTGCATGTATAAAGTTGACAATCCCGCAAAATATCTCTTTTGATGTTTTGATAACGACAATAATAATTAAATTAAATAACAATAGCTTTCAACCTTGATAACGGTAACCTAACCAGAGAAACATATCATGCCTCATCAACAAAAATAAACTACATATTAAAATGCTTTATGATCAGGAACAATCCAGTAAAGAATCTCGAAATCCTATGATAAAGCGTGAAGGATCGCCAAATCGTGTTTGCATGTCTGTCTGAGTGACCAGAGTATTGTAAAAGTAAGGAATATTTTTTAAGTAATAAGGCAACTCACGCGCACACACGCACACACACACATACCTTAACAATATTTTTCAAACATTTTTATCATGAAAATTGTTTTCAAGGTCAAGCCAAGTGATTAAGAAGTTGTCCAATCTCTTTCCAAATATTTTTTTAACTAACCAATTGATTGGATACTTAAACCAATCTATTGGATAAACTTTTTTTGCCCGCCAATGGATTGGAATGTCATGACACTCGATTGGAGAATGACTGATCGATTAACCAAGCAATTAGGATAACACATTAATGACTTGAAAGACTCTATATTAAATATTTCATATTTGGACATGCTAATTGATTAAAAAAGAGTAGGCCAGTGGAAGGAAACATAATGTCAATCAATTGACTCATCAATTCTTTCCATGGATCATTTCCATTTTTGGAGCCTCCAACTCTTGTATAAATGAGGCTCGCCTCCACTTGTTTTCACACCACTTTCCAACTTTTTACTATTTCTTTGAAATTTATCTCTCTAATTTATTTCTATCTCCCTCTCTTGAAAATATTTCCTTTCAATTGATATTTCCTTAGTGCTTATAAGTGAAGCTTTGCTTGTGAGAAAGGTGTTTTTGTAAATGGTGTAACACCCTAAACCCCAAATACTTAATTTATAAAAGCATGCAGATAATTTACTTACAAACCAGGGGGTCACATTCTCTTGGCATAAACATATTCCTCAATTATCATATTATATCAGCAAAATAAACAATAACAACTAAACTTTAATTGTCACATAAGTAAAAATCAACTTTATTTCAAATCATAAAAGAAATAGTTCAATAAGTCTTAGAACAAAAAACAGTAAGGTAACGCATCACAGTCTTACACTATCAGAGCGACACACTGAAAGTAAAATAAAATCAAAAGTACAATAACAACTAAGACTCCTCTACTTGAGTATTTGCACCATATGCGTAAAGAAAAACACAAGCAAGAAAACAGGGGGTAAGAATACATTCATATATATATTAGCAGTGCATAAAACAATAAGGACAATGCACTTAATATCAATCATCAATCCCATAAATCATCCAACACAATAATCGATAAAAAATGCCGTTATGTATGTAATGTATTCATCTCCTATACTTCAATGAACATGGTACTAAGGTTTTAGACATAGGTATGTTATTGATTCATCCACTCGTCATTGGTTCCTCTCTGAACCATGAAACTTGTCATTGATTCCTCTCTAAACCTGAGACTCGTTACTAGACCGATGTCCTAACTCGTCACTGGACCGATGTCCTACCTATATCAAATATACATGATGCATGAATGCAACAAACAAATATAATACTTGTCTAAAAACCTCCACTTTCAATACTCGTTACTAGTTCCTATCTGAACCTAAAAACGAGCATGAATATCGCCAATACAAGGCCATAATATTGGTTCCTCTCTAAACCAAACATCTCAGCATAAACTCAATAGTTTTCCTCCTCATGATTCATTCCTCACAAACTCAACATAATAATTACAATATATAATTTCTCATCATTAGTTATCAAACAACATCGAACAGATGTCGAAAACAGAATCCACTCGAAAAATTGAGTCAAATGAACTAGAATCGGTCAAACAAGGACTGACGGTAACCCCTCTAGGCCTGACAACTGTCATGCTTATCCGTCACCTCTCTCTCTCATACATTCGTCATCATGCTGACACTTGAGCAAGGAGCTCTCCCCTAAGGTCATGACAGTTGGTCTATTACTTTTTTTATGGATGTCAACTTATCCTAGCGCAGTGGCGGTTTGCCCATCACGAAGGTGACACCCATCACCGCTGTGAAAAATGTAGATTTCTGCGGTTTCTTCATTGGGGGCACATTCGAAGCTCCAATTTCGATCCCAGAAAACCCAAAACTCTTAGCAAATCATTGTTCATCACTTATACAACATTAAACATATAGATTTTGCACAGATTAATCAATTATATCATTAATTGACAATATAACCATTAACAAGTTCATCAATTTAAAGCATGTCAACATGAACATCAAAACTCAAAATTGCACATATAATTTCATACAAAAACCAGGCACCAATATAACACGAAATTCACTGCATATCACATCAATCAAGATAGGTTTTGCATAAAGCGTCTCAGTATTCAACAATTTGATAAATGGAAGAAAATAGAAAGAAAGGAGAAAGAGGATAAGGAATCCTCTCTATCCTCCAAGTCTAAACATTCATATCATAAACAATCCCTCCCCTTTACCTCGAATTTGTAGAAAACCTGAAGCATTGGGTATGGAGGTTTTATCTTCTCCTTCCAAAAGCTCTCCTAAGGTTTCTCTTATCTTTCCTTTTTTCACCAAAAACACGTACTAACCAAACTCTCTTTCAACTTTTTCTATTTAAATAAATAAAATCCAATTCTATTTTATTTTAATTAATTTTGAAAACTCCCTTAAACTCTCACTAATTCCATCCACCTCTTTATTTTATTAAAACCTATATTTTTCTCCCCAAAGTCTTAGTTTCCCTTATTTCTCTATTAATTAATTTATTAAAATTATAATTAAATTATACTTTAATACTAAACTACCATTCTTTATTTCTACACTAATAAACTTCTATCTAAATTCCAATCACTTAAATAAACACAATTAAAAAAAGTCAAAAACACTTCAAAACTCAATCAAAATTTAAATAATTAAAACCAGAGTGTTACAACTCTCCCCGACTTAAAGAATGTTCTCCCTTGAAAATTACCTGAAAGAAACAACTATGGATAAGACTCTCTCATCCTGATCTCCAACTCATATGTCACGCTTCCTACAATAGGTCCTCCCCTCAACATCTTAACCAAAGAAATCTCTTTATCTCTTAGGTGTTTCACTTCTCAATCCTTAATCCGCAAGGGTGATGACTCAGCATTTAAGTCATCTCTCACTTGCACATCATGAAATTGGATCACATGGGATGGATCTGAAATATACTTATGAAGTGGAGACACATGAAAGGCACTATGGATATTTGAAAAAGACGGTTGTAAGGAAACTCTGTAGGCCACTTATCCTACTCTTTTAAGGATCTGAGATGGACCAATAAAATGAGGCGTGAATTTTTGAGACTTCAATGCACGGCCAACACCAATTACCAAAGTGAATCTCAAGAACACATGATCTCCCTCTTAGAACTCAAGCGTCTTTGTTTGATTATCATGATATCTATTTTGTCTGCTCTGCAATGCCTTCATCTTAATCTGAATCATCTTAACCTTCATAGTAGTCTGCTGAACAATCTTAGGTCCAAGCATAACACTTTCACTTGACTCATGCCAACACATTGGTGTCCTTCACCTTATACCATACAAAGCTTCAAAATCTATCACTCCAATACCATAATGGAAATTTTTGGTATAGGTAAACTCAATAAACAAAAGTTAACTATCCCAAATACCTCTTTGCTCTAAAATACAACTCCTTAATAAATCTTCCAAAGACTAGATAATCTTTTCTGTCTAACCGTCCGTTTGTGGATGGTAAGCAAACTCAACCTCAACTTGGTTCCTAATTTTTCTTGGAAACTCTCTCAAAACCTTTACTTGAACCTCAGATCTCTATCTAAAACTATACTAAAAGGAATGCCATGCAACTTCACAATCTCACTGATGTAGATCTCTACTAGCTTCTGCAACACTAACTGATCTTTATTAGAACAAAAGGACTTGACATACTCAGTCTATCCACAACAAATCATATTGAATCACTTCCTATTGTGGTCCTTAGAAAACCCACTACAAAATCAATAAAGATATTATCCCACTTCCACTCAGGAATTCTCAATGGTTGCATCAACCCAAATGACTTATGATACTCAATCTTTGAATTTTAAAAAGTAAAACAAGAATACACAAACTAGGAAATATCCTTCTTCATACATGTCAACTAAAACATCTTCTTAATATCTTGATACATATTCGTGGCTACGAGATGAATACTCGAACTAATCATATGACTTTCTTCAAGAATTATTTTCTTAAGCTCAAGCAAATCTGGAACACAAACTATGTCCCCAAACTTCATAATCCCATTTTCTTCTACACTGAAGTACACTTATTTACCTTTATTAATCAACACCAATCGATCAATCAATCCAAATTCCAACTTCTGACCTTCCTAGATCTCTTTTAGTACGCCACTAGTCAAATTCAGCATACCTAACCTTTTGGTTACAAGTGACTTAAGGTGCGCACTTCTACCACTTGGGGGGGGGGGGGGGGATACATCTATTAGTTAAAACATAAACATTTGTATATATATTATAAAATGCATTTTGTTTGAATTTTTCAATGCCACCTCCGCATCATCTTCAACCTCTCGCTTCTCTCTCTTACTCTTTCATTTGTTTTCCAGATTTTTGATCAAGTATATTTCTCTCATTTATCAACCATTTTTAATGAAATAAAGATCAAAGTTGCTCAGAATAATGCAAGGAACAAATGGTACGATAGGTTTCAGATAACACTTAAAGATAAGAACACACGAAGCCCAAAACCAGACCTGAAACCCTAGGTTTCATGCAATACAAGCTCACATAAACAACAAGATAAATGACATGTAAGTTAATGATCAACCTCAACATAATAAATGCTACATGTTTGCTTTAGAAATCAAATGGAAATGATGCATGTATAGTGAGTTTCTAAGTGCAAGAATATACCTATTGGAGCAAGATCCAATTCCTTTTCAACACCACTTCCAGCTACAATTTGATGCCCCTCCTAATGCCTATGAGTTCCCATAAGATGATTGGACCCTTTGTGTTGAATAATGGACGAGCCAAATGAGAGAATGGATGTTAAGGTTGAAAAGCTCTCAAGAATGAAGTTTTGCTTGGTAAGCTTGGTGTGTGGACAACTAAGGATTTGTCCTCTATTTATAATGATCCTTTAGGGTTTAAGAAGCCTCAGATATCATAAAATAATTGTGTCTTGTACTGGTTTGCATGCTTTGATAGGTTTTGCACAAAACACCAAGTGGGAAGCATGGCAAAATCATTAAGTACATGGAGTGTTTTGTGTTGCTTTTTTTTAAGCATAAGAATTGACTTGAGGTTTGGAGTTGGTATGTATCAGAACCAAATCCATTTGGGATCTCAATGGTACTTCTTGTTGGATTAAATATACATGAATGGAAGTGTGACCTCTATGCCAAAAATGGAATGATTCATTGTGTAATGGTTTAGTTGCTTGGATAATGGACCAAAAGTGTGTGAAATCTTCTGATTAGAGTGATATTTAGAAGCAAGAAGGAAATGTACTTGGAGATTTCGCATATTTGTTTGGATTTGCAATGCAACTTTGCTTGGAACTCGACCTATGAACCATTTCATGATGATGTCTTCCCAAATTCGATTCTCTTAGCTAAAGAATGGGAAATTCTTGCTCTTGGACATTTTAGAAATATGGAATCATGATCTATAACTTTTATGTTGAGAACTTTGCTTGATTCAGTTGGGATCTTGGTGAAAAATCGGCATAAAGTTGGTCATTTGATTTGGTCAGCATGCTGAAAATTTCACTCAGTGTTTTATCACTTGAAAAGAAAATGAATCTTGAACTTCATGGCCCCATATCTCTTCATCCATGCATTTTTTGGGATTTAATCACCTAGGACAAAGTTGAATTATGAAACAAGACCTTTGATTTGATCATTGAAGCAAAAAAAAATAGTGGCTTGGATCACAAGTTTTGGCCTTGGAAACTTGGGTATTTGGACATGATGTCTAGGGACTTGGTAAAAATTTCAAATTCTCTATCTTTGCCCCTTTTGTAAGTAACCTTAAATTTATTGATTAAACTTGACCAAATTACTTCATTGATCACATTTTCATGATCCTTGACTTGAAAAGTCCATAGTTGATAAAAAATCTTAAAAGTCAAACTTTGACTTTAGGCATCTGTTGACTTTTCATCAATTGTGTTCAAAACTTTCATCTGCTCATGAACCTAACTTCTTGAGTAATTTGAATCATATGAGTGGGTTATGAGGACACATTTGATTACCTTGGATCATTGCTCAAGCCATAGGATCATGCGTTGGTTAAAGAGTCAACATTAAGTTGACTTTGACCAAAGACCCTAATTTAGAGTGCCAGATGAATTGTGGCTTGATGAAATTGAATTGAGGTGAGTACAAAATTTTATTATTGATGGAGGGAGACTATTGATTACCTTGATATTTTTATGATAATACTAAGACTTGATTGATCCATCCCTTGAACTTCTTGATGCTAAAACCTTAACTTGCAAACAAAGCAAAGCAAGACATATATTTTTTGTATTTTTATGGGGTTAGCAAAGCATAAGGATATACACAAAATTATTTGATGACCTTGATGTTATGAAAATGATACAAATGATAAGGGATTTTAGGTGTGAAAATTAGGGTATTACAGCTGCCCCTATTTAAGTTTCTTCCATCTGGAGATATGAAAGATGAAATCTTCGTCTCGACGAGATCGGAGAGACTTAAATATTAAAATGCCAATTTTTGATCCTAAGATACCACAATGATGCTTATGATATGATGTGAATGATGCCACAGAAGACACACTATTGCTAGAGAAACCAAGCAGTGAGAGGAGGGACTAACATCGAGGAATAGCACCAAAGGCTAAAAAATTGGGGAGAATGTTTAAATTATTGGGGGTAAAATTGACACTTCACCGGGGAACGAGAGCATAAGTTATGATAATTAAATGAGAACCAACTTCCAATATTGGAAGAAGGATCCAGTTTCTTCTTTAATAAACTTTCATTTGAGAAAAAGGTGATCACTAAAAGAGAGATGGGAACCAATTACTCCACCGGGGATCTTCAAAACAAATTTCTCAAGTAAAGAGAAAAAAGGAATCTCGTCAAACTTCTTGTAACACCTCAAAATTTGCCCTCCTCTCTTGGGACTAGCTTAACATATTGCATATCATTTTTTAGGTCATTAGTCATTGCATATTTGCATATCACATGGCAACATTAAGAAAGTCATCCTCCTAAGTCTTGATCAGAAGATAAAGAGGTTAAGATGCAAGCTAAGGTTTCATGGACTGATTATTAATCATTTGAGGATGTGTGATTCAAATTAGGGTTTCATGGTTTCTCAAGGAGTTTGAGCTTCATCTTGGTTGAAATGATACATCATCATCATCATGGTCTTGTCATCACCAAGAGACTGATCAGATACCTTGGGATTAGGGTTTTGACCTCTGGTCAACCCTAGTCAGCTGCATTGGGGCAATCAGGGCTTGGCAAGGAGATGGGGTTTTCAATGGATATGGGGATCATTTCATGATTGTATTGAGCTTATGGAAGCTAGGGTTTCATCATTGAGCCATTTCATCAGGAGTTTGAGGCTCAACTTGATCAATGCATAGCCAGATTCATCTATCAGTCAGAAAAGTCAACTGTGGTCAACTGTGCCTGAATGATGGATTTGGAGGTGGGAGAGGGCAAGAGACACTTTATTCATGTCTAAACAAGTTTCATTTGATATTTCAAACATCAAGAATGAAAAAAATAAAGTCAGATGGAAACTTTCCAAAAATAGAAAGTGACTTGTAATTGGAAACTGCCAAAAATGGAAAGTTTTTCACTTCAAAATTACGTGTCCAAAAATGCTTCAAATGAAATTTTGTTCAACATGAAAGTTGTAGATCTTGCTCTCACCTTTTCAAAAAGTCCAAGAACACTCATTTCTCATGTGTGGTTGGCAAGTTATGATCAAATCATTTTCAGAAAATGTTGAAATTCAAAGTGGCATAACTTTTGAATGGAATGGCCAAATTGGGTGATTCTTTTGTGAGAGAATTCTTTACCTTGAATTAATTTTTAATGATAGCAAATTGTGTGATCATCATCCAAATGTTGGTTGTGCATTGCATTACATGATACATTTGTGTTTTCATTATGTTTTTCATCCCACTCTATTGTTGCATAACTGTACACATAAACCTACATTGATACTTCCCTTAAAATAACAATTAAAATGCATTTTATGTCAGTATGCATCAATACATAAGCCTCTGCATCGATACATACAGCATGTGATAAATCACAAAACCTTTTTGTTCAGTATGCATCGATGTATACGAGTCATGCATCAATACATGGAAGGCTAAAGACTCTATGCATCGATCCACACGATCCCTGCATCGATACATGACCAATTGAAACAGCCTGTGTATCAATACATACGCATTAGGCATCGATACATACTAGTGAAATAATCACATGCATCGATACATACGAATTATGCATCAATACATGATTAATAAATTTCACCAAAAATTCACATATCTTACAGTATGCATCGATACACACTCTTATGCATCAATACATAATGCTGTTTTATGTTATAACAACAACTGTTTTGCAGCATATATAAGACAGGTTATGACAGCAGTGCATTTTACGAATTCATTGAGGGAAAACAATTGAACACAAGATCAAAAGCAGTGTTGGAGCAATTGTTTGAGAGCAATTAGAAACCTGAAAGAGACTTCATCTTCTTCATCTTCTCAATCACTTTTCTTCAAGAACATTTACACATAACCATTCTTGTTCTTTGGATTAAAGAAGCATCGAGATAACGTTCAGTGGTACGATCAAGGATCTAGCTGTGGTTTGCAGTGGAACGATCGAGGATCTAGCTGAGTTGAAGATTGAAGGGGGTTTCTAGGAAAAACCTACTGGTTTGTCCTTCAAGAACTGGAGTGTTCTTGAGGGTTTGGGAGTCACGTTTGCAGAACATATTCAGCCGCAGCGTTGCGTTTGGAAATCGGGGGATTTCGCAAGCAGGTCGTGGAACCGGTGGATTGTTTGCAATTTCGTGCAGGAAAATCTTGATCGTGCTCAGATCAAGTGAAGGTTCATACAAGAAGAGGTTCTTAGAGTTTAGAATTCTGTCTTTGTAACATAACCTTGTATCAACGGATTCGGCAAATATTGATAATCAAAGTTCTCAATTTCATTTGAAATTGAGAGGGAGACGTACCCACACGCGAGGACGACGTGGGGAACTTCCTTACCAAATCTCTGCGTATCGTATTCTTACCTTACTCCTCTTTACGTTTTAAAACTGTTTTCGCAATTTCAGTTAGTGTATGGTGATTGTTCCTGTTGCAAGACAGCAGTGGCAAGAAAACTTTTAATCAAACTCCATTGCTGTTTATCATCGATCACATACACACCAACTGTTTGACAAAACGGTTAGCTAGATTTTATTCGTTGGAAAGAGACTTTAATGATAAGTGTATTCAATTAGTTAAAATTCTGGTGTGAATTGTTTCTGTCATTCTCATTAAAATCCAGCAATTAAACTTGTGTGTCCGGCTTTCTAGTAGCGGTTCAGAATAGACGTAAGTCGATTCGGGACTGATTTTTCCGCCAACTTTGAAAACTCTGATAAAATTTCAAATCCGTTAAATCTCAAAGAGGTGATCTATTCACCCCCCCCCCCCTCTCGATCACTAGCCACACCGTCTAACAAGTGGTATCAGAGCGCCGGTTCGCTGGTGCTCTGTGGCTGCCTGTAACAGTATGGATTCTGAACCAAAGGGGGCGTATAATAGAGCGCCTATTTTCAACGGTGAAAATTACGGCTACTGGAAAGACTGCATGCGAGTTCATATAAATTCTGTGGATAGGCTAGTATGGGATGCCATTGAAAACGGTCCGTTTCAAATTACTATGACTAATGCAGCTGGCGCCATAGTACCTAAACCAGAAGATGATTGGAATGAGAAAGATGAGAAAAAGTGGTCGTGTGATTGGAGAGCTCGAAACATGTTAATTTCAGCACTTGGTGTTGATGAGTATTATCGAGTATCCCATTGCACGACAGCTAAAGAAATGTGGGACGCTTTAGAAGTTGCCCATGAGGGTACTACTGAAGTAAAACAGTCCCGCATTAACACACTCAATCAAGAGTTTGAGCTCTTTCGCATGAAACAAGGAGAATCCATCTCCGACATGCAAAAGAGATTCACTCATCTAACTAACCGATTGATTGCTCTTGGAAAACCTATTTCCAATGAAATTGCTACTAATAAAATTCTCAGGTGTCTTAGCAGGGAGTGGCAACCTAAAGTAACAGCAATCAAGGAAGCCAACGATCTAACAAGACTTACGATTACAACTTTGTTTGGAAAGCTGGAAGAACATCAGCAAGCATTGGAAAGTCTTGAAAAATATGAGAACAAAAGTAAGAAGGAAAAGGAGAAGAAAAGAGACAAAGAGGGAGAGAAGAAGCCAATAGCTCTTGTGGCCTCTAGCTCTAAGTCCTCACGAGAAGAGCAAAGCGACAATGATTCAAGTAGTGACAAAGACTCGGATGATGAGGAAATGGGACTGTTTGTAAGGAGATACAATAGATTCATTCGAAAGAATGGAGTCAAGCATTCCGACAAAAATCTCATGAAGTTTCGAAAACAATTTACAAATTCGAAACAAGAAGAGAACAAGAAGAGTAGAGGAAGAGGATCCTGTTTTAATTGTGGTAAATCTGGACATTATAAAACGGATTGCCCTATAAAGTATAAGGATCAAAGAAAGGATTCACCAAAAGGGTACAGCAAACAAAGAAGAGCGTACATTGCATGGGAAAGTGATAGCGATTCATCAAGCACACAAAGCTCAAGTGATGATGATGAAGCAGCAAATCTGTGCCTTATGGCTCACACAAAAAATCTGTCCTACCACAAGAAGAAAAACAATGACAAAAAGGTAAAACAAGCCTACTACAATAATTTCTCTTCTATGTCTTTTTTGGAACTAAAAATAGCTTTTGAAAAACTGCATAACGAAGCTGTAGATGCTTTTAAAAGACTATCTTCCGACAAACATATTTTTTCATTTTTGGAAGGTAAAGTAAACAAAGCTGAAATTGAGTTAGAAGCGTTGAAAGCTAGTATTGCAGAAAATTCAAAAATTATTGACATTGACGGATGTAGTAGAGTTAGGTATTGTGACGCTTGTTATATTTGGCAAAAAGAGGTAAACACTCTTAAGGTCAAATTAGAGAAAGCGCTACAACCTAAAGTTACTTATGCCGTTGACCCCAAGTTGTTTAAGAAGTCATTGAATCCTCCATATGCAAAATACTCTTTTATTCTAAAGGATTCAATGAACAAGAAACAACAAACACATCATCATGGTTTATGTCATTACTGTTGCCATGCTGGCCATACCATTGAGAAATGCAAATTTAGGAGATTTCTTGTCCCTAAAGGCATTTATCAATGGAAGCCAAAAGGCAACCATGTTAGCACTTACCCACTTGGACCCAATGAAAATTGGGTACCAACTTCTCTCTTTTGATGTTGTAGGATGAGTGCCTTGCCTCCGCAGATAGAAGGTGGTTTCTTGACAGCGGCTGCTCGAGGCACATGACCGGTGACATATCGCTCTTTATAGACTTCAAGGCAAAGAAGAAGGGATATGTCACTTATGGAGACAACAACAAAGGAGCTATACTCGGCAAAGGTAGTGTAGGTAATCCCTCCACCACTACTATTTCAAATGTCCATTTAGTTGAGGGACTTAAACACAATTTGTTAAGCATAAGTCAACTATGCGACATGGGCTATAACGTGTCGTTTACAAAAACATGCTGCATAATTGAACATGTTGAACAAAACATTGTGTTTAAGGGTGTAAGAGTAAACAATATCTATATGCTTGACTTGTTTGATGTACCTTTAACAAATACTAAATGTCTAGTCACCTTGAATGATGATTCTTGGCTTTGGCATAGACGTTTAGCGCATGTTAACTTCGATTTGCTAAATAAGGTTGTATCTAAGGATCTAGTAGTCGGTCTACCAAAAATAAAATTTTCAAAAGACCACCTATGTGACGCGTGCCAAATGGGAAAGCAAACAAGGGTGTCTTTTAAATCTAAAAATGTAATTTCAACTTCACGACCCCTTGAGCTTCTCCATATGGACCTCTTTGGACCTTCTAGGACAAAGAGCCTAGGTGGAAATTACTATGGCTTTGTAATAGTTGATGACTACTCTAGATTCACTTGGACTATATTCCTTCATAGCAAAGATGAAACTTTTTCTGCTTTTAAAAATTTTGCAAATCTGTCCCAAAACAAAATGAATTCCAAAATAGTTACAATTCGTAGCGATCATGGTGGTGAGTTTCAAAATTATCACTTTGAGAAGTTTTGTGACAAGTATGGTATTGAGCATAACTTTTCAGCCCCTCGCACTCCACAACAAAATGGCGTTGTGGAGCGTAAAAATCGTGTTTTAGAGGAGTTGGCAAGAACAATGCTTAATGAGGGTGGATTACCAAAATACTTTTGGGCTGATGCCGTCAGCACAGCCTGTTATGTTCTAAACAGAATCTCAATTCGCCCTATTTTAAACAAAACTCCTTATGAACTTTTGAAAGGAAGAAAACCAAACTTGTCACATCTTCACGTATTCGGTTGTAAATGTTTTGTTTTGAATAACGGTAAGGAAAACATTGGGAAGTTTGATGCAAAAGCAGATGAAGGTATCTTTCTTGGTTACTCACTGTCAAGTAAAGCATATAGAGTGTATAATAAGCGTTTACTTACTGTTGAAGAATCTGTTCATGTTTCTTTTGATGAGTCTTATCCGAAAAATGTCGGAAAAGGTATTTCTTTTGATGACGCAGGTGTATCTACAGAAGACATACTCAAGGAAGCTGTTGAGGAAACTGATCAGTCCAAATCAGCTGCCCATGAGAAGGAGGAAGATACTAGTCATGAAGAAATTGAGGAAGAAAAGACAGCTGAAGTGAATGATCTTCCAACAGCTTGGAGATCCTCAAAAGACCATCCCATTGACAACATCTTGGGAGACATTTCAAAGGGAGTAATGACTCGTTCTAAGATAAGTAATTTTTGTTCTCACTTCGCGTTTGTTTCACAAGTAGAACCTAAGAATGCCAAAGAGGCCTTGATTGATGAATTTTGGCTAATGTCCATGCAAGAAGAGCTTAATCAATTTAAAAGAAATGACGTTTGGGAACTTGTCCCTCGTCCGCGAGATCATCATATCATAGGCACTAAGTGGGTTTTTAGGAACAAGCTTGATGAAAACGGAGTGATTACTAGGAACAAGGCACGTTTAGTAGCACAAGGGTATAACCAAGAGGAGGGCATAGACTATGAGGAAACTTATGCTCCAGTTGCTCGCCTTGAAGCTATACGTCTTTTGCTTGCCTATGCGTGTTCTAAGGATTTTAAGCTTTACCAAATGGACGTAAAGAGTGCCTTTCTCAATGGTGTCATAAATGAAGAAGTATATGTTTCACAACCTCCTGGTTTTGAAAATGCTGAAAATCCAGATCATGTTTACAAATTAAAACGAGCTTTGTATGGTCTTAAACAAGCCCCTCGGGTTTGGTATGAAAGGCTTAGCAAATTCCTGATTGATCATGGATATTCAAGAGGTAAAGTGGACAATACTCTCTTTATTAAACACAAAGGGAAGCACATTCTTTTAGTTCAAGTTTATGTCGACGATATTATATTTGGTTCAACTAACATACACTTGGTCGAAGAATTTTCTAAGGTTATGCAGGGTGAATTTGAGATGAGTATAATGGGGGAGCTGAACTACTTCTTAGGACTGCAAATAAAGCAACTTGATGAGGGTACAGCAGTATGTCAAACAAAATACTGCAGAGAACTACTCAAGCGCTTTGGAATGAATGACTCAAAATCAATCGACACCCCAATGCCTACCAACGGAAATCTAGATAAGGATGAGCACGGTAAGTGTGTAGATGTCAAAAGGTTCAGAGGTATGATAGGATCTCTCTTGTATCTTTCTGCTTCTAGACCTGACATCATGTTTAGTGTTTGTATGTGTGCACGCTATCAATCAAATCCTAAGGAATCACACCTAAAAGCGGTGAAGCGCATATTTAGATATCTTCACGGAACACCTAAATATGGGCTTTGGTATTCCAAAGGAAGTGATTGTAGCTTAGTAGGGTACTCCGATTCTGATTTTGCTGGTTGCAAATCAGATAGGAAAAGCACAAGTGGTACATGTCACCTGTTTTCAAACTCCTTGGTCAGTTGGCATAGCAAAAAGCAAGTTTCTGTGGCTTTGTCAACTGTAGAGGCAGAATACGTTGCAGCCGGTAGTTGTTGCGCTCAGATTTTATGGCTGAAACAGCAACTACAAGACTTCAACATTCAACTCAAACGTATTCCTATCAAATGTGACAACACTAGTGCCATAAACCTTACTAAAAACCCTGTTTTACACTCACGCACTAAACACATAGAGATTAGACATCATTTCCTTCGTGATCATGTTGAAAAAGAAGACGTTGTCTTTGAGCACGTTGATTCCAAAAATCAGCTTGCTGATATTTTCACTAAACCGTTGGCAACGGAACCTTTCTTCAACATTCGTCGCGAATTGGGAATCTTAGATCTTTCTCAATTGATGTCATAAGCATGTTACCTCTTAATTATATTATGCCTCACCATGGTTGATAAGAGCTGTTTTAGATGTCAATTATCCATCACAAGAGTTCTCCAACAGAGGTAATATCAATCCTTTCTACAATTTTCTTATTGCTAAGTGATTGTGTATGTTAGAACAAATGTTCTTACTCTAGTTGATATAAAATTTGATTGCATATACTCCTTGTCCATATTGTGTGCACATTAACAATCTGACTTCTGAATCTCTCTTGAGCATAATCATCATGACATAGTGCATAATGCATATTCATACTGCATTAAAATTCATTAAAAGCTAGTTCAGCATCAGTATGCATCGATACAAACGAAGCAAGCATCGATCCATACATTCTGAAATTCAAATTTTTTAAAAACTGCTTCAGGATGCATCGATGCATCCATCGCATGTATCGATACACATGCCCATTGTGATTATTTGGCATCGACGCATGACCATCTGCATCGATACATACTGATGCTATCTGAATTAAATGCATTTCTTTCTCTCTCATGCATCGACACATCAGCCAATCATATCACTTCCTATCTCAAGACTTCATATCATCTGCCCTCAAAAACCCCAAAACCAGTGGCTAACCCTAATCCTCCTCATCTTCACTCTCTCTCTAAAACCCTAAATCTCACATCACCATGCCTCCACGCACTATTCCAGCCAGAGCCAAAGGAAAAGGAAAGGGAAAGGAAACAGCCGGTACCTCTCAGCAACCACCAGACGTTCCTTCAAATGCCCTAGAGCTACTTCATCTTGCTGTTGCTGCTGAATTTGAGGAATCCTTCAAGACAAGGTTAGTCATGAAACCTCACGTCTTTGATAAAACAGATGCTATTCACCTACACCTAAATGAAGTGGTTGAACTCTTACATGCACAAAGACTTGGGTCGTTTCTATCCACAAAGGATGATTATCATGAGGATTTCATTCGGGTCTTTTATGCTGGCTTACAAACTGGTAGAGGCTATATGTTCCGGTGTTCTATCGGAGTCAGAACATATACCTTTGAAGCCTCTGATTGGGAAACGGTATTTCAAATGCCGCCTCCGTCGATGGCTTTCAAGTGCTGGCATGACCTGCATTTTGATCCTGAATTTGACATGAAGGACTTTACTCTATCTATCCTAAAGATAGACAGACCGTTGAGTGATGATGACCACGTCACGTCTGGTATGATCAAGCAAACTCCGCGTATTCTTCACTGGATTATTACACATATTCTGCGTCCAACAAACAGTGGACATTCGCGGTTGGACAGGCCCAACATACATCTTCTCTACATTTTGCAAAATAAGGTGCTCTTAAATTGGGCTAATTACTTTGTAAAACGTCTATTTTTCGTGCGAGACAGCTCCAAGAATGTGGCTCTAGGTTATGCCTCTCAAATAATGAAAATTCTTAAGTTTTGGAAAGTTGCAATACCTATTGTTCTTCTCCTATCTCCATCTGCTGCTCAAGAGTTTGACTCTGCCACTCTATCGCATATGGGATATCGGTGGGACAAGGACCGCAAATGTTTCTATTTCTTCGAAAGAAAATCCAAAACCAGAATTTACAACTTTGACGTGCCCTCGGAACGCATCCATGTTGCTGAAGATCAGCCTGATGAAGAAATGCAGGATGCGGCTGAAACAGATGCACCACAAGCTGAGGCCAATGCTGGTTGGGGTGATTGGGTGCCACGAAGGTGGTCTCCTACCAACTATGTACCTGAACCTACAGCCCCTCCATTCTCCGGTGGTACTTCAGCCTCAACACCAAATGCGGACATCACTCATATGCTTCAACAGATGGATATTGTCAACAAAGAACGCCATGAAGAAGCACGGTACTGGCATGTTCAACAATCTGAATGGCACAACGAGCATCGGGACTGGCATGATGAGCATACACGGATGTATCAGAATCAACACGCTTGACACCAAGACTTGGTTAAATGGCATCAGGTTTTCTACAACGAAATGTCCGGCTTTATGGACGACTGCCGTGAAAATCCTGGTATTATGGACAGCTTTAGAAGCATTGAAGTTCAGAACCGATTTAGGCAATACTGCTTCATGGGCCAAAATCCAGACACAATGCCTCCTCCTCCGCCTCCGCCAAGCTACAGAGATCCTGACAGACATGATGAGGAGTCCTGTGGTGGCCACAATCCAAATTAACCAACCATCATTTCATCTCACTGCATTTCATTTCATATTGCTCAAGTTTTATTTTGTTGCACAATATATGGTTTAGCTTATGTAACTCTTAAACTCGTTCGTATCTTTAAAATGCTTTTCTATTTCTGTTTATCTCTATTGTTATTGCCCTTATTCATCATTCTTTGTGAATGATTCTTTACTTTGAAGCTTCATTCTTTGTGATTGATAGCCTGTTATCCATTTTTTGCCATGTCCTGCTACACTATGCTACCTTGATAAATCTGGTTCTTCCATTTTTTGATGTTGACAAAGGGGGAGAAAATGCAGATATGCACAAACTCAGGGGGAGTATCACACATCTTGCCAAGAATTTGCCATCATCAAAAAGGGGGAGTTTGTGAGAGAATTCTTTACCTTGAATTAATTTTTAATGATAGCAAATTGTGTGATCATCATCCAAATGTTGGTTGTGCATTGCATTACATGATACATTTGTGTTTTCATTATGTTTTTCATCCCACTCTATTGTTGCATAACTGTACACATAAACCTACATTGATACTTCCCTTAAAATAACAATTAAAATGCATTTTATGTCAGTATGCATCAATACATAAGCCTCTGCATCGATACATACAGCATGTGATAAATCACAAAACCTTTTTGTTCAGTATGCATCGATGCATACGAGTCATGCATCAATACATGGAAGGCTAAAGACTCTATGCATCGATCCACACGATCCCTGCATCGATACATGACCAATTGAAACAGCCTGTGTATCAATACATGCGCATTAGGCATCGATACATACTAGTGAAATAATCACATGCATCGATACATACGAATTATGCATCGATACATGATTAATAAATTTCACCAAAAATTCACATATCTTACAGTATGCATCGATACACACTCTTATGCATCAATACATAATGCTGTTTTATGTTATAAAAGCAACTGTTTTGCAGCATATATAAGACAGGTTATGACAGCAGTGCATTTTACGAATTCATTGAGGGAAAACAATTGAACACAAGATCAAAAGCAGTGTTGGAGCAATTGTTTGAGAGCAATTAGAAACCTGAAAGAGACTTCATCTTCTTCATCTTCTCAATCACTTTTCTTCAAGAACATTTACACATAACCATTCTTGTTCTTTGGATTAAAGAAGCATCGAGATAACGTTCAGTGGTACGATCAAGGATCTAGCTGTGGTTTGCAGTGGAACGATCGAGGATCTAGCTGAGTTGAAGATTGAAGGGGGTTTCTAGGAAAAACCTATTGGTTTGTCCTTCAAGAACTGGAGTGTTCTGGAGGGTTTGGGAGTCACGTTTGCAGAACATATTCAGCCGCAGCGTTGCGTTTGGAAATCGGGGGATTTCGCAAGCAGGTCGTGGAACCGGTGGATTGTTTGCAATTTCGTGCAGGAAAATCTTGATCGTGCTCAGATCAAGTGAAGGTTCATACAAGAAGAGGTTCTTAGAGTTTAGAATTCTGTCTTTGTAACATAACATTGTATCAACGGATTCGGCAAATATTGATAATCAAAGTTCTCAATTTCATTTGAAATTGAGAGGGAGACGTACCCACACGCGAGGACGACGTGGGGAACTTCCTTACCAAATCTCTGCGTATCGTATTCTTACCTTACTCCTCTTTACGTTTTAAAACTATTTTCGCAATTTCAGTTAGTGTGTGGTGATTGTTCCTGTTGCAAGACAGCAGTGGCAAGAAAACTTTTAATCAAACTCCATTGCTGTTTATCATCGATCACATACACACCAACTGTTTGACAAAACGGTTAGCTAGATTTTATTCGTTGGAAATAGACTTTAATGATAAGTGTATTCAATTAGTTAAAATTCTGGTGTGAATTATTTCTGTCATTCTCATTAAAATCCAGCAATTAAACTTGTGTGTCCGGCTTTCTAGTAGCGGTTTAGAATAGACGTAAGTCGATTCGGGACTGATTTTTCCGCCAACTTTGAAAACTCTGATAAAATTTCAAATCCGTTAAATCTCAAAGAGGTGATCTATTCACCCCCCCCCCCTCTCGATCACTAGCCACACCGTCTAACATCTTTTTTGAGCAAACCACATTTGACATGTACTTTCATGATGCATCATTACATTTCATTAAAAATCTTCACATAAAAAGGTCATTTTTCAAGTGAACCATTTGAAAATTGGTGGGAAAAATAGTGAATTTCCAAAATACATGTGATTTCCATACAAGACCAATTCCAACACATTCCAAATATCCAATATGACTTGTTTGCACTGGTTTTCTACTGTTACATTGGATGCATCTAGAAAAGGGCATTTTGGCCAATTATGCATAAAACTCACTTTGCTAATTTCACTTGAATTTGCTAATTTCACTTGAATTTGCTAATTGTGATTAGCACTTGGATTAGCATGTGGTATAAAACATTAATCATAACAGAAAATGCATAATCACAATTCACTTTTCAGATCTAACAAACTTTTCATCACAATTCTCTCAATTTTCTCAAAACCTTTTCACACTTTTTCATCATTTTTCATTGCAATCATCCATAGTGTGAATTCTTGCTTGATCCATCATCTACAAGTGTTTGTGGAGAACTGTTTGCAACAAGATCGTGGCTAAGGTTAAAGAATCGTGACTGTTGCGACCTCACTCATCCATGGCAAATTGAAAGTTCTTCGATCTGGAGCATAATTGAGCTGAGACACATGCTTCATTCAACTTCTACATCATCAAGCATCATCGGTTTTTGCAATTGAGACCTTGAAAGCGCCAAATCACGAACTGCATCCTCCATAAGGTTGAAGAAGCAAATGCTTTGAGGATGTTAATTCAAGTTGATTGAATTTTGTTAATTGTTATGAACTAACTTGTGTGTTTTGTAGGATGCTTGGCTCACTTGCTTTGAGCTTGTGCTTGGCTCACTTGAGTTGATTGTGCTTTGCACATTGCATTGTTTGATTGCACATTGTCTGTTGGTTTTTGTACTGTTTGTTTTGACTTTGTGATTGGTATACTGATTGTATTTGATTGATTTCAGGTACATTAGTTGCTAATAGTTCTTTGAGAACTTGCTGTGCTGCTGCTTGGTTGTATAAACCAATTGAGGTAGACTCTCTTGTCTCCATGTAGTCTGGAAGACCTGGCTTGTTATTTAGCCAGGCAACTGTCTGAAGTCCTCCTTAAGAGGCGATGTTTGTGATTGTTTAACTTTGTCCCCAAGCAGGAAAAGACCTTGATTAAGGCAATTGGCAGAACCCAAGGGATGTGCAATCCATCCCCTGCTATTCTTGTTGAGTCGTCCCTCTGCTCACACCACTGTGTTGATGCATTGGGACATTAACCCAAGATCAGTTGAGTCAGAGTCATGAGTGTAGAAGGGTTCCTACTTTCTGAACCCACACTCCTTTATCTGAAGCTCTCCCTGGCCGGGGATAAGAGCTGTGAAGTCTAATCTTCACTCACCTTTCATCTGGCTTCACCCTGACTCTCAATGTCAGGGTTAAGAGCTAATATCATCTGACACAGTTGTGTTGCTTTTGCAACTTAACCCTTGATTGAGCCCACCTTGTCTGGATATAGCGTGTGCTAACTGTGAATGTTTGATTTGTTTTGTTGATGCTTGCATGCTTTGCTTTTTCCTGGTTAGGATTAGCTTGCTGTTGTGCAAGTAGATAGAAACCATAACATAGGGCAATGATGCATGATAACATCTAGGCTCGAGTCCAGCTCCCGAGTAGTGTGTCTCCCTTTGTATCTGGTTAGAATTTCTTTCCCGTTCAGGGGAACTACGTCGCCCTGATCCTCATACCAGATGAGGTACGTAGGCAGGAGACCGTGCGAGGTCTCTCCGGGCACCTTTTTTCTTTTTTGTGTGTGTTTGCTTGACAGTTGCTAGGCTCGAGTTCCCGACTCCTTAGTA
Organism: Lathyrus oleraceus; assembly: GCF_024323335.1. Taxonomy (NCBI): domain Eukaryota; kingdom Viridiplantae; phylum Streptophyta; class Magnoliopsida; order Fabales; family Fabaceae; genus Lathyrus; species Lathyrus oleraceus. The sequence goes on along the minus strand of NC_066584.1, from coordinate 335,704,346 downwards.
ACTTGTTGTTTGTTCCCTCTTGTGTGTCAGGATATGGATGTAAGCCCAGCGATTGGCTGCCCGTATCCTGAGTGTGTTTGTTTGGTTCGGAAGCCGATGTAAGTCCAGCGATTAGCGTTCGGGTTCCATGTTTGCCCGTGTTTGTGTGTGTTCTGTTTGGCGTGCATGAGCCGAACTACGGCAGCTCTGATTCTCGTTCCAGACGAGATACGTAGGCATAGGATGCGATATCCTAGCGAGCCCTCTCCTCTCTTTCTCCACCTGTGTTGTTTGTGTGTGTGATGTTTGTTTTAGCAACCTTTTCCTATCTTTTAGAGCGTGGATCCCGTCGAGTACGACGGATGCGTAGAGGTGCTAATACCTTCCCTTCGCATAACCGACTCCCGATCCCATCTCTTTGGTCGCGAGACCATGCTTTTTCCAGGTTTACTCTGAGCGTTTCCTTTCCCTCTTTTGGGATAAATAACGCACGGTGGCGGCTCTGTCTGTTTTTGTTTTAGCCTGCCGGTTGTTTTTCGCGGATGCGAGAGCTGGCGACTCTGCTGGGGACATAAGATGTTGACCTGTGCTGGTCCATTTTCCCTAAGCGAGTCTCTCCTAGCGTTCTAGGATAGTTTAGGTTGCTTGTGTTCTATTTATTGCATTTATTATTCTGTTGTGTATATATTTGCATAAATATTTGCATGCATCATACTATCATGTTGCCGTCCTCTGTGCAGGTGGTTCCTCTGTTTTGGGGTGGGTGTTCTGAGTGGGGCTAAAACCTAGGCCCGAGTATACACCTAGGATTAGTGTGGTCTCACGTTCCTCACATGTCGGTTGGGCATGCTGTTGCGACGTGACATACCACAAGCCGGACGAGGTTCATCTGAGAGTGCTCTTCCTCAGTGGGGTTTTCCACTTTGGTTGGGTTACCTCTTTTGAGCTATTGACTCTGGTGACCGATCATTTCCCGGATCTTTGGTTTAGACGATCTTAAGGGAGCTACAATGGCACACCCGAAAGGGCAAACCCATTGAGTATCTCTGCCCGATTGTCGAGACTATTGTCCGCCTTAGGATGACCTGATTAGAATTTACCTGTGAGGGGAGGGATGATTCTTACAGATGCATTGTTCTGTTGGTGACTTTGATGGTGACTATTGGTTCCGTTGATCAGAGTCATATATATAAGTCGGATTTATGGACCTTTGTTTCGGAGACGCCGAAGTGCTGTCCGTGTTATTTATCAGTGGGGATCCGTTTATTTCAGGATTCCCCGGGCCGATTCAGAGGATTGTGGGTATCTGTTCAGAGATTGTTTGATGATGATGGTGATGTATCTTCCGTTTATTTCGGAACCCTTGAGTTGGATTTGTGGTTACATATTCCCGCAGATGGTTGTGATCAGTTCAGAAATCAGGGTTTCAGTGCAACAGATGTTCAGATGACTTGGAGGATGGCAATGCATTGCATTCATTCATCAGCATCATCACATTCTGCATTTATCTGCATCTAACACATGTTTATCCATATGCAGGGACATTTTTGATTGAGATCCTGGTCGAGAGACTTCTTAGACATGAGGAGGCCCGGTTTGAAGGACGATGTTGCCTATAGCTTCTTTGACCCAGAGATCAGTGTGCTGAAGGATATGATAGCTTTGATTACACCCGACCATGTGGGGATGTTTCGTGAGGCATATGCTGGTATTCTGAAGATGGTTTTCAGACTCACTGACAGAGATAGGAGCACCATTCATACTCTCCTCCAGTTCTATGATCCTGGTTTGAGGTGCTTCGTCTTCCCAGATTACTTATTGGGGCCTTTGATGGAGGACTATGCTGATATCTTGGGCATTCAGATCAGGAATCAGGTTCCTTTCTATGCTACTAAGGAAGAGCCTGATATTGGTGGGATTTCCCGTGCTCTTTATTTGAGTCCGGAGATGGTTAAGGGGAGTCTGAAAGAGAAGGGGAAGTTGCCTGGTTTTCATTTGAGTTTCCTAGAAGCTAAGGCCAAGGAGAATGCTGAGTTGGGTAATTGGAACACAGTTTGTGCCGTGATTGCTGCGGGCATTTATGGGATCATTTTGTTTCCTAATCAGAAGGGCTTCGTGGATATTAATGCTATCCGCTTGTTTGTTCAAAGGAATCCTATCCCCACCCTGATCGGAGATGTCTATTACTCGGTCCACAATAGGAACGAGAAGCGGCGTGGGGGATTGATTCGATGTTGCACTCAGTTGCTATACAAGTGGTTTATGGGATATTTGCCTACCAGGGGTGCTTTTATTCTTCTTGGCCAAAATGTCAATTGGGCGACCAAGCTGATGGGTTTGAGGGCCAAAGACATAGCTTGGACTCACAGTAGTGGGGTTGGACAAGATTTCATCTGCAGTTGTGGGGGTTTTCCCAATGTGCCACTGATGGGAGTTCAGGGTTGCATTAATTATAACCCGACACTTCTTAAGAGACAAATGGGATTCGCTATGGAGCTTCCTCCGTTCAAGAGTGAGGTTCAGGAAACTTTGTACTTCCCGGTTGAGGGCAATCAGGCCAGGTTGAAGCAGGTATCTGATGCATGGCGCAGTATTCAAAGGAAAGGCAAGTTTTCTTGGGGCAGAGCCAATAACAGGTCTTTTCCTCCGTTTGATGACTGGCTCAGTAAGAGAGTGGAACTCACTTGTCTACCATTTCCTATGGTTGATCCTTGGTATCCGTTGATTGAGGAGTCTCCTTCTTCTGTTAGTATGGAAGAATTCCTGGAGATGAAGCGGGAGAGAGATCAGTTGCTGGCGGAGAAAACGGAATTGGAGATGAGTGTCGCACGGGTTCAGATGGCTAATCAGGAGATCAAAGTGAAGATGGAAGATCAGGACAAGCGACATGCTCTGGAAGCAAAGCGCTTTGAGATGGATACTGCCTACTATGGGAAGGTCAATCAGGCTTTGGCATCTTCAACAAAGGAGCACGACATCACCAAAGAGAGATTGGCTAGAGCTTCAAAGGTCATTGAAGATCAGAAGAAGAGGCAAATTCTCGTGAGAGATCAGAGGGATGACCGAGTCAGAGTTCTTATTGCTGAGTGGGAGGCCAAGCTGAAGGTTAAGGAAACAGAGAATGTGAAGATCATCGCTGAGAGAGATCATTGTATCGCCGAGAGGGATCATTACATTGCTGAGCGAGTTCATTACTTCAGGCAAATGAAGATTCACCAGAAAGAGGTGGGGAGATTACAGCAGGAGAACACCGAGCTCAGGTTCGCCGCGGAGTTCGCGAAGATGGTCGATGAGATAGGGCCTTCTGTGGGACCCTCATCAGGCTAGCTTTATCATTTGTGTGGATTACCATCAGGCTTGTTGACGGAATTCATTTTGCTTGTATTTCTTTCCCGATTCTGGAGATTTGTATCTGATTTGATGTATGACTATGGCACTTATTGTGCATTTTGCTATGTGATGGTTATTTTCATTCAGTGGTTGATCTTCAAGCTTTATTTGCTTTCCCGTATGCACTCACACAGCACACACATGGTTGGGCGGTATTTTGCTAAATCATATATCTCTGGTCTGTATGATGAAATCGAAGGAGGAATGTCAGAATATTGCTGTCGGATTATTGTTTGTCTCGATGAAGCCAGGATCAAGAGACAAAGTGTTCCTCATGTGGATAAACACTGCATTCACGCATGATCATAATAACTTGTGTTTTATTTTGCAGGTATCAGTTATAACGTGCTTGATTGTTTCAGGAATCATTGCTCGTGCTCGTAGAGTTGTACCTTTGCACTCAACCCGTCCTCACAGATATTTCACGCGCCGCAATACTCCCAGACTAATGGATCTCCCGAACACAGATATCCTCGAGTTGAAAGACAAGATGAACGAGCTGATCAACATCATGCAAGGTTTTGCAGTTGGTCAGAAAGCTCTAGCTGATAAAGTTGAGAAGCTCGAGCGGGCTTCAGCGGCAAATAGTGGTGTCAACCTGGATGGTGTCTCCAACCAGGGGCTGGGTGGTTCTCGAGACGGTGGTAAAAGAACAACAGTGGGAATAGTGAACAATGCTGGAGGTTTTGGTGCTGCGGGTGGTCAACCTGGTCAAAATCTGAAGGACAGTCTGATCCGCCTTTCTTTGGGGTCGATGATGACAGAGAAGAAGATAGAGAAGCCGATCAGTTCTCGATGCACAACGAACCGTTCGGTCAATACGGTGCCCCACCACAGAATAAAGAGATTCAGCTGCTGGCTGAGAAGATCCGAGCTTTGGAGAGCTATGCCACTCCTGGGGTGGTCAACATGTCAAATATGGGGCTAGTGGAGGGGATTGTGATCCCGCAGAAATTTAAAGCGCCCACATTTGATAGGTACAATGGGAGTTCCTGCCCCGAGACTCATCTGCAGGCGTTTGTCCGAAAGATCTCTGCATACACCATGGACCAAAAGCTGTGGATGTACTTCTTCCAGGACAGTCTGTCCGGAGGCTCACTGGAGTGGTACACCAAGCTGAAGTCCTCTGATATAAAGAACTGGCAAGATCTTGGGGACGCGTTCTTTAAACAGTATCAGTTCAATGCTGATATGGCTCCGAGTCGTACCCAGCTGCAGGGTATGTCTCAGAAGAATAATGAGGGGTTTAAAGAATACGCTCAAAGATGGAGGGAATTGGCTGCCAGAGTGCACCTCCACTTGTTGACAGAGAGATGTCTGATCTCTTCATGGGGACCCTGCAGGGGGCATTCGCCGAAAGAATGGTTGGTTGTCCGGTGACCAACTTTTCAGACATAGTGGTGGCTGGTGAAAGGATAGAGAGTTGGCTGAAGCTTGGGAAGATTCAGGGTGGTAATGCTTCGTCGTCTGGGTCGAAGAAGCCTTTAAGTAATGGCCAGAGAAAGAAAGAGGGTGATACCAGTGCGGTCTACGCTCAGAGAGGACCCAGTAGGGATCTTTACTTCCAGCACACTGCTGCGGTAACTATTCCTGCTGAGAATCAGCAACAGCAACAGCAGCAACCGCAACAACAAAGACAACCATTTCAGCAGAGGCCTCAGAGGGCTGGTTATCAGGTGCGGGGAAGGATGAATGATAGGCAGTTTGACAGGCCGCCTGTGACTTATTCTTTTCTGTTAAAAAAGTTGATGGACTTGGGGCTGGTACAGCTAAGAACTCTGGCACCTTTGAGACCTGATCAAAGGCCAGCCAATTATGATGAGAATGCAAAATGAGAATTTCACTCAGGTGCGCCCGGACACAACGTAGAGAACTGCAAAGCTTTTAAGCACGTGGTTCAAGACCTGGTGGATTCGAAAGCTATCAACTTCGCACCATCTCCCAATGTGAATGCTAATCCCATGCCTGCGCATGGTCAAAGAGGGGTGAATGCCATCTCTGAGGAGGGCCGAATCGGGTTGTTGTCTGTTAATCAATTGAAGACTCCGTTGGCTGAGGTCAAACGGCAGTTGTTGTTGAATGGGGTTTATCCGGGCTGTGGTAATGTTTGTGCTGAGTGCATGATTGCCCCTGAGGGGTGTGAACTCTTGAGGAAGACTGTCCAGAGACTGAAGGACGATGGAAGTATTCAGTTTGAAAAGGCTGATTTGGGAAAAGAAGAGGTCTCCACCATAACAATTTATTTTGATCCGGTGGATTTGTCAAATCTAGCTGAGGCGGCTCCAGTTACCATCACGGTACCTGGACTAATTCCGTACGACAAAGATGATGCCGTTCCATGGTATTATGGGGGAGAGGTCTACTGTAATGGTGAGAAAGTAGAAGATCAGACTGCGGATGAAACCACCATTTCAAAGGTGGATAATGCTGGTCCCAGCGGTTTCACTCGCAGTGGAAGACTATTTGCTCCTGATGCGTTAAGGAGAGAAGAAGGAGAAAAAGAGAAAAAAGAAAAGGCCGAGGCTTTAGCCAGGGCTAAAGGAAAACAAAAAGTGGTGAATAATGGTACTCCTGATGTGACACCGACGCCTGTTGGGTCGGAAGAAAAGCTTGATGATGATGCAGAGGAATTCTTAAGGATCATCAAGAAGTCTGAGTACAAGTTGGTGGACCATTTGCAGCAGACTCCCTCCAAAATATCGATCTTATCTTTGCTGTTAAGCTCTGAGGGGCATAGAGAGGCTTTGTTGAAAATTCTGAAGAAAGCCTATGTTCCTCAAGAGATAACAATTAACTAGTTGGAGACAGTAGTGTCTAATGTGCATGCCAGCCATGGGTTGGGCTTTACTGACATGGACCTGACTGTAGATGGGAGAAATCACAATCGGGCGTTACATATAGCAATGGAATGTAAAGGGGTCGTGCTTTCGCATGTGCTGGTTGATACCGGCTCCTCATTGAATGTGTTGCCGAAGAAGGCTCTGGCTAAGCTGAATTGTGACGGGCTGATTCTGACTCCCACCGATCTGATAGTGCGGGCGTTCGATGGGTCGAAGCGGGCCGTGTTTGGAGAAGTTGAGCTTCCTGTGAAGATAGGCCCGGAGGTGTTTAAGTCGACTTTCTATGTCATGGATATCCAGCCGGCATACAGTTGCTTGTTGGGTAGGCCATGGATTCATGCTGCTGGGGCAGTGACCTCGACTTTGCACCAGAAGTTGAAATATATATGGGAAGGACAGATTGTCACTGTGTGCGGAGAAGAGGACATCTTTGTCAGCCACTTGTCCTCATTCAATTACGTTGAAATGGATGGCGAAATCTGGGAGACGCCCAGTCAAGCATTTGAAACCGTCAAGGTGGAGAATGCTCTGTTTGCAAAGGAAGAGGAAAAACCGTCCATTGCTTCGTACAAGCAGGCCGCCGAGGTGGTGAGGAATGGAGAGGCTCCAGGTTGGGGCAGGATGATGGATATCTCTGCAAAGAAGGACCGCTTCGGAGTGGGGTATCAGCCTGGCAGAGGCTCATCTGGACAAGGCAGAGGACGCCGTACGTCAGTCACCTTCACTAGTGCCGGAATGCTGGATCCGGATCACATCTGCATGATGAGTGAGGAAGCTGATAGCGACTGCGAAATTGACCAATGGATAAAGCCGTGCGCACCAGGGATGGGAATCCAGAACTGGAAGGCTGAAAAGATCATCCGGGTCACTCTGCTGGAAGAGTAATATTTTTCCTGTTTTGATTTTATATGCATGAAAGCCATACGTGTTGCCCGACACGTAATGGTTCATTGTAAGGGCCACCTCATGTTTAAATTTGCAAATTTGCATCATCAATAAAAGGATGTTTTTCAGTTAAAAGAGGTGTTCCCTGTTTTTCATTTATTTTTGCAGTTTAAAAATATAAACAAAATAAAAATGGCAATGTTTTCATTTTTCTTTTTCAATTTGTCTCGTTCCGGTTCTAAAGCAATGCATGAATCCACATTCATGCAGATGCGATCATTCTCCGGATCTCATTGATAACAATCCTGTTACACCCTCGTATGACTTCGACAATCCAATCTATCATGCTGAAGAAGAAGGCGAAGAAGATTGTGAACTGCCAGGGGAATTAGCCAGGTTGTTAAAACAAGAGGAGAAGGTGATTCAGCCGCATGAAGAGCAGATTGAGGTTGTGAATCTGGGTACCGACGAGGTCAAGAAAGAAGTGAAAATCGGGGCTGCTTTGGAGGAAAGTGTCAAGAGCAGAATGGTGGCATTGTTGAAAGAGTATGTCGACATCTTTGCCTGGTCTTATCAAGATATGCTAGGGTTGGATACCGATATTGTTATGCACAAGCTACCGTTGCGAGCAGATTGTCCTCCGGTGAAGCAGAAGTTGCGCAGAACTCGACCTGATATGGCAATGAAAATTAAAGAGGAAATGCAGAAGCAGTGGGATGCTGGTTTCCTTGCTGTCACTAATTATCCGCCTTGGGTCGCAAATATTGTGCCAGTCCCGAAGAAAGATGGGAAGGTGAGAATGTGTGTGGACTACCGAGATCTGAATAGAGCTAGTCCGAAGGATGACTTTCCATTACCTCACATCGATGTGTTGGTAGATAATACAACTCAATTCTCGGTGTTTTCCTTCATGGATGGCTTTTCTGGCTATAATCAAATCAAAATGTCGCCAGATGATATGGAGAAAACAATGTTCATTACACCGTGGGGCACTTTTTGTTATAAGGTGATGCCATTCGGTCTCAAGAACGCCGATGCTACTTATCAGAGGGCCATGGTGACTTTGTTTCATGATATGATTCATCATGAAATTGAATGCTATGTTGATGACATGATAGCAAAGTCCCAAACAGAAGAGGGGCATTTGGTAGATCTGGCCAAGTTGTTCGACCGGCTGAGACAATTCAGACTGAGGTTGAATCCGAATAAGTGCACTTTTGGAGTGCGGTCCGGTAAATTGCTGGGGTTCATTGTAAGTGAGAAAGGAATCGAGGTTGATCCTGCTAAAGTAAAAGCAATAAGAGAAATGCCTGAACCGAGAACAGAGAAAGAGGTTCGTGGTTTCTTAGGTAGATTGAACTACATTTCACGGTTCATATCTCACCTAACAGCCACGTGTGAACCAATATTCAAGTTGTTGAGAAAAGATCAAACGGTCAGGTGGAATAATGATTGCCAAGCGGCATTTGAAAAAATAAAAGAATATTTGCAGGAGCCTCCGATTCTGATGCCTCCTGTGGAAAGAGACTGTTAATTCTGTACCTGACAGTCCTCGAGGGGTCTATGGGGTGTGTACTGGGGCAGCATGACGAGTCTGGTCGAAAAGAGCATGCCATATACTACCTTAGCAAAAAGTTTACCGACTGTGAAACAAGATATTCACTGCTCGAGAAAACTTGCTGTGCTTTGGTCTGGGCTGCTCGCCGACTAAGGCAGTACATGCTGGTTCATACCACTTTGTTGATTTCCAAGATGGATCCAATCAAGTACATTTTTGAAAAGCCAGCATTGACCGGACGGGTTGCGAGGTGGCAAATGATTTTAACAGAATATGATATACAGTATACCTCTCAGAAAGCGATCAAGGGGAGTGTATTGTCTGATTACCTCGCTCAGCAACCCATTGATGATTATCAACCGATGAAGTTTGAATTCCCTGATGAGGACATCATGTTTCTCAAATCGAAAGATTGTGAGGAACCAATCCCGGAGGAGGGTCCTGACCCTGAATCCAAATGGATTCTGATGTTTGATGGGGCCGTTAACGTGAATGGAAGCGGTGTTGGTGCTGTTTTGGTTACGCCGAAAGGATCCCACATTCCTTTTGCTGCCCGACTAACATTTGAATGTACCAACAATATGGCTGAATATGAAGCTTGCATACTGGGGATTGAAGAGGCGATTGATTTGAGGATCAAGAACCTTGTTATATATGGAGATTCAGCTCTGGTGATAAATCAGGTTAATGGAAAATGGTATACGCATCAATCTCATTTAGTTCCATATCGGGATTATACGAGGAGATTGTTGACGTTTTTCACCAAGGTGAAGATGCATCATGTGCCCAGAGAGGAGAATCCTTTGGCAGATGCCTTGGCTACTCTGGCTGCCTTGATTAAAGTGCAGTGGTGGAATCAGTTCCCCAGTGTTGAAGTAGGTCGTCTGGATAGACCGGCTTATGTGTTTGCTGTTGATACAGCGCCTGATGATGAGAAGCCGTGGTATTACGATATCAAGCGCTATCTGGAGACTCAAGAGTATCTTGAGGGAGCATCAAAGAAGGACCGAAAGACTCTGCGGAGGTTGGCCATGGTGTTCTACCTGAATAAGGATGGGGTTTTGTACAAGAGGAATTTTGATTGGGTCTTGCTCAGATGTGTTGATGATAGAGAAGCAAGCCAATTAATGAAAGAGGTTCATGAAGGATCGTTCGGTACCCATGCCAGTGGGAATGCGATGGTAAAGAAGCTGCTGAGGGCAGGCTATTATTGGATGACCATGGAGGCCCAATGTTTCAATTTCGTGCGGAAGTGTCATAAATGCCAGATTTATGCTGACAAGGTGCACGTGCCTCCAAATCTGTTGAGCTTAATGTCGTCTCCATGGCCGTTTGCTATGTGGGGCATTGATATGATTGGGAAGATTGAGCCTACGACTTCGAATGGGCATCGGTTCATATTGGTGGCTATTGATTACTTCACCAAGTGGGTAGAAGCAGCCTCTTATACGAACGTGACGAAGCAGGTCGTTGCCAGGTTTCTCAAGAGAGACATCATTTGCCGATATGAGGTTCCCGAGAGAATCATTACTGATAATGGTTCTAATTTGAATAACAAAGTGATGGCGGAATTGTGCCGGGAATTCAAGATTGAGCATCACAATTCTTCTCCCTATCGTCCGAAGATGAATGGGGCGGTTGAGGCAGCCAACAAGAATATTAAGAAGATTGTGCAAAAGATGGTGGTGACCTATAAAGACTGGCATGAGATGTTGCCGTTTGCGTTGCATGGGTATCGAACGTCGGTGCGTACATCTATTGGGGAAACGCCTTTCTCTTTGGTATATGGGATGGAAGCCGTGTTACCTGTTGAGGTTCAGATTCCCTCTTTGAGAGTCCTGATGGACGTGAAATTGCAAGAGGCGGAATGAGCAGGACCCGGTACGAAGAGTTAAGCCTGATTGAGGAAAAAAGGCTGGCAGCCATCTGTCATGGGCAGTTATACCAGCAACGGATGAAGCGTGCTTTTGACAGAAAAGTGCGACCTCGGGTATATCACGTAGGTGATATGGTGCTGAAGAGGATCCTTCCTCCTCAAAACGATCGAAGGGGCAAATGGACACCTAATTATGAAGGTCCATTCGTGGTCAAGAAGGTTTTCTCTGGCGGAGCCTTGTTGTTAACGACCATGGATGGCGAGGATTTTCCATCCCCTGTGAATGCGGACGCAGTTAAAAAATACTTCGTGTAAATAGACCCGCTGGACGAAAAGAATAAAATAGTCCAGGCAAAAAAGGGCATCTCGGCGAACCAAAAAACAGAAAGAAAGGTTTGGGCAAAAGTTAGGGATAAAATGAAAAGAAAAACTGTACACCCGGCAAGTCGAAAACCTGAAAAGGCGACTTGGGCAAAAAAGGGTATCCCGGTGGACTGAAAACCCGAAAGGGCGGTTCAGGCAAAAGAGGGATTGAAACGAACAACTGCGTCTGGCATGATCGTTTTTGCTTTGGTTAAGGCATCATGGATAATACCCGGTAGGGATCAATCAGAATCGTCTTCTTCAGAAGGCAGAAAGCATGGAGAGTCTGAGGACATATGGGGTGTAACCGAGTTGGAACTCGATGAGATCGCGGTTTCACATTGCCATTAGGATAGATTTTTCCTTTTGTGCGCAATTACCTCTTTTCAGGAATTGCTTCCTTTGTATTGCTCAGTTTGAGCCACACACTTTTCCAACCAATAAAATGCATATTCAGTCAAATAATTTCGTTTTTGTTTTTCATTACCGCTTTGATTGCAAAAACATCCAGTTATTTCTGATAAAGAATCTTTGCATTTTAAGACATACAGGTCCCTTCCAATGCATGCTTATGAGATTGAAACTTGAAATCTTATTCGGAAGGTTGAGTGACCCAAGTGTTGAAATCTTGACACGCCTGGGGCACGGTTTTATCTAACGATCTCTTTTGCAGGTACTGTTAGGTATTTTCACTCACTTGCAGGTTGTGATGCGGAAGCTGTTGACGAAGCAATCCCCATGGAGTCCAATCAGGGACGAATGAATGGAAACGATGAAAAGACGACGAGACGTACGACGATCCTGGATATTAATCAAGAAGACTCTTTAAAGTCGGAAGATTGAAAAGTTTGTGTAAATCCCAGGGGTTCGCTCTCCGTCGAGTACGGAGCGGTTTGGAATACAAGATGATGGAGCAGAAAAGTCCAGACGAGTCCGGGAGCACTCAAAAGTGGAAAGCTGACAATTGGAGTTGGATATTGAGTGCCTTGGTTCGATGAGTTGTCGGGTGTTCAGTACCAGACTGTCCTCCTTCCCAAGCAGAGTCGGAATGACTAATTCCCCAGCAGATTCAAGGTCTGTGGATTCCCTAGCCGGGTCAAGATGGTTATCCCCAGCAGGTTTTAGGTTGATGCTTCCCCAGTAGCCAGGTCTGGAGGTTGCTCTTTCCCAGCGGAAGTATCTGTGTGTGGTGGTGTCTCAAGGAGAGTCGGGATTGATATCCCCAGCAAGTCAAAGACTGTTGTATCCCCACAGAGTGCATTGGTGGATCTTTCCCCAGCAATTCCCCAAGCGAATCAGGTGCAAAGGAGGTTTTTTCCCCAGCAGGGTGGGGTCGGAGTATTGGCGAGTTCCTCAACAGAGTGTCTCGAGCTCCTCAGAAGAGTCCCTTGAGGGGGATGCTTTTTATACATGCATCATGTAAATAGCATAGCATATTGCATAAAGAATCGCGTAGCATTTCCATAATTATGGAAGCATTACGCAGAAAAATCAATCATGCATCATATTGCAAGCATAAGCTAGTCTCAGACCGTGGTTACCGTTTGAGAAGTGGTTGCCTGAGGGTGAAGGTGTTGCTCCGAGGAGTTTGGCACCGTTTTATATCAATAGTACTTCCCCAGTAGTGCGATACTGGAGGAAACTTTTCCGTCGGACAGAGATGGGAATGTTACGCGATCAGCGCGACTCAAGCCGTGGTTATCGTTTGAGATTTGGTTTTGCCCGAGGGTAAAGGTGTCACTCTGAGGAGTTTAGCATCATGATGTCAGATCAGCAATGTTCTCCAGCAGTACGATACTGGAGGAAATTTTTCCGTCGGGCGGAGATGGAGATAAAATCAAAGGACGCTACGCGATCGGCGCGACAATCGGGGTTCAATGGGAGAAAGGGAAATGTTGTGGCATTTTCTGGAGATCGGGGTTCAATGGGAGAAAAGGAAGTGTTGCGGCATTTTCTGGAGATCGGGGTTCAATTGGAGAAAAGGAAGTGTTGAGGCATTTTCTGGAAAACGGGGTTCAAATGGAGATTGGAGTTGAAGATTATATCCGGGATGAGGTCCTCAGGATTATCTTCTGTTCATGTGTCACCTTAGACTTTGGCTGAGGTCAATGGAGGTCGTTATGGGTGTCTTCTGAGGAAGAGATGCACATGTTACCTTCCTTTTGTGAAGGTATACCCTCTGATATGTCGCCCTCAGAGTGGTGTTTGGTGTTATTTCCGACGTTGCCAGCGGAATTATCACAAGAAAGCGGAGAGCGGGGGTCAAACGGAGAAAGGGAAATGTTGAGGCATTTTCTGGAGATCGGGGTTCAGATGGAGAAAAGGAGACACGGGGTGTTTTCTGGAGAATGGGGTTCACAATGGCGATCACAAGTTATCGTCAGGCGACTGGGGTTCAAATGCAGTGATCCGGGATCATTTGCGAGAAGAGAAATTTTGGGGTTCAAATGCGGTGATCCGGGATCATTCGTGCGAAGGAAAATTTCGGGGTTCAAGAAAACGAAAAAAGAGAAAATCTCGGGGTTCAAGAAAAAGCATTAAAAAGAGATGATAATCCCCAGCGGATGTGGTGTTCAGGCCATGGTTATCCCTGTGTTACCATTTATTTTGGTATCCAGGTCGACGTTTCTGTTTCGGTGATCAGGCCGACTTTCTCCGTACCAGACGGATCTTTCTTCAAGATTGTTTCTTTGCCGATTCTGACAGGCATTGTTAATTATTTCCCATCAGAGTGCAAATTGTTCGTCTGTTCTTGGTATTCAATCACTCTTCATCCTGATCATCTGAAAGCCGAGGCTGTTCATATCGACAGGTTCACAGTGGATTGAATAGGGGCAGCTGTAACACCTCAAAATTTGCCCTCCTCTCTTGGGACTAGCTTAACATATTGCATATCATTTTTTAGGTCATTAGTCATTGCATATTTGCATATCACATGGCAACATTAAGCAAGTCATCCTCCTAAGTCTTGATCAGAAGATAAAGAGGTTAAGATGCAAGCTAAGGTTTCATGGACTGATTATTAATCATCTGAGGATGTGTGATTCAAATTAGGGTTTCATGGTTTCTCAAGGAGTTTGAGCTTCATCTTGGTTGAAATGATACATCATCATCATCATGGTCTTGTCATCACCAAGAGACTGATCAGATACCTTGGGATTAGGGTTTTGACCTCTGGTCAACCCTAGTCAGCTGCATTGGGGCAATTAGGGCTTGGCAAGGAGATGGGGTTTTCAATGGATATGGGGATCATTTCATGATTGTATTGAGCTTATGGAATCTAGGGTTTCATCATTGAGCCATTTCATCAGGAGTTTGAGGCTCAACTTGATCAATGCATAGCCAGATTCATCAATCAGTCAGAAAAGTCAACTGTGGTCAACTGTGCCTGAATGATGGATTTGGAGGTGGGAGAGGGAAAAAGACACTTCATTCATGTCTAAACAAGTTTCATTTGACATTTCAAACATCAAGAATGAAGAAAATAAAGTCAGATGGAAACTTTCCAAAAATAGAAAGTGACTTGTAATTGGAAACTGCCAAAAATGGAAAGTTTTTCACTTCAAAATTACGTGTCCAAAAATGCTTCAAATGAAATTTTGTTCAACATGAAAGTTGTATATCTTGCTCTCACCTTTTCAAAAAGTCCAAGAACACTCATTTCTCATCTGTGGTTGGCAAGTTATGATCAAATCATTTTCAGAAAATGTTGAAATTCAAAGTGGCATAACTTTTGAATGGAATGGCCAAATTGGGTGATTCTTTTTTGAGCAAACCACATTTGACATGTACTTTCATGATGCGTCATTACATTTCATTAAAAATCTTCACATAAAAAGGTCATTTTTCAAGTGAACCATTTGAAAATTGGTGGGAAAAATAGTGAATTTCCAAAATACATGTGATTTCCATACAAGACCAATTCCAACACATTCCAAATATCCAATATGACTTGTTTGCACTGGTTTTCTACTGTTACATTGGATGCATCTAGAAAAGGGCATTTTGGCCAATTATGCATAAAACTCACTTTGCTAATTTCACTTGAATTTGCTAATTGTGATTAGCACTTGGATTAGCATGTGGTATAAAACATTAATCATAACAGAAAATGCATAATCACAATTCACTTTTCAGATCTAACAAACTTTTCATCACAATTCTCTCAATTTTCTCAAAACCTTTTCACACTTTTTCATCATTTTTCATTGCTATCATCCATAGTGTGAATTCTTGCTTGATCCATCATCTACAAGTGTTTGTGGAGAACTGTTTGCAACAAGATCGTGGCTAAGGTTGAAGAATCGTGACTGTTGCAACCTCACTCATCCATGGCAAATTGAAAGTTCTTCGATCTGGAGAATAATTGAGCTGAGACACATGCTTCATTCAACTTCTACATCATCAAGCATCATCTGTTTTTGCAATTGAGACCTTGAAAGCGCCAAATCACGAACTGCATCCTCCATAAGGTTGAAGAAGCAAATGCTTTGAGGATGTTAATTCAAGTTGATTGAATTTGGTTAATTGTTATGAACTAACTTGTGTGTTTTGTAGGATGCTTGGCTCACTTGCTTTGAGCTTGTGCTTGGCTCACTTGAGTTGATTGTGCTTTGCACATTGCATTGTTTGATTGCACATTGTCTGTTGGTTTTTGTACTGTTTGTTTTGACTTTGTGATTGGTATACTGATTGTATTTGATTGATTTCAGGTACATTAGTTGCTAATAGTTCTTTGAGAACTTGCTGTGCTGCTGCTTGGTTGTATAAACCAATTGAGGTAGACTCTCTTGTCTCCATGTAGTCTGGAAGACCTGGCTTGTTATTTAGCCAGGCAACTGTCTGAAGTCCTCCTTAAGAGGCGATGTTTGTGATTGTTTAACTTTGTCCCCAAGCAGGAAAGGACCTTGATTAAGGCAATTGGCAGAACCCAAGGGATGTGCAATCCATTCCCTGTTATTCTTGTTGAGTCGTCCCTCTGCTCACACCACTGTGTTGATGCATTGGGACATTAACCCAAGATCAGTTGAGTCAGAGTCATGAGTGTAGAAGGGTTCCTACTTTCTGAACCCACACTCCTTTGTCTGAAGCTCTCCCTGGCCGGGGATAAGAGCTGTGAAGTCTAATCTTCACTCACCTTTCATCTGGCTTCACCCTGAATCTCAATGTCAGGGTTAAGAGCTAATATCACCTGACACAGTTGTGTTGCTTTTGCAACTTAACCCTTGATTGAGCCCACCTTGTTTGGATATAGCGTGTGCTAACTGTGAATGTTTGATTTGTTTTGTTGATGCTTGCATGCTTTGCTTTTTCCTGGTTAGGATTAGCTTGCTGTTGTGCAAGTAGATAGAAACCATAACATAGGGCAATGATGCATGATAACATCTAGGCTCGAGTCCAGCTCCCTAGTAGTGTGTCTCCCTTTGTATCTGGTTAGAATTTCTTTCCCGTTCAGGGGAACTACGTCGCCCTGATCCTCATACCAGATGAGGTACGTAGGCAGGAGACCGTGCGAGGTCTCTCCGGGCACCTTTTTTCTTTTTTGTGTGTGTTTGCTTGACAGTTGCTAGGCTCGAGTTCCCGACTCCTTAGTAACTTGTTGTTTGTTCCCTCTTGTGTGTCAGGATATGGATGTAAGCCCAGCGATTGGCTGTCCGTATCCTGAGTGTGTTTGTTTGGTTCGGAAGCCGATGTAAGTCCAGCGATTAGCGTTCGGGTTCCATGTTTGCCCGTGTTTGTGTGTGTTCTGTTTGGCGTGCGTGAGCCGAACTACGGCAGCTCTGATTCTCGTTCCAGACGAGATACGTAGGCATAGGATGCGATATCCTAGCGAGCCCTCTCCTCTCTTTCTCCACCTGTGTTGTTTGTGTGTGTGATGTTTGTTTTAGCAACCTTTTCCTATCTTTTAGAGCGTGGATCCCGTCGAGTACGACGGATGCGTAGGGGTGCTAATACCTTCCCTTCGCATAACCGACTCCCGATCCCATCTCTTTGGTCGCGAGACCATGCTTTTTCCAGGTTTACTCTGAGCGTTTCCTTTCCCTCTTTTGGGATAAATAACGCACGGTGGCGGCTCTGTCTGTTTTTATTTTAGCCCGCCGGTTGTTTTTCACGGATGCGACACTTCTCTAGCGGGAATTTTCTAGAGAGATAACCATTTTGGTGAGAGGATCATTTTGATAACGGACTTACTGGGGAAACTGCCATTAGCTATAGTTAACTTCACTTTGGGGAAGATAAAACAAAGGTGAAAATTTCCTACAAACTTCTCTGACGGGATCTTTCCGGAGAGATAGCCATTTGACGGAAGAGTGATTGATATTTTGATAAATTTCAACGGGGACCGGACAAACTTCTCGTAGAAGAGATTTCCATTTGTCGTTGGATAATATACTTCAACCATGATTCGGGTTGTATGCCACAAATGAGTTTCCATTTCTTATTTAATGAAGTATTCCACTTGAAAAGGGTAAAAGAACTCCAACATTCTATTCAGGTTGTATGTCGTGAATGAGTCTCTTCCTATTATTTAATCATGTATTCCACTTTAAAAGGGTAAAAGAGCTTCAACAAACTTCTCTGATGGGAATTTTCCTGAGAGATAACCATTTGGTGAAAGGACCTCACTAGGGATACACAAACTTCTTGGAAAAGACTTTCATTCGTCGCCCAAAACAAAACAAGCTTCTCAAGTAAAGAGACTTCCACTTGTTGTCGAATAAATTTCCACACGATTCGGGTTGTATGCCACAAATGGGTTTCAATCTCTTCTTTAATTAAGTATTCCACTTTAAAAAGGTAAATAAACTTCCTCAAACGATTCAGGTTATATGCCAAGAATGGGTCTCAATTTCTTATTTAATCAATACTTCCTCTTAGGGGTAAAAGAGCTTCAACAAACTTCTCTGACGGGAATTTTACGGAGAGATAATGATTTTGTGAAAGAATAAGGAAGTTTTATATGTGTGTTAACTTCACTGGAAAGAGACAAACTTCTCGGAAAAGACTGCCATTTGTCATTCAGAATGAAACAAGCTTCTCAAATAAAGAGACCGCCATTTATTGTCAGGTAGGGATTTTAAAGGGAGTGCTATAAGGACACTGCTGGGAACAAAATTCGTCTTCGATGGGGAATCATAAGCAAGTACTTCACATGGATCGAATTATTTGGAGGTTCAAAATAAATGTACCATCAATCTAGGTTTTTACAACCTAGAGATTCAACATCAGACTTGTCAGAGATTAGGTTCAATCCAGGAATAAACTGGAGAGGGGTAGACAAATAAGACTCTTCTCAGTGAGGAATAATATCGAACTGGGTAGTTATCCTATCCAAGTATGGAAAGGAGATCTAAAGAAAAATCTTCCACGAGGAATAAACTGAGTGGGGATTTAGAAAGGGTATACACTTTCTGCTTAAGGTCGACGAATCTACGAAAGAGAGGAAATATATATCATTTGGGGGGATAAACACAACCAAGAAACACAGGGGATGCAATACAAATATGAATTATGAATTTAATTACACATGATGCATATGCATGCGTGAATGCGTGTTATGTTTATGCTGACAAAACAGGCAATAGTAGATGAATTGGAGATGAAATAAACATGTCAGTACAAATGAACACTCGGCTAACCTCAACAGGATGGAAACCTCACTGGAGATAAAACAATAAGTCGTCAATGGAGTAAAGTTTTCTTTTAAGCCCAATCTTCTCAGGGGATAATAAAGAGATTATCAAGAAAGCAATGAGCTCCGCGTATCAGGATCCAACCTTTTACGGGATTATTGTTGGCATTTGTTATTATGTTCATAAATTTAAAGAAACACATGCACACCCCTTCTTTTTAAATCAAAAACTAAATATTTTAAACTTTTGTTTCAAGAATTTTCTTATCAAAAGTAAAAAAGTCATATTGCAAGAAGGAAGTAAAATAAGAGTTGCAAGCAAATGGATAAAGTCTTGAACTTTATTGGAGGAATGGTAGTCCGTAAATGGCGGGACTCCATAAATCATTTACAAAGATGAAAAATGGTAAATACAAGAAAAGGCTACATTAAAATGCAATGGCCATTATTTTCCCTATCAACTTTGAAATCCATTGTGTTTGAGATTCAGGAGAGAGTAATTTGATTGAGAAAACTTTAATGAGCGAGGCCGCTTTAAATTGATCAAGTCTGGCCTGATGCAGTTACTTGCCATAATCCCTAACTTTCGCCTTGATTGCCCCTTTCGGGTGTCAACCTACCAGGGCAATCATTTTTTGTTTATGTTTCTAACTTTTTCCAGGACAGCCCTTTCGGGTTTTCGATCCATCAAAACACTCATTTTTTTCTAAGCTTCCCTTTTGGGTTTTCAACTTAGTGAGCTGTTCTTTTATTATTTTTTAGGTGAAGTATTTCTTGACTGCATCGGCGTTCACAGCATGAGGGAGCTCCTCACCATCCACAGTCTTAAGGATTAAAGCATCTCCAGAGAAGACTCTCTTAACAACAAATGGTCCTTCATAGTTAGGAGTTCACTTCCCCATATAATAAGTAATAAAAGACAAGATCTTCTTGAGTACAAGGTCACCTTCTCTGTACACACGAGGTCAAACCTTCTTATCAAAAGCTTTCTACATCCTTTATTGATACAATTGACCATAGCATAAAGTCGTCATCCTTTTTTCTTTAATTAAATTCAACTGATTGAATCTACTCTATCACCATTCATCCTCCGAGAATTATGCTTCCATCAAGACTCTCATTGACGGGATCTCAACCTCCACGGGGAGCACTGCTTCCATGCCATATACAAGAGAGAAAGGGGTTTCCCCAGTTGAAGTGCGGATGGATGTACGATACCCATTATAGAAAAATGGAGCATCTCATGCCAGTCCTTGTAAATCATAACCATTTTCTGGATGATCTTCTTTATATTCTTATTCGCTGCTTCAATGGCTCCATTCATCTTGGGCTTGTAAGGAGATGAGTTATGGTGTTCAATTTTGAATTCTGCACACATTTCTTTCATCATCTTGTTGTTCAAGTTTGATCCGTTATCAGTAATGATCTTACTTGGAACACCATAACGGAAAATTAGTTGATTCTTGATAACCTAAACCACCACTTGCTTGGTTTCATTGGTGTACAATGCAACTTCGACCCACTTGGTAAAGTAATCAATGGCCACTAGAATGAAATTATGTCCATTTGAAGCCTTAGGTTCTATCATACGATTCATGTAAATTCCCCACTAGAGAAAGGCAAAGGAGAGGAGATAACGTTGAGAAGAGTTGGAGGCACATGAATCTTATTAGTATAAACCTGACACTTATGGAACCTCTTCACATATTTGTAATAGTCAGATTCCGTTGACAACCAATAGTAACCTCCCTTAACATCCTTTTAGCCATTGCATGTCCATTGGCATGGGTACCAAAGGATTCTTCATGAGTTTCCGTCATTAGCATGTCTGCTTTGTGTCTATCCACGCATCTGAGGAAGACCATGTCAAAGTTTCTCTTATATAACACGTCTTCATTCAAAAAGAAGGTGCACGCCAACCTTCTAAGAGTCTTCTTATCTTTGTTTGATTCCCCAGGTGGGTACTCTTGTCTTTGAATAAAACATTTAATATCATGATACCATGGTTTGTCATCACTGACCTCTTCTGTAGCAAACACATGAGTAGGCCTATCAAGGCGCATAACATTTATTGTGGGTACATCATTCCACTGGTTCACAATAATCATGGAGGATAAAGTTTCTAGAGCATTTGTTATCTTATTCTTCTCACGAGGTATATGATGAAATTCAATTTGGTTGAAGAAAGTTAACAACCTCCTCGGATAATCTTTGTAAGGAATCAAACCAGGATGACGGGTTTCTCATTCTCCTTTGATGTGATTAATCACCAAAGCTGAATCTCCATATACATCAAGAATTTTGATTCTTAAGCCGATAGCCTCTTCAAGACCCATAATGCATGCTTCATACTCTACCACGTTGTTCGTACAAGTGAATGTTAATCTTGCGGTAAATGGAATATGAGAACCTTGAGGAGTGACAATGATTTCCCCAATTCCATTTCCATAAGCATTACCAGCTCCTCAAATATCAAGCCCCAACAGGATTCTGGATCTGGCCCTTCACTTGGCAACGGTTCATCATAATCTTTCACTTTTGAGTACATTACATCCTCATCGAAGAAGTAAAATTGAATGGATTGATAGTCATCAATTGGATGTTGAGCTAAATGGTCAGCCAATATGCTTCCTTTTACTGCCTTCTGGGTATGGTACTCAATATCATATTCTGAAAACAACATTTGCCAACAAGCAATTCTTCTAGTTAAAGCAGGCTTTTCAAAGATGTACTTGATTTGATCCATTTTGGACATCAACCAAGTAGTATGATTGAGCATATATTGGCGGAGACGGCAGGTAGCCCAAGCTAAAGCACAATAAGTCTTTTCGAGCATAGAGTATCGAGACTCACAATCTGTGAATTTCTTACTCAAATAGTAAATGGCATGCTCCTTTCTTCCAGTTTCATCTTGTTAACCGAGTATACAACCCATGGAATCTCCTAATATGGTCAAATACATAATCAAAGGTCTTCCTTCCACTAGAGGAATCAGAATAGGAGGCTCTAACAGGTACTCCTTGATACTATCAAAAGCTTTTTGGCAGTCTTCAGTCCACACACAACCTTGATCTTTGCGAAGAAGCTTGAAAATTGGCCCACGAGTAGCAGTCATGTGAGATATAAATCGGGAGATGTAATTCAAACGTCAGAGGAATCCTCTAACTTGTTTCTCTATTGTTGGTGTGGGCATTTCTTGAATGGCTCTGACTTTATTATGGTCCACCTCAATACCTTGTTGACTTACGATGAAGCCTAGGAGCTTTCCTGAACGGACACCGGAAGTACATTTGTTAGGATTTAGGCGGAGTTTGTACTTCCTCAGATGTTGAAACAGCTTTAATAAATACTCAACATGCTCTTCTTCAATCTTGGATTTAGCAATCACGTCGTCCACATAGACCTCAATTTCCTTGTGCATCATGTCATGAAAGAGCGTTGTCATGGCTCATTGATAGGTTGCACCAGCATTCTTCAAACCGAAAGGCATCACTCTGTAGCAGAATGTTCCCCAAGGTGTAATAAATGATGTTTTCTCACTATCTTCGAGCGCCATTATGATCTGATTGTAGCCATAGAATCCATCCATGAAAGAGCAGACCTTGAATTTGGCAGTGTTGTAAACCAACATATCAATATGAGGTAAAGGGAAATCATCCTTTGGGTTGGCCTTGTTCAAATCTTTGTAGTCGACACACATTTGAACTTTACCATCTTTCTTTGGAACATACACTATGTTGGCCAACCATTGAGGATACTCGGATGTAACAAGAAAGTCGGCATCAATATGCTTTTGAACCTCTTCTTTGATCTGGAGAGCCATGTATGGGTTTGTTCTTCTTAATTTCTATTTGACTGGTGGACATTCTAATTTCAACGGAAAATGAGGCTCCACAATATCAGTATAAAGAACTGGCATGTCCTGATAGGACCAAGCAAACACATCTGTATATTGTCTGAGAAGATCTATCATTCTCTCCTTGATATCTGGTACAAGCGATACCCCAATCTTGACCTCCTTTCTATTTTCTTCGTAACCCAAGTTAATCACTTATATTGGCTCTTTGTGAGGCTGAATGGTCTTTTCTTCTCGCTCAAATAACCAGGAGATCTCATCTGGAATCTCTTCATCCCTTTCTTTTTCGGCCTCAAATACAGGGAAATCAAAGTTGGGATAGGGCATACGTTCATTGCTTTCAAGGGATGTGACATTGATTAATCTTCGCACATGATTTATGCTTGTTTTTAGGATAAAATAACAAATGGAATTTGCATGCAGAAAAATGATTTTTGTCTGTTTGTTTGTTTTAGGTTACCATTTTTCGAAACGCAAAAGTAAAACAAAATGGAAGACAAAATGAACATTTTCATTAAAGATAATGGGAACTTGAAACAAAGCCCAACAAAATACTCTTTCGTCTTGGGCATAACGAAAGGAATTTTTGAAATGACAATAAAATATTACATAGAAACATGAACAATCATAGGAACATCAAAATCTATCCAATTTTTGCAAACCATCCCATGCGTCACGAAGATTTGTGCATCCTCTTCGGGGTTCTCTTTAATGACAACATTTATTTTAGATTGAGTAGGGTTGATGGATCCTCCACTTCGGAAAGTCTCTTGAATAGGATGGAGAACTGTGTCTTGTTGAGAAAACTTTGAAGATGTAGGTGAGAATCCAAGGCCTTCATGAAATTTGTTTTCAGGGAGACTCACATTTGTTCCCATCCACCTACTGAAACATCTTCGACTAACTATCATGCATCGTTGAAGGAATTAATAGAAGCTCCATTTTCTTGTACATTCTTGTTAGTAATAGATAGTGTTTGAAATTGGGTTCCAACCTTGTCCTCATCATTGACGAAAGAAAATGACGGTAGGTGACTCACCACTAAAGCTTCTTCTCCGTATACCATGACCAGTTTCCCCTTCCTTACAAACTTGAGCCTCTGGTGGAGAGTTAAAGTGACAACCATTGCTTCATGGATCCACGGGAGACCCAACAAATAAATGTAGGAAGCATGGATGGCCATCACTTGAAAGGTATGTGGGCCAATGGTCATGGGGAGATCCATCTCGCCGATGACAGTGTTTCTGGAGCCGTCAAAAGCTTTAACAATAACCCCACTAGGTCTCATAGGAGTTCCTTGAAAGGTCAATCTAGACAAAGTTGATTTTGGCAGGAAATTGAGTGAAGAACCTGTGTCCACCAACACACGGGATAGAGAATCAGTAAGGCAATTCATGGAAATATGCAAATCCATGTTATGATTCTTGCCTTCTACTGGGAGTTCTTCATGACTGAAACTTAAATTGTTGTAGGCAGTCATGTTAGCAATGATACTATTAAATTGGTTAGTCGTTACATCATGGTCGACATAAGCTTGGTCAAGAACCTTTGGTAGAGCCTCCCTATGAGCCCCAGAACTCATCAGCAGGGATAAAACGAAAATCTTGGAAGAGGTTTGTAGAAGCTGATCTACAATTTTGTATTCTCTCTTCTTGATCAATCTCAAAACCTTATCAAATTATGAGTTGATATTAGCCCCAATGGAGTCTTCCACAACATCAGGTTTATTGTTCACAGTCAACACCTCATCTTGCGTTTTCTTCCCAGTTGAAGCTTCAACATTTCTCGGTGGTGTCATAGCGAATACACGTTGACTTCTCGTGACCCCACTTACATCGACGATGTTAATGACGGAAGACATAGAGGGTAGAGGAACCTCCTTTCCATCTTTGATCATGGTAGCTTGGTACTAGTAGGGTACGACTTTGTCAGATTGGTATGGAGCTAGACCTAGTAAATAGATAACCAAAGGTGAAATCATAGAGTTACGACTATCGAATGTAATCTCCAAGGGCTTGGGAATGTTGAACTGAGGGATTATAACATTGAAGTTGTTCTCGAGATTTCTGGGATGGAAAACAATGATATTTCATGCGTCCAATAATTCTTGGATATCCTGTCATATAAGGGGACATGCATGTGGGTTTATTCAACAAATTTCACAGGCGGTGTAATCATGTGATTGAAGAAAAGAAAGACGAAACAAACTTTCGTGCATCTCAACCAAAGATCCTCCATGAATCTCACATCATAGACTTGGTAATTACCCTGACAACATTCAACCATATTGATAGGAGCTTCCTCATGTTGGGGGTAAAGGGTTAGCTTGTACCATGTTGACTTGATTGAAGTTCCGATTTCTATCAACTCGGATAATCCTGTTGTCTATTTCTCTTTGTAAATATTCCCTTACAATATGGCAACCACGAAGAATTGTACGGAAAAGTACGCAAGTCGCATAATTGTGTGGTATTATATAAATGAGCTCACCCAATTTAAGGTGCATCTCGACCAGATCTCCTTCTAAATAACATACACCATAAACTCTGAAAAGTGCCAGGACAACCTTCCACCTTGTTGATATAAGCTCCTCCATGTTGAGGTAGAGGATTGACTTGTACATTTGGATTGACATCTTTGAAAGACAAAATGCCGCTTTTGATCAATCTTTGGACATCAGACTTCAAGCCATAACAGTCTTCTAAATTGTGTTTGGGTGCCCCTTGGTGGTAGGCGCAAAACTAGTCATCTTTGTACCAATACTGAAGTTTCTCCGGAGCAGGGGGAGAAGGTCTAGTTTGAATGTGCTTCTTGTCGACCAAAGATGGGAATAGTTATGTGTAAGTCATAGGTATCAGATCGAATTGCAACCTTCTTTAAAATTGATTATTGTTGTTTTGTGGATGGGCCTATTGCTAAGGTAATTATTATGGTTGCGGGATATTCTGCCAAATGTATTGAGGTTGTTGTTGTGTAAATTGGGGTTTTTGTGTAAACTGTGTTGTTGTTGTCATTGTTGGACTTGTGGTTAAGATTGTTGTAATAACTGTGGCTGGTAGGCTGGAGCTACTGCTGCAATATGTTATTGGTGATATCTCTACATTGGTCTTTTGTGTACCACCGCACTGATGTCTTGCTCTTTCTTCTTAGGGAACCCAACTCCGAACATTTTGGGGCTGCTAGATGAACCACTCTCCTTAACTATTCGTCCCTCACGGATAACTTCCTCGAGACGCATCCCCATATTCACCATGTCGGTGAAATCACTTGGTGCGCTCGCTATCATTCGTTCATAGTAGAAAAGAATTAGAGTCTTCAAGTAGATCTAAGTCATTTTGCTTTCCTCAATAGGAGGAAAAATCTGGGCGGCAACCTCGTGCCATCTTTGTGCATATTCGTTGAAAGTTTCCTTGTCTCTTTGGGATATAGCCCCAAGTTGATCTCTGTCCGGCGCCATGTCTATATTGTACTCGTACTGCCTGATGAAATCTTCACCTAGATCATCGAATGTGAGGATATGGGCACTATCCAAGTTCATGTACCATTTGAGAGTGGCGCCAGTCACACTGTCTTGAAAATAGTGAATTAGCAACTGGTGGTTATCAGTTTGCGTGGACACTTTTTGGGCACACATAGTTAAGTGACTCCTTTGACAAGAATCCCCCTTGTACTTTTCAAAGTCAAGTACTTTGAATTTTTTAGGTATTTTGACATCTGGAATAAGGCAGAGATTGTGGGCATTATTCCCAAATAGATCTTTTCCCGTAAGGGTTTTAATCTATCTTTGCATCTCAGCAAATTGATCTTTGAATTCGTCCATTTTCTCATATTCTCCCATACTCTCACTTGGAGTGGCGTGAAAGATGGGTTCTTCGTGGTATGGAGTAGTGTGTATCACATGAGGTGGCATTGACATGACATCAGGCATTACGGGAGCTTCAGGCACTTGTGAGTGCATCTGATACTGAGGAGCGCTCACAGGTGCCACAGAAATGGGTGTAGACATGACCTCTGAAATTATAATTTTTTGAATAGGCTCTGGGGGTGGCTGATTTTGAGTAGCCACCAACATTTCCATCATTATTATGAGTCTCTCCAAATTTCCTTTGAGTGAATTAACTTCTTCCCTGAGTTCCTGGTTTTCCTGCTCAAGTTGTTCCATCCCTTTCTGATGACTAGCTCGAGTGTTGTACCGATGAAACAACTTGTCTATTGGAGTGAATGACAGGGATAAGTCTTAAAAAATGCAAAAAATGTAATGTTTAGAATTATGTGTGATATGCAATACAAATGAATTTCAAGGAACTTTAATAAGCATAATAATTGCAAACATCATGGAGAGAAACATTACTCTTTTAATAACTAAAAAATCTCATTTCATTAATATTGGAAAAAAGAATTAAATTTTTTGAAGTACACTTTCAAGGAAAATAACTAGAATCCTAAGGAAGTTGCTGAGAAGAAGATCTTATCCCTCTTTGTAGCTTCCTATTAACTCCTTGATTTGGTCCTTCATCTGAGTCTTTTTAACCACTAGGTTGTCAACAATCATCTTCCAAGCACCTAAAGTATGAGGATTATCTGAACCAGGAACTGGCTTAATGCTAGAGGAAAATAAATCCTCTTTCACTTTTATTCTCTTTTTAGAAAGATCTTCATCATTCCTTTGCTTCAAGTGTCTTTGACGCTCTTCATTCTCTACATGGACTACTTGATACTCATTCTTCCAAGCATCCCTTTCTCGTTGCATCCTAGTCAAAGCAATCTTGAGTTTCTCCGCATCAGTCATAAAAATGAGAGAAGGTTCTTTAATAGTTAAAGACAAAGGCTCTTGTTGAGGATAAGGCATTTTCAAACTGACGGCCCTAGCTTGCACCCATTGGAGATAAGGCTCCAAAGAGATGCAATCTAGCTTTCCTAGAACTTCTCTTCTTTTCTTATGGATGTGGTGCCAGGCATGCATAATCTTTTCTTTGAATGCTTTGTTGTCTTCTCCTTCCTCGAAGAAGAAACTTTCTAAGAAGATGGTGTTGGGCTTGTCCTTCATTGGGTATCCAAACTGACGGCGAGCTAAAATCGGGTTGTAGTTAATGCCTCCCTTTGTACCAAGACGAGGTACATTAGGAAACTCACCACAACTATCAATAATTTCCATCCCCTCATAAGCACGATCAAACCAATCAATGTCAGAATGAGTGAGAGACATAATCTTTTGTGACCATATCAAACTATCCTTGAGGTCCCTTATGAGAATTTTTTAGATGGACTGAATGGTAAACATCTGCAAGCAAGGTAGGAACTAGATTTTCAATTAGGAATATTTTGATAACATTAATGTCAACAAAGTCATCAACATTAGGGAAGAGGAACAATCTATAGATGAACAAGGCAAGAGTAGCCTCAAAAGCGTCCATACTCTTCATGCTAGCAAAATAACGAGCCTCCTCTATCAAGAATTTATCAGGTAAGCCAAGAATTCACCCTTTTGTAGTCAAATTAGCTTTGATCTCAAACATCCTTAAATGAGTAGCTTCTGCAATGTCTTGGTGCTTTGGAATTTGCTCTAACCCGGAAAAGGGGACTTGATAAGGAATGGGTAGGCCAATTAGGTGAGAAAACTCCTCCAAGGTAGACACAAGTTGATAATGGATCATAGAACTGAACCAACATAGCAAGAATCCCCTCCACCATGTTAGTCTTCAAAAGAGGTAGAAGTCTCCCATATTTGCCTTTGAAGTTTTTAGAATTAACCACCAGAGATCCTAGCTATCTTAAATCCTCCAATTTTGGACTCTTAAAAGTGTACTTTTAAGTTCT
The DNA here is from genome assembly GCF_024323335.1 of Lathyrus oleraceus. NCBI lineage: Eukaryota > Viridiplantae > Streptophyta > Magnoliopsida > Fabales > Fabaceae > Lathyrus > Lathyrus oleraceus. The sequence goes on along the minus strand of NC_066584.1, from coordinate 335,676,149 downwards.
TCTTCTTCCAAAATCCATAGCGAAAAATACCTATGGTGTTTGGAACAATTGCTTTTAAGTTCTTTTATTAAGATGGCGTTAATGAATGCATGGATGTATGAATGCACAAACACATCAAGATCAACAAACATATGCAAGATGTCAAATACATGGGGTTCATAGGTTTGACTTCACGAGCATGAGGCCATGGGTCTAACCATCCCAACATGGTAAGTGCTAAGGGTTTATCATCAAGACAGGATCCAAGTTTCTAAGAAAGTTCCCAGAATCATAATCCCATCTTTAGGATATTACCGGTTTGGACATCTACTTGTCATCCAATAATAATCTCAAGATAATCTCATTTGAGTGTAGTATCGTGTATCAACTAATTCAGGTTTACACTTTCATAATCACCACACTACATCCTAACAAGGCTTAGCAAGGTAAAGGGATACTAAATTCATTAGTTCCTCGGGCTCCTAGGTCGAAAATAGCAAATGTCTTCACGATTGCTCGTTCAACAAATACTACCCCCAAAAGGGGTCTCAGCTGATTGGGGGATTCTCAAGTCAGCTTGTTCGAGATTACTCCACCCAAGCCAACTTGACTATACCACCCTCCTATCTTAATATGCACTTAAGTCCGGGTTAAGAATTATCTTAACACAAAGATCACCCAAGAAAAGATAAATAAACAAATAATAAAACATAGATAAAAACAAGATAGGTATAACCCTCTTAGGAAAAGTTCCCCAGTGAAGTCGCCATTTTTGTCGATGTGAGAATCAGAGACCAATCTATTGTATTAACTTGACTCGCAAAACATTGATATCACCACCGAACTCTTTTTTTTCCAAAGGAATGGGAAAAGATTCAAAATAAACCCAAATTAAACATTCATAGCAAATAGTAAAAACTAGAAGCAAAGTAAGTAGAGATCGAAGGTACGGGGGTTGGTTATGCAAAGGGAAGGTATTAACACACTAAACATCTGTAGTACTCTACAAGAACCTTTTGAATTTATCTATGTTTTTTTAAAAGTTGTTTGTATTTTTGAATGGAATAATAAAAGGGATAAAATGTTTTGGAGAGTGTTACTTGACTAAAGGTAAGTCAAAGTTTGAGTTTGAGATACTTCATGTGTAATAAAGCATTTGAAAGTGTAATTGAAAGTCCATTGACTACACGTAAGTCAAGGTTTGTGTTTGAAATTCCTCATGTATACTAAAGAATTTTCACGGGTGGTTAAAAAAAAATCCATTGACTAAAAGTAAGTCAAGCTTTGCGTCTGAAATGTTTCATGTGTACCAAAGCATTTTCAAGTGTAATTGAAAGTTCATTGACTAAAAGTAAGTCAAGGTTTGAATGGGTGTTTTAGTTTGAAAAAAGTTTAGGGTAAATGCATGAATGGAGAAACAAATTCAACAAACAAACAAACAATGTATGACTAGGAAGTCAACATAAGATCCTTTCCCTTGGATTTAGATACATAAAGACACATAAATTGTCAAGACATGAACAAATTACTCACATGCTTTTGAGGTATGATGAACATAAACAAGACATGACAAAGGTTTACATAAAACCACAAGGGATAGCACATGAACAAGTATGAGATACACATTCAACATTATGGAAGTTTATGAAGGTAATACTTGAATGAAGTGATAAACAATTACAAGACATGGATATAACATCACATATTGGGATAGAATACAAGTGGAGTGTCACAAGACAAAATTAAACAAGTGTACATTATTCAATACAGGGGTATCAAACCATATAAGACAAGTATCATAATCAAGATATATGGTTGTCAAGTAAAGTTGTGACAAAAGAAAGATATTAAAAACATGGATTATATGAAAATGGTATGGACAAAGTAAAATCCTAAGTGGATCACTATGCATACAAGTTACACAAGAGGAAATAACATCTTAGGGACAAGTTTAGACTTAAACCCTAATCATGGCATGAATAAGGAACAAGTAAGTGGAAACCCTAATCACCTCCTAACCATTCATTCAAGCATGTTTTCAAGGTAAATCAATTGAGACATGGTATGAAAATAATCAAGTTTAAACATGTTAAGGACAATAATCAACACTTGAAAGAATGTTCTATGATCATACAAGCATTCAACATCAAGAACAACCAAGAGATAAACCAAAGGAATTAATTAGGAGCCTTAAAAACACTTAAAAGCACATCTTTTCCATCCAATAAAAAGTGGTGAAATAAATAATATTTTTTTGGGATTTTTTGTATCATCATAAAATAGACATTCTCATGAATCCATGGCAAAAAGAATGGGTCAAAAATGTTAAGGGATCATGAACTTATGGGTTTTTAAAGTTGTGAAGAAAAATGAACATTTAACAAGTGAGAAAAATAAACATTACATTGGACAGACTCGAACCCACGTCCTTGGGGTTTCATGCGCTACTTGATAAAAATAAAAACCAAAGCCTGGGGCAAAGGGGATTTGAACCCCAAACCTTTTAAATACAAGTAACTTAAGGCGCACGCTTCTACCACTGGGGTGGTGATACATCCACTAGTGGTGATACATCCATTAGATAAAACACAAACATTTGTATATATTATAAAATGCGTTTCGTTTGAATTTTTCAATGTCACCTCAACATCATCTTCAACCTTTCTCTTCTTGCTCTTACTTTTAGTCAATGGATTTTTTTTAACCACCCGTGAAAATTCTTTAGTATACATGAGGAATTTCAAACACAAACCTTGACTTACGTGTAGTCAATGGACTTTCAATTACACTTTCAAATGCTTTATTACACATGAAGTATCTCAAACTCAAACTTTGACTTACCTTTAGTCAAGTAACACTCTCCAAAACATTTTATCCCTTTTATTATTCCATTCAAAAATACAAACAACTTTTAAAAAAACATAGATAAATTCAAAAGGTTCTTGTAGAGTAAGATAAATGACATGTAAGTTAATGATCAACCTCAACACAATAAATGATAGATGTTTGCTTTAGAAATCAAATGGAAATGATACATGTATAGTGGGGTTCGAAGTGCAAGAATATACCTATTGGATCAAGGTTCAATGCCTCTTCAACACCATTTCCAGCTATTGTTTGATGCCCCTCCTAATGCCTATGAGTTCCCAGAAGGTGATTGGACCCTTTGGTTTGCAGAATGCACGAGCCAAATGAGAGAATGGATGTTAAGGTTAAGAAGCTATCAAGAATGAAGTTTTGCTTGATAAGATTGGTGTGTGGATAAATGAGGCTTTGTGCTCTATTTATAGTGATCCTTGAGGATTTTAGAAGCCTCAGATATCATAAAATAATTGTGTCTTGTACTGGTTTGCTTGCTTGGATAGGTTTTGCACAAAACACCAAGTGGGAAACATGGCAAAAACATGGAGTACATGAAGTGTTTTGTGTTGCTTTTTTCGAGGCATAAGAGTTAACTTGAGGTTTGGAGTTGGTATGTGTCAGAACCAAATCCATTTGGGAGCTCAATGGTACTTCTTGTTGGATTAAAGCCATTTTACATGAATGAAAGTGTGACCTTTATGCCAAAAATGGAATGATTCATTGTGTAATGGTTTAGTTACTTGGATTGTGGCTCAAAAGTGTGTGAAATCTTCTGATTAGAACGATATTTAGAAGCGAGAAGGAAATGTACTTGGAGATTTCGCATATTTGTTTGGATTTGCAATGCAACTTTGCTTGGAACTCGACCTATGAACCATTTCATGATGATGTCTTCCCAAATTCGATTCTCTTAGCTAAAGAATGGGAAATTCTTGCTCTTGGACATTTTGGAAATATGTAATCATGATCTATAACTTTTATGTTGAGAACTTTGCTTGAATCAGTTGGGATCTTGGTGAAAAATCGGCACAAAGTTGGTCATTTGATTTGGTCAGCATGCTGAAAATTTCACTCAGTGTTTTATCACTTGAAAAGAAAATGAATCTTCAACTTCATGGCCTCATATCTCTTCATCCATGCATTTTTTGGGGTTTAATCACCTAGAAAAAAGTTGAATTATGAAACAATACCTTTGATTTGATCATTAAAGCAAAGAAAATGGTGGCTTGGATCACAAGTTATGGCCTTGGAAAGTTGGGTATTTGGACATGATGTCTAGGTGAAGGAGAATAGCGATCCAAAACACAGCAGAAATTAAATTTTTTTCCTTTAGTGATCCTTATGAATGGGCATGATTAGTGATATAAATTGTTACCTCTTGTAGCGATTTAAACCTTTGATGCAGATCTAAGAAGTGATCATGAACGTTGAATGGTGACGATGCCTCTACTCAGTCCACACGAACGAATTCCTCCAGTCTCAGTGCTAGCTGTTATGAATTAAGGCTTTTAGTGAGTGAGTGAGAGAGAGAGAGGGAGAGAGAGAGAGAGAGAGAGAGAGAGAGAGAGAGAGAAACAAAATTTCATCTAATCAAATGCTTCTGCACAAGGGTTCTATTTATAGAACCACTTGTGTGGGCTATAAGCTAAAAATCACACTTAAGTGTATGTGTCCCATATCTTATGATATACCAAAAATCACTTAAGCGCGTGTTACCTTACCATATTTCATATTCTACTTAAGTGCACCGTACCTTACGATGTTCTACAATTCGCTTAAGTGCATCGTACCTTACGGTGTTCCTTATTTACTTTGTCTCTCATCAATTTGTCTTTTTGTGTGTAACCCTGTAGGTTTTCACAAAATTGGCAATTATATTAAATCATGTATTTAACATAATAAACCGTGAGCGGTATCTAGCGATACATCACTCCTATCTAAGACACGAAAATGTCATGTGATCTGACAAATCCTTTTGTTATAATACTTGCGTGTACAATTACCCTTTTGATTTTATGTCTATATTGAACACAGGGCATATGGCGATTCATCCTTGTCCAGTTCAATATTGGATCCTTAGACATTTATCCTATTACACAGGATGGGAAAATTCCATCTAGGTCACTCATGTCCCTCAGCATGCTTCATGGAGTACCCATCAACTGTCTTTACGGTTATTCATTTATGGACAATGTTTGATCAGTAATAAAGCACTCGACACTACATCTAGGGCCCATAGTGGTTTCAGGTCGAAGGGTGGTATACACCACTATCACCATGAGAATAACTTATGACACTTTGCATAACATTCTATATAGTATTCTCATAGCGGGTCAATCCAGTATAAATATTACTCTTAATATTCATACTTATGTTTAAGATTTGATAACTCCTTATCCATGATCTATGAGATGTGATCATCAGTCTATATGCATAATAGTTTTAATGCTTTAATGTTATCCCACTTCACAACAAAGCTCGACTACAGATACTTTAAGAATAATGTCCTTATGTTTAATGGGATCTCATGATTAAGTCACACTTGATACATTAAACGAACTAACTACTCTAGGGACTTTATTAAAAATATATAATAAAGAAAAAAATCCTTTTATTATTAATAAATAATTCGATACAAGTGCCAAAAGTATTGGCCTCTAGGGCTTACACCAACATTAGGGACTTAGTAAAAATTTCAAATTCTATATATTTTCCCCTTTTACAAGTAACCTTGATTTTCTTGATTAAACTTGATCAAATGACTTCATTGATCACATTTTCATTATCCTTGACTTGAAAAGTCCATAGTTGACCAAAAATCTTAAAAGTCAAACTTTGATTTTAGGCATCTATTGACTTTTCATCAATTATGTTCAAAACATTCATCTGCTCATGAACCTAACTTCTTGAGCCATTTGAATCATATGAGTGGGTTATGAGGACACATTTGAGGACCTCGGATCATGCCCCAAGCCATAGTATCATGCTTTGGTCAAAGAGTCAACATTAAGCTGACTTTGACCAAAGACCCTAATTTCAAGTTCCAGATGAATTATGACTTGATGAACTTGAATTGAGGTGAGTAAAAACTTTGATTGTTGATGAAGGGAGACTCTTGATCACCTTAAGATGTTTATGATCATACTAAGCCTTGATTGATCCATCACTTGAACTTCTTGATGTGAAAACCCTAACTTGCAAACAAAGCAAAGCAAGACATATATTTTTTGTATTTTTATGGGGTTAGAAAAGCATAAGGATATACACAAAAATATTTGATTACCTTGATGTAATGAAAATGATACAAATGATAAGGTATCTTAGGGGTGAAAATAAGGGTATTACACCGAGGAGCATTATATGTTGCTTATGTTAGAGGATTGCGTAGTTGGCCTTCTTCATTTATTATTTTTACGTTGTTTAGTTTCTGGGAGTCACTCTAATAGTGTAACACTTGGGGTTACCTTATTTAATTATTTTTTCTATGAGTTGTTGAGTTTAACTGAAGAAAATTTTAATAAAGTTGGGTACTATTTCTTGAGATAATTGAAGTTGTTTTTAATTGTTTCATTCCACTGTGATTATATTTTGAGAAAGATGTTATGTTGTAAAAATCTGACATCCTTTTCGATTTTTGATTCCTGCATTATGTTATAAAATCGTATCTTGGTATATAGGGTGTTACATAGTAGGTATCAGAGCATGTCAGTTCATTTGACCTATTTTTTGTGAACTTGTTTGTACCCATGTGTACGACATGTGTGTGAAACACAATTGACATGCTTTTTCCTTTAAGTGTTAGCCATCAGAAATGAGTTTGAAACAAGTGGGGGATGATCTCTTGAGGTTAGCATCATGAGGGGATAAGAGAAACAAATGAGAGAGTATCATGGGTAGTCGTTTCCTTTAGGTAATTTTTTAATGCGAAAATTCTTTTAAGTGGGAGAGAGTTATAACACTCTAATTTTGATATTTTATTTTTAACTGAATTTTTGGGATTTTTAGTTTAACTATTTAATTTATTAGATATTATAAATATTAAGTAAAATTAGAGATATTTTATAGTTGGAGAAAATAAAATTTTATTTAAAATTAGGAAGTGATGGATGAATTGAGTAAGAGTTGAAGGTGTGATGAGAGTTGAGGAAATAATTGAATTGGAATAAAAACTTAACTTAATTAGTATAATGATAGAGAATATATAATTAAAATAAAATAGAAAATAGTAAGATTAGGGGAGTGAGGAGAATTGAGGGATGAGAGGAGAATGAGTTAAATTAGGGTGAATAAATAGATAAGTTTTTGTGGGAAAATTTTCACAGTAAGTTAAAATCTTGGGAGAAAGAGAAAAACAAACAGAATCTAGAGAGAGCTTAGGAAGGAGAAGGGAGAAATTTTCTAAAGGGCAAGAACTCCATTGATCTTCAATTTGAGGTAATGGAGGAAAATAGTCATATATGGGTGTATTTTTCATACAGGATAGAAAGAGATCTTAACCTTCTTTCTTGTTATTCCTCCATTGTTGAGGTTTTTAGATCATTAGATGGTTGTGCAAACCTCATTAAGATCACTTTGTGTATGATGTTGTCATTGTCTGATATCATTTGACGTATTTCGTGTGAATTAATATGTGCAAATTATGAGTTGTATTATTCATGTTTAATGTCTTTGAGATGATGAAACTAATGTTGATTTGATGATAATTGGTGAAATAAATGTTCAATTGCATGTGTTTATTATTGTGTAAATCGTGGGTGATGAGTTTGTGGAGTTATTAAGTTAAGTCATTATATTTTAAAGTTAAGGCAAGGGTTTTGGAGAAAATACTTGGTAGCTATAGTAAGGTAATTTTAGAGATAATGTGAGGGTTATGAGAACCCTTGCCATCTATAGAGAAATAACTTAGTATAGTTTTCACCCGTGAACCTTGAGTTAAATAGCATGTTTGGATTTGTTAACATGTTTTGAATTGACTCTAAAGTTGTCAATGAGTTGAGTTTAGAGTCATATTTTTATTTGTTTAGAGTTATTTGATAGGTTTTGATTTGGAGTTAATGGTATATGACCTTAGAGTTCAGTTTTGATGACTCTAATGTATTTTTAGAGTTAGGAGAATTAGCTTATATGATGTATCATCCGCCTTGTGATTAGGAAGGATTGAGTAGTAATGAGTTGAGATTCAAACGTGACACAAACCAATGTTTATCTGTATGTTTTTGGGACAGTGCGAATTCAAATAGATGAAATAGGTAAGTTTTTAATCAGTTCAATAGGGAGAAAACCACATAAAATCATAGGTAGACATATAAGGGGATTGATCGACTAGTTTCATGTGTAAGTTGAGTTTCGTAACTCTGTGTGAGGTGTCGTTAGTTGTGTTGGAAAGTTAACGTAACAATATTTCTATTGAAGTGATGGATTTGAGTCTAGGGGGATACAACAATAGAATTTATCTATTTTTACACCGGAGGTGTAGTCAAATTCAGTCATGCGTTAGTTATCATGTTTCACGTGTAACTTGAGTTTCATAAGTCCATTTGGGGTGTCATCAGTTGAGTTAGAAAGAGAGTTCAAATATATTTTAGATTGGAGAGTTTCATAATTTTAATCTAACTATATAATATTTTTTGCTATTTTGAAGTCAGATAAAACATTTTTCCCAGTGTCAGCACCAGTTCTTGTCGTTTGTTTAAATTGAACCGATTGAGGTATTAAGTCCAAAAATAAATATTAGATTCTTTAAATAGACTTTCTAATATTTCCTTAACATATTAATTTTATTTATTCTTACCCCGTTTTATATTTTATATAATTATTCGAATCTGAGGTACGATTAGTAGGAAATATGATTTTGGATTGTTTTCCTAAGATGTTATGTGGATTAAGTTGTTAATACTTTAGGACACAAGTCCAATGATTCATGATCAAAATATAATTTTTATTATTATGTTAGTTTTATAAAGAATGCCTCACAAGGAGAAAATTGTTGATTTAAGATGTTTGATTGATAAACAGCCATTGTTGTGGCCTTCTATTGACGTTGTTCATGCTGAGTTTTAGGTTCATAGAGGAACCCGTGATGAGTATTGGAGTTGGAGGTTTGAGACAAGTACTAAATGTTTATGTAGAATTCATGCATCATGTCTATCAGAGTTTAGGTTGTGATGATGGTCCTACGGTGATGAACCTGGCCTTGCGAGATAGTCCTACTGTGATGGATGTAAAACTCTAACTTTATTAATTGTTTTATTTTGAATTATTGGTGATTCATGACAATTTTCGGTGTTTTATTTAATTATAATTGTGTGCAATTTATTTAGTTATTAGGATTTAACTAAATAAATAAGTGTTGGAGGATGTGTGGTTAGCATTGTTGAATGTAGGGAGAAAACTAGATTAAATCTAAAATATTAGTATTTTATAATTTAAATAATAGTAATTCATTCAACTTGTTTAATTATAATGATAAAATACAGACTTTGGGCCAAAATACAAATTATGAGGAAGTGGAATGGAGGAAAGAGTAAGAAGTCTAAGAGTTGGGTCAGAATTTTGATTCTAGAAAGATTACCCTAAGTTAAGAGCCTAACCTAAGTTTAAGAGTTTTTTGGATAAATAGGTATACAATTGGAAAAAGGAGAAAGAGGAAAGAGGTGAGGGAGAATAGAGCGAAGGATATGAGTTAAGGAAGAAGGATCAATAAAACTTGAATTTTACCAAAGTGCTGCTAGGAATTAAAGTAAGGGGGAGATTGCTTCTTTAACGAGTGTTTAAGCATGAGGGGTAGAAGGAGGAGTCTTTGATCTCCAATAAGATTGGATCCTATAATGCTTGATTCAGAATTTTTTTGTTATAATTGTTATTGTATGATGAATTTGGTGTGAATTTTGTTTCTATTATATGTGCACTATATTCTGTTTTGAGATGTCAAATGTTTTCCACCATGTTTGATGGTTTGGAAGGTTTGGGGTATACATGAATTGATGAGATTGAATAATTTTGTTCATGTAAATATGTGAGTTATTATGACATTGTTGTTTTAATCACTGAGTAAGTGTAGTATGTCGAATTTCTGAGATTGAAGGCTTTTACGGAATCAAAATCGAAGGTCCGAAAGGCCTGCAATAGTGAAAATCATGTTTTTTGTTCCTATACAGTGGTAACCGGTTAACGCATTGGTGTAACTAGTTAAAGCTGAACTATTAAGTTTCTTTCTAAAAAATTTAGGACTGTGACCGGTTACGTGTTTTGGTGTAACCGGTTACAGTTATTGTGTACTAATTTTTCTATCCCAACTTTTTTCGTCGTAAGTTGAATTTCGTGACTCAGATTGAGACGCAGTTGGAAGAGTTGGAAAGATAACATAAAACACTATAAAATGATTTCAGAGGCTGATTATGGGGGAATGACCTGAATAATTGAAGAAAATTACATGTGTAATTGTCCGACGATTTACACCATAACTTTTGATCCGTAGATCCAAATGACGTGTTGTTTGAAGTGTTAGAAAGCTAACGCTCAGAGTTGCATCATTACAGTGCTTGGTTAGATAGTTTAGAGGTAGTCATGTGCCTAGTGTAGGGATGTTTATGATGTATTTTATGATCGGTTAGCGAATCAGTATGTTTATACAATAATGTGTCGTTGTGTTGGTGAAGTAAAATGATCAAATGTATATGAAGTTACAATTGTTAAGTTGCTACTATTTGCTATTATTTGTTGTTGTTATTGTAACATTGTTTAGTTGTTTCTTGGGATGAATAATTATGGTGAATGTTAAAGATGTTGCATTTTTAATTATACATATGCTATGTTAATATTCATTATGTTGCTGGTGGCATACACTGTAAGACGAGGGGCCAATGTGTATGTGTTATTGTTGCATGATAAGAGTCCATACATTCATGATGTGGGAGCTTCAAATATTTTTGGTGAGACTTGGTCCTATGATCGGGATCGGGTGTGAGTATCTGGTTCCGGTAGGAATCAGTTAAGCGTTACCTATGGTGATGGTAACGATTTTGGTATGCTCTGGTTCCAAGAGGGAATCTTATCCTATGATGGGGATCTGGGAGAGAAATGAACCTGAGTGTTCATATTTAGTACCAAATTCATGTCAATTTGGTGTTGAGTACATTGCATAAGTGTTGCATTTGTATTGATTGTTGTTGATGTGTTGTTGGATGAGAATACTTAATATGTTCGTGTTGATTAAGTAATGTGTATGTTATTGCTATGTGATAATCTACTCCCGCTTGTTTTCACTGTTAATTATTGAAGTGTATTCTCACCCCTGTTGTCTTTACATGGGCATCATGCAAATACCCAAGAGTAGTATTGTTGAAGTAAGTGGAAGATAGCTCATGGAGTGACTTCCATTAGTTCGTCATTTTATTAGTAGGGTATTGCTTTGATCATATAACATCGAGATGGGAACATTTTCTTTCACTTGTTTTATTTTGTTGAAGTTACTATTTAGGTTTTGTTCAGATCTCAAAATTGTTGTGAGTTGAATAATATAACTCCTTTTGTTGCGTTATGAAGGTTGAAGTTTATGAGACTAAATGTCAAGAGTTGCAATATTGTTTTTATTTTATTTAATAATGATTCCACTGAGATGATACCCTAAGTGAAGGTGAGCATGGGATGACATGTTCTAAATTGTTATATTATAACCCATGTTACGGACCAGACTATGTTTGATTGTGCGTGACACCCTAAATTGTAGCATTTTTTTAAATTAAATTCCATATTAAGTTACATGTGGGGTTTAGGGTGTTACATAGTGGTATCAAAGCATGTCGGTCCGTTCAGCTAGGTTGTTTAACTATGGTTGTTCCCTAGTATGTGACATATGTCTGAGAAACATTGTCGATGCTTGTTTTGTTTTCCATTTGCAGGTAAGGAGTGAAACAAGTAGGGGAGAAACCTCTATTTCTCTTGGATGTTCTAACTGTAGAGAGCTTGAACATCACGTTACTACATACGAGAGTGTAGTGTTGGCTAGTTCGACTTTTTTGAGAATTTTGTGCTTTTCTTGAACCCGAAGAGATGTCGGATTCGAGGATGGTGTCGCTTAGCAAATGGTGTGATCCTTGAAGAAAGACGGTCAGGTGTTCTCGTTGTTCTCATCGTTGTGAGCAGAAAGGCGATGTTTTGGATAGACATAAGCCAGTGGTGTATTGAATATTATGACGTGTGCCCTAAGGATGTGTATGGTTTATATTTTGTTGGAACAAGTTGACGTTATTCTTGGAATGAATTGGTTGGAGTTAAACCAGCTGTTTACCAATTGTTTTGATAAGTTAGTGAAGTGTGTTGCTGATTGCAAGAACTCAGACAATGTTGAAGTTGTGTTGTTCCTGACACTGAAGATGATGAAGATTGCAGATTCCTGTATGTCGGTCAAGTTGTGACATCTTTAGGGAAAACGATCATGTATTGTTGATGTTTGCTTCTCGGGGAGTATAGAGCAATCTGACGGCTAGTGTTATGCTAGTGGTGTGTAATTCCTGATGTTTTCCAGAAGATATTTATGACTTACCTCCAGAGCCTGAATCTGAGTTTGGTGGAGGTGAAGAGTTGATGTGTGTATCAGCTAACGAAGTGAGAGTGTCTATGAATGATGGAGCGCAAGTGTTTGTGATGATAGCTTCGTTGGAAGCCAAAGGCAATGGAGTAGTTCATGATCTTCCTGTAGTGTGTGAATTTCCAGAAATGCTTCCTAAAGACATCATTTATTTACCACAAGAGCAAGAATTGAGTTTACTATTGACTTAGTACCTAATACTAGTCTGGTGTCGATGGCTCCTTATAGGATGTCTGCTTCATAGTTGGGTGAATTGAAGAAGCAACTCAAAGATCTGCTTGAGAATAATTTTGTTTGTCTGAGTATTTCTCCCTAGGGTACGACGATGCTATTAGTGAAGAAGAAAGACGGGAGTATGAGGCTATTTGTGTAACATGTGAGAATTATATTGCAAACATTGAAAGATAACCAGATGTACGCAAAGTTTTCCAAGTGCGAGTTCTGGTTATGAGAAGGGAGTTTCCTTGGTCATGTGATTCTAGTTGTGGTATATTTATGGATCCATCAAAGATAGATATCGTGTTACAATGGGATACTCCGAAGTCTGTCACTAAAATTAGATGTTTTTTATTGGTTGGTTACTACAGGAAGTTCATTAAAGGTTTTTAAAAGTTAGCATTATGGTTAATTCAATTTACTAGAAAGGGTCAAGCCTGTCTTTGGGATGTTTATTATGAAGAGAGTTTCCAAGAACTCAAGAAGAAGTTGACGTTTGCTCCAATTTTGATTTTGCTGAATCCAACCGAGTCCTTTGTTGTATATTGTGATGCTTTAAAGATGGGTCTGAGAGGTGTGTTGATGTATAATCTTCAGGTTGTGGCTTATGCTTCGATACAGTTGAGAGTTCATGAAATTAATTACTATACGCATGATCTTGAGTTCGCAACCATGGTATTCATGTTGAAGATTTGGAGGTACTACCTATTTAGCTCCAAATTTAAAGTGTTCGATGGTCCCAAGAGTTTGAAATATTTATTTGATCAGAAGAGTTGAATATGAGGCAAGGGAGATGGCTTCAACTTCTGAAGGATTGTGATTTTGATTTGAGTTACCATCCGGGTAAAGCTAATGTTGTAGCTGATGTAATGAATAAGAAGTCTTTACACATCTCGATGATTACGGTTCTAGAGTTGGAGCTAATTGAGTAATTCAGAGATATAAGTTTAGTGTGTGAAGAAACTCCTAACAGTGTGAAGTTGGTTATGTTGAAGCTGACGAGTGGTATCCTTGAAGAGATCAGAGAGGGTTAGAAATATGATTTGAGTTTAATAAATTGTCTCACGTTAATCAACCAAAGTAACGAAGGTGATTTCTGAGTCGATGAGAATGGTGTAATGAGGTTCAGAGATTTAGTTTGTGTTCCTGATGTACCCAAGCTTAAAAAGGGTATTCTTGAGGAGGGTCATAAAAGTGGCTTTAGTATTCATCCTGGTGCTACAAATATGTATCAAGATTTAAAGAGATTGTTTTGGTGGCCATGAATGAAGGAAGAAGTTAGTTGAGTTATATATCAATGAGATTGTGAAACTGCATGGTATTCCTTCAATTATTATGTCAGATACAGATTCGATATTTACATCGAGGTTCTAGGAGAGTCTGCAAGCTGCTTTGGGTACTAATCTGAAGATGAGTTATGCTTATCATCCACAGACGGACGTTCAAATAGAGAGGACCATCTAGTCTTTGGAGGATTTGTTGAGGGCTTGTGTGGTAGAACAAGGAGATGCTTGGAATAGCTATTTATCATTGATTGAGTTTACCTATAGTAATAATTTCCATTCTAGTATCGGAATGGAACCGTATGAGGCGTTTTATGGTAGGAGGTGTAGAACTCCTTCCTATTGGTATGAGTCAAGAGAGAGTGTTATGCTCGGACCTAAGATTGTTCAGTAGACGATCGAGAAGATCAAGATGATCCAAGAGAAGATGAAAGTGTCGCAACGTCATCATAAAAGATACCATGAAAAAATGAGGAAAGCACTTGATTTCTAGAGGGAAATCGTGTGTTTTTTAGAGTTACGCCGGTAACTGGTGTTGGTCGAGCTTTGAAGTCTCGAAAGCTCACACCATGTTTTGTTGGTCCATACTAGATATTACAGAGGATACGAAAGGTGGCCTATCGGATTGCATTGCCACCGCCGGTTGCTAATCTTCATGACGTGTTTCATGTGTCTTAGTTGAGGAGATACATTATGGATCCGTCTCATGTTATCCAAGTGGACGATATACAGGTGAATCACAACCTGATTGTTGAGACATCGCCCATGCAGATAAATGATCGGGAACTGAAGCAGTTGTGGGGTAAGGATATTGCCTTTGTGAAGACAGTTTGGGGAGGACCAGCTAGTGGGAGTATGACTTGAGAGCGTGAGGAGAAGATGAGAGAGTCATATTCGACTCTGTTTTCATCAGGTAATTTTCGAGGATGAAAATTCTTTATGTGGGGGAGAGTTGTAACACTCCAATTTTATTAAATTGTCTTATTTTGAATTATTGGTGATTTATGACGATTTTGGGTATTTTATTTAATTATAATTATAAGCTATTTATTTAGTTATTATGGTGTAACTAAATAAATAAGTATTGGAGGATGTGTGGTTAGCATTGTTGAGTGTAGGGAGAAATTTTGATTAAATCTAGAATATTAATATTTAATATTTAAATAATAGTAATTTTTTGATTTAGTTAATTATAATGAGAAAATAGAGACTTTGGGTGAGAAGGGGAATTATGAGAAGTGGAAGGGAGGAAGGAGTAAGACGGCTAAGAGTTGGTTCAAAATTTTGATTCTAGAAAGATTATCCTAATGATATAACTTAAGAGCCTAACCTAAGTTTAAGAGCTTTTTGGATCAGTACGTAGAAAATTAGAGAAAAGGAGAAAGAGGCAAGATGCAAGGGAGAATAGAGAGATAGCTAGGAGTTGAGGAAGAAGGATCAATAAAACCTGAATTTTATATATGTGCTGCTGGGAATTAAAGTAAGGGGGAGATTGCATGAGGGGTAAAAGGAGGAGTCTTTTACCTCCAATAGGATTGGGTGTTCTAATGCTTGATTCTGAATTTTTTTGTTATAATTTTTGTTGTATTATGAGTTTGATGTGAATTTTGTTGCTATTATATGTGCACTATTTTTTGTTTTGAGATGTCGAATATTTTCCCCCATGTTTGAGGATTTGGAAGGCTTTGGGTAAACATGAATTAATGAGATTGAATGATTTTGTTGATGAAAATATGTGAATTATTATGAAATTGCTGTTTTAATCACTGAAAAAGTGTATTGTGTCAAATTTTGAGATCAGAGGTTTTTACGGAATCAAAATCAGAGGCCTCCAATAGTGAAAATTACATTTTTTTTCGTTCCTATACTGTGGTAATCGGTTAACACATTGGTGTAACCAGTTACATTTGAACTAATAAGTTTTTTTATGAAATTTTTGTGACTGTGACCGGTTACATGTTTTGGTTTAACCAGTTACAGTTGTTGAGTACTGATTTTTCAGTCCCAACGGTTTTTATCGTAACTTGAGTTTTGTGACTCGGATTGAGACGCGGTTCGAAGTGTTGGAAAGATAACACAAAATATATCAAATGGTAATGTTTTTATAGGCTGAATATTAGGGAATACCTGAATAATTGACAAAAATTACATGTGTAATTGTCTTACGATTTACACCATAACGTTTGATCCGTAGGTCCAAATGACGTGTTATTTGAAGCGTTAGAAAGCTAACGCTCAGAGCTGCATCATTGTAGTGCTTGGTAAGATAGTTTAGAGGTGGTCTTGTGCCTAATATAGGGATGTTTATGATTACTTATTTGATCGGTTAGCGAATCGTTATGTTTATACGATGATATGTCATCGTGTTGGTGAAGTAACATGATCAAATGCATAAGAAGTTACAATTATTAAGTTGCTACTATTTGTTATTATTTGTTATTATTTGTTATTATTTGTTATTATTTGTTATTATTGTAACATTATTTAATTGTTTCTTATGATGAATAATTATGGTGAATGTTAAAGATGTTGCATATTTAATTATACATATGTTATGTTAATGTTGATTATGTTGCTGGTGGCATACACGGTCAGAAGAGGGGTCAATGTGTATGTATTATTGTGGCATGTTGAGAGTCCATATATTCATGTTGCGGGAACTTCGGTTCTTTTTAGTGAGCCTTGGTCTTATGGTGGAGATTGAGTGCAAGTAGCTGGTTCTGATAGGAATTAGTGAAGCGTTACCTATGGTGAAGGTAACAATTTTGGTGTTCTCTGGTTCCCAGAGGGAGTATGATCCAATGGTGGGGATCAGAGAGAGAAATTAACTTGAGTGTTCATATTTGGTATCACATGCATGTCGAGTCGGTGTTAAGTATATTACATAAGTGTTGCATTTGTATTGATTATTGTTGATTTGTTTTGGATGAGAATACTTAATATGTTAGTGTCGATTGAGTAATGTGTATATTATTGTTATATGATAATCTACTCCCGCTTGTTTTCAATGTTAATTATTGAAGTGTATTCTCACCCCTTCTGTTTGAATGTTGCCTTTACGTGGGCATCGTGCAGATACTCAGAAGTAGTATTATTTAAGTAAGTGGAAGATAGCTCTTGGAGTGACTTCCATTAGTTAATCGTTTTATTAGTAGGGTCCTTCTCTGATTATGTAACATCGGATTGGGAACATTTTCTTTCGCTTGTTTTATTTTGTTGAAGTTACTATTTATGTTTTGATGATATCTTAAAATTGTTGTGAGTTGAATAATATAACTCCTTTTGTTGCATTATGAAGGTTGAGGTTTATGAGACTAAATGTCATGAGTTGCAATATTGTGTTTTTTTATTTAATAATGATTCTGCAAAAAGTGAAGGTGAGCATGTTATGACAGGTTCTAAATTGCTATGTTATAACTTGTGTTACGGAGCAGACTATGTTTGACTCTGTGTGACACTCTGAATTGTTGCGTTTTGTTTAATTAAATACCATATTAAATTGTATACGGGATTTAGGGTGTTGAAATGGAGTTGGCCTTTAGGATGATAGTCCAAGAGTGATGGATTTGACCTTGCAATGTTGCATGTTTTGGTAACATAGCTCGGAATATACATGTTATTGGTACCACATGCATTGGAGTAGAGGAGATGAATACATTTCCTAAATAAATTGCATTTGTGAATGATTGTTGTGGTGAACGTATTGCTTAATTGATTAATTGTCCTAGTTGTTCTATCCTTGTTGTTGTATGAACAATTAACATATGTGAATGTAATCTCACCCTCTGTTTATTTCCTATATTGTTATGTACACCTATGGTGCATATACTCGGGTAGAGCCAAAGGAGAATTAGATGTTACTTATATTGGAGGATGGCGTACTCGACCTTTTCCGTTTATTCTTTCTGCGTTGTTTATATTTTGTGAGTTACTCTGATAGTGTAACACTTGGGGTTACCTTACTTAATTATAATTTATGTGAGTTGTTGAGTTTAACTAAATTAAGATTTTAATAAAGTTGAGTTCTATTTCATGAGATAATTGAAGATGTTTTTAATTGTTTAATTTTGTTGCGATTATATTTTGAGAAATATGTTATATTGGGAAAATGTAATACCTTTTTGAGTTTCTATTCCCGCATTATGTTATAAAATTGTAAGTTGGGGTTTAAGGTGTTACATTATGTGCATCAGAACTCAACTTTAATTGTCTCGTAAATAAAAATCAACTTTATTCCAAATCATAAAATAAATAGTTCAATAACTCTCAAAACCCAAAACAGAAAGGTAACTCGTCCCAGTGTTACAATATCATAGTAACAAACAAAAACTAAAATAAACTTAAAAGCGATAAATGACGAAGCAGACCACTATAGCGGTAAGTTCATGACCATCAAACTATGGATAAGTTTAACGTTAATAAAACCAGAGTCGCCACCGCGCTTTTATTGTTTCCAAAGGAAAAGGGAAATGTACGAACAAAACTCAAAGATAAGAAGTTTTCAAATCAAAACTAATAAAATGCCAGAGATTACAGGTAAGCGGGTTGGTTACGCAGAGGGAAGGTGTTAGCGTCCAAAGTGTCATAGGTACTCCTAGGGAGCCCATTTTTTATGTGTGTATGTGTATTTGGTATAAAATGATGTTTGGTGAAAATAGAATGTGGGGATGAGAAAAGAATTTATTGATTATATTTTTGTGTTTGACAAGACCTTCGGACTTGTGCCTACGTACCAACATAAAAATGAGGGATCAAAACCTCGTAGTTCGTGGTAAAAATTTCAAAATGAGTGAATTGCTTTTAATAAAAATTTAAGTGAAAAGAGGCACAAAAGGGCCTAAAAGTTTGAATGAGTGTTAGTTCTTTTTGTCTTTTGAAATTTTAAGTCAATATGATTAGATTTATTTACAAACTTGATTTAAAAAAAGAGATTAGAAATTCATTGACATAAGGCCAAAGTTTCTAATTTGAAACCTGTCTAAGTTTTAAATCACAAGCAAAGAAAGATTTTAAAAAGGGGGAAAGATTTTGAAATTTAAGTGGGAGAAGATGAAGAGGCTATCCTAAGCACAAATTTAAAAGTTAAGGATTGAAAAGATCTGATCAATGGGATGCAATCCAATAGACAAGAATGTCATATAGAAAACTCACTTTCCCTTTGGACTTTGAATCGAGAAAATATCCACAAGAAATTAGCAATATGAAGATCATGGCATCAAATAAAGATGGCCATATCCAAGAAAGCAAATCCATGGCTAGCAATCTTCTTTTATCTTCTCATGTATCAGAAGAAATACTCCTTGATCAACTAAGAATAAGACATTAGGCACAAGATCAAAATAGCAGTTGGTATCAAGACAGTGTAGCATATGAACTCAAATAAATCCCAAGACTTGCGTTAGATAAAGGCTCAGTTCACAATAACTTGGTCTTAAAATGTTGGCATTGACCAAGTCCTTTTGCATAGGGAATGTTGCATAATCCTAAGTTCAAAAGTTCAGATCAAACTCAACAGCCCACACAAACAATTTTTAGGGATTTTTGTTGTTTATTAAGTATTTTAAGGTCCTAAGACCACAAACACAAACAAGATACACAAACAAATATATACAATCACAATATATGGCTCAAATGAGCAAAGTGAAAATGGCATAAGCATAAACAAGTTTAATGATATGAAAATGACAATGAATGATAAATGACCTGAAATTAAACAGCATAAAGTAAATGACTTGAAAGTAAAGCAAAGTTAATAATAGTTAGTGTTAGTCAAAGTTAATTAGATGTTAGTTGGTTTTTGCTTTTTAATTGATTAACTCATTCTTTAGAGAACAATCAACCCTCTATTCACATGCATGGATCCTTGAACCAAGACATCTTTCATAGGAAGGAAAAAAATGTTGAGTTTCCACATAATACCATGAAAGAGGTGAGACTTACAATCCCACTTACTAGAATGATATGCCTTTAGGGTCAAAATTTAGCTCTATGTTAAGCAATCGTAATTTGACTTATGTAGAAGTCATAACTATCTAAGGTCGGGGAATAAAAATTTAGGTGTTAATGCATGTTAGCTTTGGTATAATGAACCTAAAATATACCACACACTAAAAGAAAAGATCAAAAGGGGTGAACCTATCTCATCCATACTTGTATTGGTTCATCTGACACAAAGTCATTGATAAACCAATTATTCTTAGGATATTGAGACTTCATTGGTTAATGAAAGGAATGAGAAAGAAAGAGGATGAAGATAAAATGGGAGGGGAGATAAAAGAAACACAAATTGGTCATGGGAGGAATTTTATCAATCCCCTAAATCCAATTATTTTAATTCAACAAAAGTCAAATCAACCTTGACCAAGACCCAAACAAATAGTCAAACATCACAAGACCAAGGAAATAGCTCAACATAATTTTTACACAATTAATCAATAAAAAATCAAATTAAAAATGAATTAAATTTCAACTTAAATTGGCCAAAACCTAAAACCTCTTCAAAACACCAAATAAATGGCCAAGATATTTATCCTAGGTCAATGAAGGTCAAAGGACCTTAGACAAAAAATTTCATGATTTTTGAAAAGTCAGAAATATTTTTAAACAATTAAAAATATGCATAAAAACAATTAATTCATGAAAAATACCAAAATTAATCCAAAAAATAATTTTAAATATTTAAATATTTTTGGTGAAAATCCTATATTTTTTGGATTAAAAATGAAATTAATATGAATTAATCAAAATAAATGGATTAAATTAAAAATCAGAAAAATACAAAATAACAAGGGCCATCAGATCTCTCTCATTAATTGAGGTGGCAGATCTGATGGTCACGCGCATCACGTCCATGGTGTTCCAAAGTTAGCGAGTACATGTTGTAATCAGATTGGATGGATGAGATTAAAACGTTGGACAAGGATCAAATGGCTCAAGTCAAGCCAACATATAACTGGAGCCCTATCTCTGGTGAGGGCCACCGGATTGGTCCAACCAAAACATCATGAAAAATGCTCAGGAGCACGAATTTGACCTTTATTTCTTTCAATTCCAAGTATATTGAAAGATACATGGATTTGAAATTTTAGGTTCATGATCTGAGTTGCTTCGATTTGACCTCAAAGCAACTCAATCTTGTTACCCACATTGGTAGGACTTCAGACAACCAAAAATTACAAATAATGGTGAAGAATTGAGAGAGAATCGAAGAGATGAAGTTTCTGAAAAATCAACTTCGAGTTGCTTCAAATCCACTTGATCTTGATCTGGATTTGCTTGATTCCTCTTCCTCTTGCTTGCAGAAACCAATTGGGATGAAAAAGGGCAATGACTTCTTGGAGTTTGAACTTCCAAACAGAAGATGAAGTTCAAGCTCGATTTCAATTGAAATTTTCAAGAACTCTATGGAATGAAGGGTTTGGATTGCTCTAGAAAAGCTTGGGCAAGGTGTTGATGAAGTTCTGATCACATTGCTTCTCTATTTATAGCCAATTCAAATGCTTTTCACACACTTTCATTTCAATGTCCAAATTTTTCAACTTCCTTAATGAGCTAGCATGGGCGTGTGCAAAGCCCAAAAAATCATTTGAAATGAATTCCCAAGAAAAAATAGCTCTTGACTTCAACATGAAAGTTGTTTGTAATGTCATTTTGAGTAACGTTTCTCTTGGAATCATTTTCATATGACAAAAAGTGCAAGAGATAGGGTCTTGGGAACCCTAGTTTTGACCAGTTGACTTTCTTTGGTCAACCACCATGAACCATCTTGCTAGCTTGACATTCTCTTGATTTTTGGGACTCATGGAGGATTATATATGTGTATGATGATGTAATATGAAGTACCCCTTGAAATTATTTGATCACATGTTGAAGAAACGTGTTGAGGAAGTCATACAAGATACCCAGATGAATTAGGGTTTCCAAGGAAAACAAGCTTCAAACTCTTGAAAAATTCTTGATCAAAATGGTAAGTTAAGACCACGGGGATCCATATATGATGTCTAGAGCCATTGTGAACCATTTCTTTATTGGTCTTCTTGCATTGAGGGTCTCAAACCCTAAATATGAGTTGGATGAAGCATAGGTGAGGACACACACTACCTACAAAAGAGTTAAAATATACATAGATATATTTTTGGCATTTTGATTAGTAAATAATGAAAAACAAAGTATTATACAATCAAAAGTGCTTGGTGATCTCTCCTCATGCAAACCCAATGAACAAAGGGGTAAGGAGGATGCAAGGTGTGATCCCAAAGTCAATGCATATGATGAGATAGCATGAGGGATCTTAGGGTCAAAATTGGGGTCTTACAGCCACTACGACATCCTCCAAAACACAACAACAGCTAAGGCTCCTCTACCTAATTATCTGCACCACATGCGTAAAGAACAACACAGACAAGCAAACAAGGGGTGAGAATACATTCATATATGTTAGTGGTGCATAAAACAACAAGGATAGTGCTATTAATATGAATCATCAATCACATAAATCATCCATAATAGTAATCGATCACAAATGCCATTATGTATGCAATGTATTCATCTCCTATACTCCAATGCATGTGGTACCAAGGTTTCGGATATCAGAGGTATGTTACTTATTCATCAACTCGTTGTTGGTTCTTCTCTAAACCATGAAACACATAAATGGTTCCTCTTTGAACTTGAGACTCGTTAATTAATTGAAGTCTTAACTTGTCACTGGACCGAATCCCTACCTATCTCTGATATTCATGATGCATGAATGCAACAAAAAAATGCAATACTCGTCTCAAAACCTCCAACTCCAATAATTGTTATTGGTCCCTCTTTTAACCTAAAGCTCAACATGAATATTCCCAATACAAGGCCACAACAATGGTTTCTCTATAAACCAACCATCTCAGCACAACATCTAGACCGTGTGATCCAATCCCTGCGTTCTAATCTTGACCGTGCATTGTGATTAACAAGTTTGCCACGCAGTTGACTAGCGCCTTGGTGGAACGCGCGCTGTGGATCATCAGATCTGCCACCTCAATTAATGAGGGAGATCTGATGGTCCACGTATTTTTGTAATTTCTGATTTTCCATTTAATTCCATTATTTTCAATAATTCATAATAAATTGAATAATGATCCAAAAAATATGGGACTTTCACCAAAACTTTCCAAATATTTTTCTCTTTGATATTCTGAATTAAAATCATTTTTTTGATCATTATTAATATTTTTCATTAATTGATTGATTTCTCATTTGTTTTTAATTGTTTAAAAATATTTTTAAGTGTCCAAAAATTATGAAATTTTTTATCCAAGGTCCTTTGACCTTGTTTGACCTATGATAAATCACATGGCCATTTATTTGGTGTTTTGATATGATTTTAGGATTTGGACAAAACATATTTGAATTTAATGCATTATTTTAATATTTTTAATTGAATAAATGACATTTTAATAGTGTTGACCATTTGGATTGGCTTATTTGAATTTCTCATTTGTTGTTGGGCCTTGGTCAAGGTTGATTTGACTTTGTCAAGTTAATATTATTGGATTTAGGGGATTGATGGAATGTACATTCCATCTCCCAAAATGAATGAATAATATTAATTTGGTAAAAGTCCTCCTTTGACCAATTTGTGATTTCATTCATCCCTTTCCCTCTTCATCTAATTCCCCTTCTTCATTCATTCATTTCAATTGGCCAATGATATCTCTAAGTCCTAATGCTAGTTGATTGAAAGATTAACTTGAGTATGGATGAGATTAGGCTACACCTTTGTATATTTCTTGTGTGTGGTATGTTTAATGAGCATAGTTCTTAATACTATGTCTCCAACATGCATTAACACCAAAAGTTTATTGCCCGGCCTCAAATAGTTGTGACTTCTACATAAGTCCAATTACGATTGCTTAACATAGTGCTAAATTTGTGACACAAAAGGCATAAGCATTCTAGTTAGTGAGATTGTAAGTCTCCCCTTTTCCATGGTATTGTGTGGAAACTTGGCCTTCTTTCCTTCCTTTGGAAGATGTTTTGGTTCAAGGATCCATGCTTGTGGCAAGTGGATTGAGTGTTCTCCAAAGAATGTCTTAACATCAAAAGCAAAACAAAACTAACTATTAATTTACTAACCATTAACTTTTACTTTCAAGCTTTTACTTTTAATGCAATTTACTTTACTATCCTATTATCATTTGTCATTGTACATATCATTCTATTTGTTTATGCTTATGCAATTTTCACTTTGTCCACTTGGACCATACTGTGTGATATACTTTGTTGCTTTGTTTGTTTGATTGGACTTTGACCATTAATGCACATAATAATGACAAGAACCCTAAAAGACAATTTGAATGGACAGTTGCTTTGATTTCCCCAATTGGACTTAGAATTTAGACACCATTCCTTTGCTAATGGACTTGGCCAGTGCCAATTTGTTGAAGAACCAAGAACTTGCAAGTTTGAATTCATCTGATACATCATTCTAGATCTCTCCAGATTCATCTGTAATATTGATCCTTGTTAAGCTGTTATGTTGAACTAGTGACTTATGGATTTCATCTGCTACATAGGCTATTTTGAAGAAGATCATTGAAATGGATAAGCTTGGATGAGGCCATCTTTATTTGATTCCTTTGCTCTTCAAGATTGATATAATTGTGCATTTGTGTGTTGCTTGATTCTAAAAAGTCCAAGGGAATTCTGGGTTTCTATTGACATACTTGTCTATTGGATTGATCCCATTTTGGTCAGATCTTTTCAACTTTAAACTTTTAAATTTCTTGTATCTAGGGTAGTCTCTTCATCTTCTCCCCATTTCTTTAATTTCAAAATCTCTCCCTCCATTTTCAAAACTTTCTTTGTCTGAACTACTTTTTCTTTAAACTTTAACCACTTTCAAAAAAGGTAGAAACTTTGGCCTTATGCCATTGCATTTTCAAACTTACTTTCTTAAATCAAATTTGTAAATGAACTTAATTATACTTGACTTAAACTTTCAAAAAGCCAAAAAGAACTAACTCATTCAAACCATTTTTTTAGGTCTTTATGCCTTTCCAAACTTAATTTTTGTTAAAACTAATATACTCACTTTGAAATTTCTAGCACGAACTACAAGGTTTTGATCCCTCATTTTTATGTTGGTACGTAGGCACGAGACTGAAGGTCTTGTCAAACACAAAAATATAATTAATCAATTCTTCTCTCATCTCCCCATTCTATTTGTTTGTAAACATCACGTCGTACAAAATACACATGCACACAAAAAAGGCTCCCTAGGAGTACCTAGGACACTTTGGGTGCTAATACCTTCCCTCTATGTAACCAACCCCCTTACCTGTGATCTCTGATTTTTATTAGTTTTTATTTGAAAACTTCTTACTATTTGGGTTTTGTTCACATTTTTTCCCTTTTCCCTTGGAAACAATAAAATCGCGGTGGCGACTCTTGTTAATTGATCTTTAGCTTTTCAATAGCTTGATGATCATGAATTTCCCGCTACAGTCATCATCAAAAGTTGGTGTCCTTGTTTAAAACATATCACCTGTAAAACAATGTTCCACATTCTCCCCCTTTTTTATGATGACAACACATCTCTTATGGGAGGTGGTAAAACAAATAATATAGATATATTTGGAGTGATAACTTCCATCTTAGTTAGATATAGAGTATACCCTACTCCCCCCGAGAGTATACTTCAAAAAGGCGGGTAAATATGCAATGCTAGACAATAAATATGCATACATGGCCAAACTAGACATTTTTATAAAAGGAAAAACATCAAAATCATATTTAGGAATTCAAATTACCGAAGGGAAAAGTTTAGGAAATTTAAAGTACAATGAATGAAATGTAAAACAAAACATCTAAGAGACTCCTAATCGAATTCGCTTGTAGAAAAGCATGAGGAAAAATATTATGTCGACCCAATTTGTCTGAAACGTTTGGATTACAGCCCCAAAGGAACTACATCTTCCATTGTGACGACTTCAATATTATCTTGTTTAGGGAAGAGTATTGGTGTGAGAAAATGGTGAGTTACTCGATTCTTGTCCTTTAGAGAGCCTGTTTTGAAAGGGAGCTTCTTTTCCCCCTTATGATTCAATGCGAAGGTAAAGATTCAGGTATAGAGTTTGAAATCCTTGAACTTTAAGGGTCCATCATAGGTTTAAGTTACTCCATAGAATATTAAATCAAACATTCTACCCAACTGACCACTGTGAACAATAATCCTTGCTCCTTTCACTGAAGTCTTCATGATTCAATCTTGTATCTTGTGATTTGAGTAGAACCCTTTAACAAGATTTTCAAACACTCGATCGGGTATCTTGGTGAAGAAATTTCTTATAATACCTCGACATATTTTGTCGTAGGGTTTATATTCCCGAAAGAAAAGTTTGTTCCATGACGACGAGCTTGAAAACCTTTTGATTTGACAAATCCTTACTTTCTTGACTTCTTGAACATAATCCTTATAAGAGAGAATTTCTTGATGAAGATTTTCTAGGAGGGAGACTTCTTTTTAGAGTCATAGATAAGGATAATAATGGTGGAAATTAGAAACTCACAAGAACACAAAAAAGAAAGCAAAAGAGGGGTGCAAAAGAATATTAGAGAGCATACCTTTATGTAGATTTGCTCTAGAAAAGTGAGGATTAAAAAAACTTCCCAAACAAAAATCTCTAATTGATTATATGTAAGGCTTAATCGAGTAGATATTCACTAAGATTGATATTTGATGCAATCTTTAATTAAGAGATAATTTGATCTAATTTTGGAATATATTTGATATGATCTCAATTGAAAACGTGAGGAGGAAGTAACATATTATCGATTATTCGTGTGTTCCACTCGATCATATAGAGGAAAAATTTGAATTTTTAATTAAAGTATGGTCTAATCGATTATGCCTTAGGTCTAATAAAATATTTGGCAATCTTTTGACTTTTTACATACCATTTGGGCCTTGGAATGGAATTGGTATTAGTTGTGTTGCGTTTTGCACCCAAATCTTCAATATTGCATATCTTTAGCGTAGATCATTTAATTTTCTCTATTTTTAGGCTTACAGGCTCAAAAAATGTCTCACAAAAAAAACATGTTAGTGATGACATTAAAATCACTTACCCAAAAAATATTGTTGGTCGGGTAATTTCTTTAGTTTTTTTGATTTAATTATGAATCTAACGTCTTAACTAAAAATCTAAATAAGCCTTAAGAAAACTCGCTCTCAAGAAGGAACTAAGAACCACCATCAAAATTATATCTCTAATCGCTTGAAACAAGTGCTGGAAAAACATCATCTAGAGTTATACGATCACCAAGGACCCTCAGACTCCAAAATCAACAAGAGTATCAAGACTATTGAGTACCACCAATAATGCTAACAAATAGTTAGGTTGAAAAAACTATTGAGCACCACCACCAATGCCAAAGAACACATTGTTGAACATCACCAAAAATTATAACTAAATCAACAAGATTATCACTAAATCAACATTGTTGAACTCATAGTATACGCACACTTCGCACTGCTTTTTCAAATTTGGCACCCAAATATTTTTGGGCCATTGTGTTACTCACTTTAAAAGGTCATGAGGTTTTCCCTTTCGACCATATTACTTCATTTAATTTTTTTTATGACAAAACAGTTTTAAATTCTTAAGCTTATAACAAAAATTGAATTTAAAGATAGGACGATTAAACTTGTTCTTATCATGTGATATATTAGGTTTATAACCTACGCCATTTTTAATGAATGAATTTTTTTGAATAGAAAGAATTATATTTAGCTTATCTTTCCCCTTGGTGAATTTCTCTAAGGTTTAATGCAGGCATGTTACTTAATTTTTCAACCTATTAGAAGAATCTCAATTATCTTATTTTAAGGATTCACTTATTATGATAGAAATTTCTTCATAGAGAATCTTATTTCTATTTTCTAAGAATTGAGAATAATCCTTAAGATCAATAATGCTCTTCTCTAATTTCTCATTTTCTTTAGAGAGCTTAACACCAAGCCTAAACAATTGACAATGAGGCACACATGATCCTCATAACTAGATTCTTATGATGTATCATCAATTATATTCTTGAAGATGTCTCAGCAAGAATCTCTATAAGGATTTGATGTTTCCTCCATTAAAGCCTCACTTGTTGCTTCCTCTTCTTCCCAAGAAAATGATATGAGGGATCCCTGAATATTCTTCAAGAAGTTTACTCTTCACCATCTCTTATTTTATTAGATGATGTTATTTCAAATATTCCACTTAAGGAAGCTTCTTTAACATTTCTTCCTGGATGTGACTTCCCCATCATTCTAACAAGATGATGACTCTCCAGATGATTGATTACCTATCAGGATTATTAGTTGGAAGTATACTATTGTAATATACTCTTCTTCTTCTTTAAAAGTTCCCCTTGATGAAGACTCTTCCAACATATTTAAGCTTATTCTTTCATCCTTCCGAATTTGGATCAATTTGTTGAATTTCTTGATTATCTCCTCCTTTTTGGATTCTTTGTGAAACTCATCAAACACGTTGCTCTATTTTGAATTGAGGATTGGATCTTATTTCTTATTCCATTTCTTGTTTCTTTGATACCTATTAAAAACAAAATTTCAATTATATCCTCTAGAGGTTGCAATGGTTGAGTACCATCTATGAGAATTACTCTCATGTTCATTTGGTATTTCAACTTCCTGGGTTTATGTTGATAGAGGCATTTATTATGTTGGATCCCCCAAGATGATATCATTTCCGGCCATAGAGGCAATTAGTATGCTCGATCTCCCAAGATGGGACCCTTCCCGCCCATTTAAGCAATTATTATGTTTGATTCCCGAAGATGGGATCCTTGCCGCCTGAAATTCTGGCAAGTAGACCCCTGATGTTGTACACAACCTCACGACCTCAGGGTCAACACATTATCACACAAAAAACAATAACACGATTAAGAATAATAGTATGAAATTAAATAACACAATTAGTTGTTAACCCAGTTCAGTGCAATGTCACCTACATCTGGGGGCTACCAAGCCAGGAAGGAAATCTACTATCACATAATTAGTTTGAAGTCTTGAACAACCCTATGTTTTACAGACTTCTCACCTAATCTCTACTCGTGGAATTTTCTATCTAGGACACTGCTAGATATGAGACCCCTCTCACTTCCCTAAAACACACGACAATTTACACCTGAGAAACACAACCGACTCTTGTTTAAAAGCTTCTGAGGGATTATTAGTTACTACTCAATACACCATGTTAAATTCAAGTATCGAGGATACACTCGAATGGATCACACAAAGCACACACGCGAAACCCTAATTTTAACAACATAATGCATTGCTTCGATACATTCTTAGGTTTAGAACTTCTCTATAAATAGTAGTGAATTGGCATGGGCTTCGGTCTTGATTTGCAGCAGATCCAAGATCTCTGCACCATCTTCTGAAGATATGATCTCAATAAAATCAGATGTTTCCTAAAATGTCTTGACATCGTAATTACGTAAATAAGTCTAGACACAATAGTCTTAAGGTTTATGGAAAATGCTCAACAATATACGTGAACTAAATCTTCAGATAAAACATTAAAGAGACTAAATCTCACAAGATACTTAAGTCGGGTCTTGTTGTAATGTTGAAACAACATGTCAAGACATCTTGCTTTACATCTGTCAAAAATACTTGTTTCTCCAAACTGCGGCCAATCACATAATGCCAGACCTAACAATCTCCCTCTTTGGAAAATTTAGGCTAAAACAATCTTTGCAAAGATCAACAGGTAAGAAGGGTAGAAACAAGGATATACCCCAGCAAGAAAACGTATGACATCCTTTTTCACATGAACACCAGAGCCAGGCGCAGTGAACAACAAGCCTCATATTGTCTTATACGATGGCCCTAAGAGGAAAAAATAAATGTCCTTTTAGATAGGATGTCAGGACATTGTTCCAACATCATGAACATTAGTAACCCCTTCATAACAAACGTGTTCCCCCTAAGTATCAGGACCAGTGGCTGAGTTACCCCAAGGGTTACTCCCCCTCCATACATGCACATTCCCCCCCTAAGGAGCAAGAGGGACTAAGAAGCATAACACACAACAAGCAACGACACCACACCATGCCTTCTCCCCCTTTTTAGCCATAAAGTTGACAAAACCACACTAACCAAAACAACAATGTTAATAAAACATAGTCAAGAGAGTTTACAAACCAACTATAACCAAAATCACTTTTAAAGTGCACAAAAATATTATCCAGGACATAACCCACAAAAGAAAGAGAAGAATATAAAAAACACACAAGAACTAGAGATATTCAATCCTCATCATTGTTGGTATCATCTTCATCATCACTAGCATCAGAACCATCTTCATTTTCCTCTTCTTCATATGTTCCATCACCTTTCAAACCTCCTTCCTCTTCAGACAGGGCCTTAATAAACATTTCAATCTTGCTTTTCCTTTCAGCACAACTTTTTATAGTTTCATCCAAGGTCTTACAGGTATCTTGTATATTAGGCCTGGAAGGTGTCTGTCTAGATGTCATAACAATGTTTGGGACATGTTTCCTAGTGAAAAACCTATAATGCAATGAGAGAGGAGGGTCCCTTTTGCAAGTACTGTTAGAGTTGATTAAGATACCTGGGTGTAGACTTAGGATAACCCCATATATCAATGATGGAAAAGTTATTGGAATTTTCACAACATAAGAGGTAACATGCTTCATAGTTTGATCAAAAAAAGATCCAAAATTAAAATTTGACTTGGTACCAACAATATAGATAAACTTACCTAGTCCATAAGCTATATTGGAGGTGTGATTGGTTGGAACCCACTTTACAGCTCCAATTATGTGGAGAATAACATACTTGACACTAAAGGCACTGGCTGACAATTTCCCTTTCCTTAGGGATTCCTTCACTTTCTTAGAAGTAGTCTCTCTGTAGATGACATTGTTAAAGACTTCAATTTCAGCTTGTTCTTCTTCATTTCTTCCTAAGAACCCGTTGATTATTTCATGAGAAAAATCCACACATTTTCCTCTGACATACACTTTTCTAAACTCCCTGCTCCTCTTGTTGTCACACTCTTTGTAGATGTTCACAATAAATTCTTTGACAAGAATTTCACAACACTTGCCAAAACCAGTTACAATTTTCATTAATATAGCCTATTGAATTAGACTCATTACCTCTTTACATTCAAAAGCATCTTTCTACAATTCCCTTTCCATTGTTAATCTTCTTTGATAAACAAATTTCAATTTTTCGACATTCTCCATAAAGTGAAATGAAATGTTGCCAATTGGAACTTAAGGAATATTAGTTGGTATCTTCTTCCCAGAGGCTTGCTTTCTGGAAGTAGAGATGATGTCTTGAATATTGTGTTCGACATCATGATTAGATTCACTAGACTACGAGGGAACTTCCTTCCTTTTCAAGGATTTCTTCTTAGATACATGAGTAACCACCTAGATCTATCTTTTTGTGGGATCAACACTTGCTTTGTTCCTGACAGATTTGGAGGGTGTGCTGGTGGATTCAACAGCTTAGCCTTTCCTAATTTTCAACCTTTTAGCTATACCAGTATCCACTCTTTTCCCGATAGGAACATCATCAGAGTCCAGTTCCTCAACATTTACTATGTCAGTGGGTTGATCATTTTTCTCAATAGGGTTTTTATCTTTGTCACCCAAATCATCAGTCATTTCTCCAGACCTTTCTTTGTCTTGCGATTTCTCAAGAGGAAGAGTAGGTGCATTCACATCATATTTATCCATGGGGTTCTTAGTATTATTATCAGGTTGGGCCAAGGATGTGGAGACATTTGGCACGACATTAGTCTTGAGGTCAATACCCAACACTTGAGAGATTAAAACACGAATATTCTTATCAACATCATTTATATCAGCAACGATCATGCAGGACTTACTCAAGGTAGTTACAGATCTAGGTATATTGCTGGTTTTAGAGGCTTCAACATATCCCATAACATTTGTCACAACAGGATAATCTTTAGGCATATCAATATTAGGTTCAATATTGATGGGACCGAGATACAGACTAGTCATAGACTGGGGTTTCATCCCTACAGTAGAGGGTTCAGGAGTATTCATATTTCTTTCCGTCATGGGAGGAGTGGAAGAGGTACTTACTTTAGAAGGATTTCCTTTCCTTGAAGATGAAGTTCTACCCTTTCTCACATGAGTTGCATGGACAGGGACGATCGAGAGAGGAACATCATCGATAATGACATCCGAGAGATCTACCTCAGTGCAAATGTTTTTAGGGTTTGATTCCTCTTTGGAGTGTTTTCTTGGAGTGGAGATAGAAGGTTGTGACATTTTGGAGGTTTTCGGTATGAATTGTAGAGAGAAGATGGAGAGATGAGAATGTCTGAGAGCAAGTTTGAGAGAGAGAATGCAGGAGGTAGTGTGAAAGTGGCTAGGGTGCAGCGTTGGAAAAATAAGAAAAAGTTGTAACGATAGTCCTTGAGTTTTGTGTGCAATTAAGTGGAGGGAAGATAAATTTTGATTTCCATATCTTCACTTAAGTAATTTCTATAATTCTTCAATCATGCAAGGAGTAATTTCTATAATTTTGCGCCCCTTAATTTTTCAAATTGATTTGCATCTAAAGCTTTAGTAAAAATATCTACCAGTTGCTTCTCAATAGTTACATGCTCAAGAGTGACAATTTTGTCTTCCACCAGATCCTTAATAAAGTGATGACGAATATCAATATGCTTAGTTCTGATGTGATGAATAGGGTTCTTGGAAATATCATGACATCTTGTTGGACATTGTATTCTTCTAGCCTTTGTTTCATCCAAATTAATTAAGAGCAATTACTTCCTACTGCAATATATTCAGCCTCTTCTGTAGATAAGAACACACTATTTTGCATGTTACTGAACCAAGATATAAGATTGTTCCTCAAGAAGAAACATCCTCCAGAAGTTCTTTTTCTATCATTAGTACTGCTTGCCCGATCTGCACCATAGTATCCTGCATACAAGGAGTTTGCATTGTGAGAATATGACATTCCATATTCACTAGTTCCATTGATATACTTCAGAATCCTTTTCACTTGAGTAATATGACTCATTTTGGGTTTAGATTGATATCTAGCACAAACTCCTACAACAAATATAATGTCAGGTCTGTAGCTGTAAGGTAAAGCGTACTACCAACCATACTCCTGTATAGACTTTGATCCATATTTACACCTTTTTCATCTTTAGTTAGTTTCAAATGAGTTGGTGCAGGTGTCCTTTTATGGCTAGAATTTTCCATGCCAAACTTTTTCACTATATTCTTTGAATACTTGCTTTGATAGATCAAGATAGTTTCATTCATTTGTTTGACTTGGAGCCCAAGAAAGTATGTTAGTTTACCAATAAGACTCATTTCCAACTCATATTGCATCTGCCTGAAAAATGTTGTATCATCTGATTCGACATCCCTCCAAACACAATGTCATCAACATATATTTGAGCTATCATGATTTTACCATGCTATTATTTAACAAATAGAGTTTTGTTTGTTCCTTCTTTCCTATATCCATTGTTAACAAGGTACTCAGTGAGCCTTTCATACCAAGCCCTAGGAGCTTGTTGTAATCCATGAGAGCCCTTAGTTTGTAGACATGATCTAGAAATTTGGAATCTATGAACCCCCTGGGTTGTTCAACATAGATTTCTTCATTCAAGTACCCGTTTAAAAAGTCATTTTTCACATCCATTTGAAATAGTTTGAATTTAAGTAAACAAGCAACTCCTAACAATAGTCTTATTGACTCAAGGCGAGCAACAGGGACAAATATCTCATCAAAATAGAACCCTTAAATTTGAGTGTATCCTTGAGCAACAACTTTGGCTTTGTTTCTAGTTACAATCCCTTTTTCATCATATTTATTCTTGTAAATCCACTTTGTGCCAATAACATTCATTCCTTTAGGTCTAGGAACTAAGTCCCATACTTCATTTCTTATAAACTGACTTAATTCCTCTTGCATGGCATTGATCCAAAATTCATTAGTCAAGGCTTCCTTCACATTTTTTGGTTCAAACTTAGAAACAAAGCAAGCATTTGAAATCACATATCTAGATCTACTGGTGACCGCTTCATTAAGGTTTCGAATAGTGAGATCTATTGGATGATCTTTCTGAATTCAGATGGATGGACCTTTTAACTTGGGGGTTATTTGGTTCAATGCCTCCTGATTCATTATCTGACTCAATAACTTCCTTATTTCCAGGTGTGTTAATCTACTAAGATGATGTCCCAATATCTTCCTCAACATCAGTCCCTTTTTCTGAGATACTATCATCCATTACCACATTGATAGATTCCATCATGACGTTGGTTCTGGAATTAAAAACTATTTAGGCTTTGTTCTTTGTAGAGTATCCCAGAAATATACCTTCATAACTCTTGGGATCCATCTTTCTTCTTTGTTCATGGTCAACTAGGATGTAGCATTTTCTTCCAAAAATATGAAAGTATTTGACAGTGGGCTTCCTTCCTTTTCATAATTCATAAAGGCTAGCTGAGGTACCGGTTCTTAGAGGGACTATATTATGAATATAGCAGGCATAATTCATTTCTTCAACCTAAAAATGATAGGGTAGATGCTTGACATGAAGCATGACTCTAGCCGACTCTTGTAGAGTTCTGTTCTTGCATTCAACAACTCCGTTTTGCTGAGGGGTGATAGAAGAGGAGAACTCATGACTAATACCTTAAGAGGATCAAAATTAAGAAAATATTCTATATTCAAATTCCTTCTTATGGTCACTTAAAATCCTGATAATTTCACTTTGCTACTCTCTTTAAATCCTTTGACATAGATCATTAAACACCTCAAAGACATCTGATTTTTCTTTGATGAAGTTCACCCACGTGAAACTTGAAAAATCATCAACAACTACACAGGCGTACCTTTTCCCTCTAAGGCTTTCAACCTGCCTAGGCCCCATTAAGTGAATATGAAGAAGTTCCATAACTTTTGAAGTCATCTGATGTTGTAACTTTGGATGTGACATCTTGGTTTGCTTCCCAATTTGAGACTCACCACAAATTTTACCTTCTTCAATCTTGAGTTTTGGAATACCTCTGATGGATTCTTTTGACATAATATTTTCATGCCCTTGAGATTTAGATGTCCAAGTTTCTGGTGCCACAGGTTAACTTCGTCTTCTTTGGATATCAGGCATGTCGAAGTGTAGTTTGTTTCTTAGATGACCACAAGTAACAGTTGTCCTTAGACCTGACTCCCTTCATTAAAACTTCATTTTTCTCATTAGTGACTAGACACTTTGATTTTGTGAAGTTAAATTTAAGACCCTCATCACACAGTTGACTAATACTAATCAAATTAGCAGTCAGACCTTTGACCAAGAGGACATTATCGAGACTTATGAGTCTTGTATAGTCTAGTCTTCTAACCCCCTTAATTTTTCCTTTAGCCCCATCTCCAAAGGTGACATAGTCGGTTGAGCATGACTTGATGTTTTCAATAAACTTCTTGACACCTGTCATGTGTCTGGAACATCCACTGTTAAAATACCAATCTTCTAGAGTTGAGACTCTAAGAGAGGTGTTATCTATAAGGATGGTGTTGATAGGCTTAGGCATCCACTCTTTCTTTTGATTAACCCTGGGTTGTGTTGGATATATGGGAATGCCATACAATTTGAAACATAAGGGCTTTATATGACCATATTTTCCATAATAATGACATCTCCAGCATACTAAATTGCCTTTAGTTTGGGATTTTTGATGACTGGCATGATGTTGAGCCAGAGGTTTAGACATTACAGGTTTAGACTCCCTCCTTGGAAGAACAAAGATGGTCATAGAGGTTTCTCTTTGGTTGTGCAGAGATTGATCTTTAAAACCAATCCCTCTCAGATCTCCAGTTACTTTTCCAATTCGTAAAACTTCATCTAACACATTAGATCCCTTGTTTAGCATTCTTACCGTCTTTGTCATGTTGTCAAGTTTGGAAGTCAACAATATCACCTTATTTTGGAGATCAAAGATGGTTAACAGAAATCCTTCTTTTTCAGCCTGCATTTGAGATATAATTTTCTTCTGTTTTTCTCCCAGCTGGCATACTTCTTCACTTCTAATGCAGAGTTCTCTATAGGATGCAACTAGTTCCTCATAAGATAATTCCTCATTACATGAATCTTTATCATATTCATATCTTCCAGTTAGAGCAGTAACAAGTTTATGAGCTTCATCCTTAAGTTCACTTTCAGAGTTATCCTCATCAAACCAAGAGACAGACAACCCCTTTTTTGTTTCTTGAGATAGGTAGGACATTCAAGTCTAATGTGTCCAAATCCTTCACACCCATGACACTGAATCCCTTTACCTTAATTTGATCTCTCTTTAGTTCTTGTTCTTTTATGGAAATCATTGTTATTCCTGATGTCAAAAGGGATGTTCTTGACATTTGGTCTTGACTTCCTGTCAATTTCCTTTAGAACCTTGTTTAATTATCTTCCTAGAATAACTATAGTATTGGTCATTTCTTCATCAGTATCCAAGTCACATTGGTTTTCTTTATCTTCAGTGTTGGATACAAATGATATGCTTTTGGTCTTCTTTTCAGATCTGTCACTAATACCCAATCAAAGGTTTAGAGAGACCCAATAAGTTCATCTACTCTCATGGTGTTGATGTCTTGAGCTTCCTCAATAGTTGTGACCTTCATGTCAAATTTCTTAGGTAGAGACCTGAGAATTTTTCTCACCAGTTTTTCTTCCAATATCTTTTCTCCCAAGGCACTAGATGAATTAGCTATTTCAATAATACCCAGGTGAAAATCATCAATATTCTCATCATCTTTCATCTATAGATTCTCAAATCTGGTAGTGAGAGGATGAAGTGTAGACATCTTCACTTTGGATGTGCCTTCATGAGTAGTTCTGAGGATCTCTCAAACTTCTTTAGCTACAGTACAGGTATTTATCAACCTGAATACATTTTTTTCAACCCCATTATATAGAGAATTCGAGGATTTGGAATATCCAATAGCCAATTCATCTTCTTCCTTATACCAATCCTCTTCAGGTTTCAGTTCAGTAGTATCCTTCCCATCTTTGTCATTCACAACAGGATGTTCTCATCCTTTAATGACAACTTTCCATGTCTTATTATCCAAGGATTTTAAGAAAGTCGCCATCCTTGCCTTCCAATAGTCATGGTTGGATCCATATAATATGTGGGGTCTATTGATAAATCATATTTCTTTGTCCATGGATCCAGAAAGTATCTTCCCTGGATTTCACCCAGATACAAAGCATGATGTCTACTCTAATAACAATTGAAATTCTGGCAAGCAGATCCCTGATGCCGTACACGATGTCACGACCACAGGGTCAACACATTATCACACCACAAAAAATAACAGGATTAAAATAACAATATGATAGTAAATAACATAATCAGTTGTTAACCCAGTTTGGTGCAACGTCACCTACAGTTGGGGGCTACCAAGCCAGGAAGGAAATCCACTATCACATAATTAGTTTGAAGTCGTGAACAACCTCGGGTTTTACATACTTTTACCTGATCTCTACTCGTGGAAGTTTTTATCTAGGACACTCCTAGATATGAGACCCCTCTCAATTCCCTCAAACACACGATAACTTGCACCTGAGAAACACAATCCACTCCTGCTTAAAAGCTTCTGAAGGATTATTAGTTACAACTCAATACACCAGGTCCAATTTAAGTATCGAGAAGATACTCGATTGGCTCACACAAAGCACACACACGAAACCCTAATTTTAACACTATATTGCACTGCTTTAATACATTCTTAGGTTTAAATCTTCTCTATAAATAGCAGTGAAGAGGCATGGGCTTCGATCTTGATTTTCAGCAGATCCAAGAACTTTGCACAATCTTCTGACGATGTGATTTCAATCAAATCAGATGTTTCCTAAAATGTCTTGACATCTTAACTTCGTAAGTAAGGTAAGACATGATAGTCTTAAGGTTCATGGAAAATGCTCAATAATATAAGTGAACTAAATCTTCTTAGAATCTTTAGATAAAACATTAAAGAGGCTAAATCACACAATACTTAAGTTAGGTATCAATGTACTGTTGAAACAACATGTCAGGATATCTTGTTTAACATCTGTCAAAAATACTTTTTTTTCCAAAATACATCCAATCACAATATGTCAGACTTAACACCGCCCATAGAGGAAATTATTATGCTGGATCCCTAGAAATGGGATGCCTTCTCTCCTTAGATGAAAGCATACACGACAAAATGTTTACCACTCAGAGGTGCAACCGATAACGAACCTTCCAGGAAAATGATGATCATCTCATAAGAAACTACAACCATAAATATGCAACAATAAAGTGAAAAAATGATAAAAATGATTA
Source organism: Lathyrus oleraceus (assembly GCF_024323335.1). Taxonomy (NCBI): domain Eukaryota; kingdom Viridiplantae; phylum Streptophyta; class Magnoliopsida; order Fabales; family Fabaceae; genus Lathyrus; species Lathyrus oleraceus. The sequence goes on along the minus strand of NC_066584.1, from coordinate 335,637,806 downwards.
CAAATACGCCCTAAGTGGACACCACTATCCATAATAGTTACAAAAGAACCCCAAAGGGGTACAAGAGTACAATCAAAAAGGAAAATTCGTTATTGATCCACCAGCTCCCCATCTAGAACCACTTTAAAAGGGTACAATAGGACTAGGTCCATATGGGGATAAAGGACATATATCTTCCTTGTCCCCTCCTCAAAGTGAATAATGGAGGCCACCACTGTGTCATTCATAAGCTGAGATACCCTTTCCTGCATACCATTGAGAATACTTTGGGCTTCCTCTAACGACTTATGTAAGTCATCCACCTCTTCATTCCGAACACGCACCTGAGTGACCACTCCATTGGCAAGCTCCTTTAAATCATCCCTCCTTACCTTTATCTACTTCAACACCACCCCACCCTCCCAGGTACGCTTGCTCATGTTGGAAACCCTGGACTTCATTCTCTCCAGGGTCTTGACACACTTTTCCATCAGCGCTTTTTCCACCAAAAAGAACCCCACCAGCTGAGCCTCCAACAAAGTTGACAGTTGGGAGGGAGACATGGTGTAAAGTATCTGGTAATGGCCGTAGAAACTCCAGATAACATAAAAGAAATGATCGGGGAAATCCACGACATCAAAAGTGGAATTATTCCACAAAGAGGGCTCCGGGGGAGGTTAAGCATCCACTAGTCTCTCTGCCCCAACACCTGCTCCTTGGTCTCCACCAGGAGTGGAAAAGATTTATTCCCGCCTAAAAACTTTTGGAGGGAGAATCCACGTCGGTCAATAAGTTTCACTTGTGCCGACCCCAGAGCATTTGAAGGGCCACGAGAAAAATATACCATCGCCCGCTGCTCAACTACCTGCATTTTTACTAGGCTCTCTCGTCTTTCATCAAGATGCACCACCATACAAAGGGAACACCGATAAAAAGTATTTACACTTACCTAAGTACTATTCCACTCCATATTCAGCTTCACGATCCCAAGTTATTAAGGTGTTGCACTCCAAGAGGCAGAATCATTCCAAAACCGAGATTACCTCACAGTCCAAATAGGTAAGAATATATAAGTCCACCCTCATAGTGGACTTAGGATCAAGAGTCAAGAAAAAGTAAATAGGGGCTCACCTCCCGCCCTCACCATAACGGGAGACGCGTTGTCTATACCTCTTATTTGACCAAATTTTTCCTTCCAATCTTCATAAGGACTAGAAAGGTGCTTTAAAAATGCACCCTCGGAAAAGGGTGTAAAGTCACTCAAACACTGTTAAGAAGAGAAACCGTCCAAAAAATATATAAAAGTACCCTTACAGAGGGAGACACCCCCATATTACAGTACATTATATGAAAATCCTTAGGTATTTCCCAGACATTTAGAGTAATCCGGGAAGGGGCCACATTGAGAGCAGTCAAGAACTCTGTTTCAAAAGTGGTGAAAGAAACCATAACCCCCAAATCATAAATAGTGGGAAGGTGCAGGTAGAAGTAAAGAATGAACAGATCGTCAGAAGTATCCATATATCCTCTTTCATCACTCAAACAATGCTCCATTAACATGTTTCTCCTTCGTAATATGTTGGAAAAACTAATGTTATGGATAAATTTGTTGATCATATTTGCAGTAGAATACAAGGAGGTTATGTCTCGAACATGGATAAAAGTCACTTTTCTCGCCATAATAGATGAAAGTAATGGTTCAAGAGAGTAATAATCCATATTCAATAAGTTTTAGAGAAAAAGGAACAAAACATGAAATAGTACTTCCAAAAATATATAGGAAGTTTAGGGAAGCGAACCCAATAGGCTGGCTTCAGAATCAGGAAAGTATTTATGCCTAAGAGCTCTATGTAAACGCATCAAATCGATTTATCTTCTCTAAGAATACCATCATGAGGTGCATTTAATGCTACTCGTGCCTCTTCTCTCCAACACTCAATCTGGCCAAATTGATTGATGTTTGGTGTCTCAGAACATCACTTCAAAAATAATATATTCCCCAAACTTGTTAAATGCCCATGCCATGTAGACACCTACGAGCATGTATATTCCCCACTGAGGGCATTGCCTACTGTTTCACTCACCCATCAAAGGAACGCGCCTACGAGTGGGCGTCGCCCCTGGTACATCATCCTCGACCAAGAGAATCATGCACAGCCTGAGGGGCACCTTCTGGGAAGAAGAATGGTTTTAAACACTTTGACCGTTAACGGAAAATCCCTCGTGGTTGAGGGATAATGTAGTGTCATATTTCATAAAGTCCTAAGTTAGGGTACCCTCTCCTAACAATTGGCCTACCCATTCCAAATTCAAGGGAACCTCCCTAGGGGTCCACCTAATGTGGAAGTTAAATGAGATAAATTCCTCGATGACTCCATAAGTATAGGTGCTTATTAACCTCCCTAATAATGTGAACGATTATGAGCATGTCAAATACCTTACCCCAGTAGGGGAAAGGGAGGACAAATCCTCAAGTCATACATGCTTAATACTACTCAGAGAGCTTTATGCTCCTAGCAGCCCTAACACCATAAAGCTAATCGCCCGCTTGCAACCTAGCAACGTCCACCACCAACAAGGTCTCTCACCTCACGTGAGTTGGTCCCACAAATAGCCTTAAAAACCACTATAAGGGGATACTAACTAATGTGATCTATCCCTCACCCTCAAACATGTAATATACTTACTAGGGCCTCTGAGTCTCCTGGCCCTTATAGGGGGAACACACACACACTTGTACTTTTTAGACAATACACTTTCTTTTGATTAGGTCTAGGAGGAAAAAATTATTGTACTCTGATTAATCATATGACTGTTTGATGCTATTTGAATGGATTTACCTTATAATTATTACTCAATTAATTTTTTTCTTAATGCTTTTTGGGTGTTGATGAGTGTGTAAAGCGAATTTAGATGAGTAAGGATTATTAATCTAAGTGTATTGATATGAAATATAGAATTATTCAACTTAGTAAATGAACTGGGAATAAGGAATTGCAAGTTGTGGCTAGAGAATTAACACACTTAGATCACATAGTTTTACTTCGAATTCTCCTAAGGAATTAGGGACTTATAGTCTAAATTAGTGAGTTATACACCAAGGAATTGGGTACAATGGTATTGTTAATTCGTCGTAATATTATAGAGTACACTCTTTTCAAGTAATGCACGTTCATCAATAACGATAAATGGGAGATTAGAATAAGATCAAATCACCTTCGCATTATCATATTGATGCTAGCGGAAATGTACCCAAACACATCGCACGTTCGAACATACAACAGGGTCGCTATCAAACTTTATTTATTCCCGAAGGAAAGGGAAAACATCAATAAAACCCCGGGAAAGAGAAAATGGGTAAGGAAGTTGATTATGCAAGGGGGAGGTATTAGCACCCCTCACATCTGTTGTACTCAACGGTAACCATTTTGATTGTTCTTGCTCGAATGGGTGTTATATCTAAAGGTTACTCGCGAAAGAATAAGGTAAAGAAGGGAAATAGATAGAGTGCTCGTAGAGGATTAGGGCCCTCATGCCTACGTATCCTTATAGTACAATAAGGAATTCAGAGCTTTGTAGTTCATAGAACTAATGGTGGGAGGTGAAAGAAAGAGTGATAACAAATATGGTTTGAGCCATAGGATAATATGGTTGTGACTCCAAAAAGGGATGAAATCTGAACCCAAGAGGAAAACTGACATGAACTAGCAAGTGAAGGGCCTAAGGAATGGTGTCACCGTACATGAACTAGCAAGTGAAGGGCCTAAGGGTATTGCTTGTATACGGCTGCAAAGTAAGTAAGGAGATGTTTGTCTAAGCAACAAGCGAACTAACAAGAAAAATAAAACGGCTCTTGGTTCAAAGGAAGGAACTGATTATCTGCCCAAAAGTATGCATGGTATCCAAAGAAATATTGTGTTTGGTTCAAAGATAATAGTATGTCACATGGAGTGAATGAAGGTAGAAGATATTGAATGAAGGTATTTGAATAGCGAATGAGGAATAGTGAATGAGGAATGATGAATGGAAGATTAAAGAATAAATATGATGAGGAAAGGAACAATTGTCACCATTTTTAGACAAAATGCACGAGCCAATTTCATTTTGCCTTGGTGCAAACATTGATGATCATCCTGATTGGCCAAACCAGACATGCTCAAGTCAGATTTTGCATTTCCATTCACCAATCCTTCAAATCAATTCAATATAATCCCAATGGCCCCCAAACACATTGCACATGGTATTTTGGTGCATATAGAAGTCAACTTGGTAGCAAAAACATCTCAAAATGCAAAACCCGATCCCATGTGCAAAATCAGATTTCTTTCCAAATTGGCAAAAGGGAAATCCATATCAGGCCAAACCATCTCCCTTGTCTGTTCCAAATTGATGCTAAGGACAAAGACAAAATGATCTGGAGTGCAAACAAGTTCAGAGCACAACCACACCTGTCTCAGAATGTCCAAGCTTGAGCATGCTTCAAGCTCCACACCATTCTGAAGCAAACCTTCAGTTCCTTCCTTCCAATCCATCCAACCACCTTCCCTATAAATAGAGGAAGGTGTCCCCTTAATTTTCCAAGCTTCAAAAGCCACAAAACCTCTGATGCATACCCGAGCCAAAGCCACCAAAATAGAGTTTGCATTTTCGAGTTTCAGACGGTTTCAACTCCAAACAATAACCCAGAAACCTTCACTAACCCCCACTTAAACTTTCCAAAGCCCTAACTCACATTCCCTGAGCCTCACGTGAGTTGAGCTTAGTCAGCGGAACTTCACTCTGAGATTGATTCTGATTAGGTAGTTCCCTTCACCCCCATCATCCAAACAAGTAACCATTCACCTCGAAATTTCCTTATGGTTATTAACCCCAAACTTTTAGCTTTGATTAATCCATATTCAGAACTTAATTTTTAAATTAGATCAAATGTGTTCATCTGGTTCATGGTGAAATACTCCACACTCAGAGCCAATCAATGGTTCATGAGTGTGGAGGTTGATTTTTTTTCATGTTTTCAAGTTATCACCATGCTTTAATCTGGTCAAAAACATATATTTTCAAGTTTTGATTTTTGGGGTTGGAGGTTGAAGACGATCGTTTGCATGTTTTTTTGAATTTGAAAATATTATGTGTGGTGTCCTGGTTGGTTAGTTAGAGCGCACATCCATTTTAATTTTTATTTATTTTATTTATCCTGTGGAATGCATTTGTTAACATTGCTGAGCGCTCGGCCCAATGGGAGAGTGAGTTGATCCCCCCATGACCCCAAGGTCAGGGCTTCAACCCCCAGTGTGTGTAAATGTTATTTTGTTTTGTTTTCATTTTCATTTATATTTATTTTCACCCTACTTTATTTCCAACTTTGATATATTTTTTACCCCCATTTATTTTATTATTCTGAAAATATTTTTAACATGGACCCCTATTGTTTTTGTCTCTAGTATTTAGTAATATCTTATTTTAAGTCATTTGGATATTTTTAAGGGACTTATAAGGTCTTGAACCTTAGGGCTAATGAAATCTACTTTTGTCATGATATTGATTGGTTTAGGGTTGCTTGAACCTTCCTTGTTTCAATCCTACTAATTGAATCATGGAAAGGTTTCCCCTACATCAATCAACTTGGGTCATTTAACTTGTAGATGAAGCCTTGCTTACATGTGCTAACTTGTGATTTCATCTAATAGATTGTTATTTATTTTGGTTTATACTAACCCACTAACCTCTTTTACTAACTTGTTTATATCATACACTAACCCTTACTATATTTTTAACATTGTACATTGATCTTCTACTTAATCAACATATCAAAACTTTAACTTTCAACCTTGAGTTTGTTGTAGTATTCCTTTTGTCAATCTATTGATAGCTGGACTTGGAGTAGTATAACTTTTATTGTTACAAATCTATTGCAAGTTGATCCTTTGATCATCTTAAATACTTTGCATCAGTGATAAGTTATCCCCTGATGCACCATATTTTAAATTTATTGTCTAAGGATAGATAATTCTCAAGTATTGGTCCATTGTTCATAATAGTAACTTAACATAACTTTACTAACTTTGATTACCATTAACCTTTGTTATTATCATTGTTATTTTATTTACTTTTATGTCATTTACTTTGTAATTTACATTTAAGTACTCATCACCATCATATCCATTGTATAAACTCTTCATGCAGGTTTATTCTATTGTCATTTATCTTTATTGTTACCATACATTAAAAACAACAAAAACATGATATAATGATAAGACCAAAAACAATCATTTCACTTAATCAACTTGGACTTAGAGGATTTCATCCTAGGACCTTTGCTTGGAGGCTTTTACCATTACTTTATGATAATCTGTTGACTTTGAATTTTCATCTATAACTTGCACACCGGTGTAATACCCCAAAATTTACCCTTCATTTTTCCTGGAAGCATACGCTTTACACCTCATGCATGCATTCATTTTTAGGTCATCTAGCATTTGCATTTCATCATGGCAATCGGAATCGGATCCAAGAAGCTTGAACATCATCCAGGACACTTTGTAGGCTCTATTTAGATGATCAGTCAACACAAGGGAAAGACTTGAGTTACTTCCAACAGGGGTCTATTCGTCAGTCAAAACGTTAATCTTGAAGGAGAAAAGGTTTGTTCATGAGCTGTCATGCTCGCTAGGCAAAGCCCACGTGTTTTGAAAAAAAAAACGAAAAAGAAAAAAACGAAAAACGAAAAAAATAAATAAATAAAAGAAAAAATCTTGGACTTGGACCTCTCTCATTTGAGCCCACAGGTCCACAAAAACCAGGTTATAAATTCAGAGTTTCAGTGAAACAAAAGCCATTCTATTCCTATTACCATGTCTGGGAAAAAGATAGTGAGAGAAGAACCCTGGGGAAAAAGATAGTGAGAGAAGAGCTAACAGAGTTCAGAGCAACCTCCAGAGACTGAAGGGAACTCATCGGCAAAGAACCAATTCCCTCTCATATAAACCCTAAGATTGCTCTGCAAACCCAATGGTGCAATTCAATTTCATTCGATCTCTCCAATCAGGTTTGCCCTATATCCATCATCTTTATGCCTTCAATTTGAATGCTCTGAATGTATGAGGTATTATGGGTGAATTTGATACCCTTTTGATGCATGTGTTTGACAAGAGGTTTAGGCCTCCTACCCTTGGTTGCTTTTTGTGAGCTTTTTGTGAATTGAAAGGGCATGATTCATGTGGTTACATTTTTATTTAGGGGCAACTCTTGGCTACCCTATTTTGTTTCTCTAACCTGTTTGTTGAGTTTTGTTTTGTGAGGGCTTATATGACTCTTGCAGAGATGGTTTGCCTGGTGTTCCACTTTATTTGTGGGATACCACCTGGAGGTTTCATTCCGATTACCTGTACTGACTCACTTTCTTTGATGGTGTTAGCTTGGAAGGATCTCAGGGTTTCCTTGTTCCGTTAATTACTGTTACTTCGGATCTTTATCCGTGTGGTACTTTTACATTTTTCCCGCATTTTACTGCTTTCCTAGCTGGAAGACCTCGATAGGAGGCAATGTTTTTGTGTTTACTTTATGCAGGTTCCTTAGTCCAGGACTCCTTTTGCATGAGCGTTCCTATAACGCAAGCAAACCTATTGATTTTTCTTCTCCATAAGAACACGTTAACTCCTTCTACTACAGGAGAGTAAGTCTCCAAAGGTCAAGCATCCGGTAGATTGCATAGTAACGTCGTTCGTCCAAAACCCAATCCATAACCCCGTAGTTAGCCGAACTATGGCTTGCTCTGATTCTCATTCCAAATGAGATACGTAGGCATAAGACGCGATGTCTCAGCGAGCACACATCCCCCAAACCCATAGGTCAGCCGAGCTACGAAAACTCTGATTCTCATATTCAGATGAGATACGTATGCAGTGGATGCGACACCCGCGCGAGTCATTTTCATTTAACCCCTTTTTTAGTAAACAACATAAAATAAACTCACACCCTTTAGACAAGAACTACAAAAGTGGATCTCGTAGAGTACTACGGATGCGTAGGGGTGCTAATACCTTCCCTTCGCATAACCGACTCCCGAACCCAAGATTTGGTTGCGAGACCTTGTCTTTTCCTTTCCTCTTTTCAGGTTTACTTCAAGCGTTTCCTTTCCCTCCTTTGGGATAAATAACGTACGGTGGCGACTCTTCTGTCATTTTCTTTTGCCGGTTGTTTTTTCGCACACTGTATTTTTCAGGTTGCGACAACCGGTTGTAAGAATGGCATCATGGCACCATCCTAGGGGGACATGTTTGTAAGACCATTATCCTTTATTTAGCTTAGGTCACTTTTGCACACACAAGACTTTCTCTTGGGCTACCTTACAATGAGACCCTTTACTTTTCTTGTTGGTTACTTTTCATACATGTTACATTACATTACGCAAATTTCACAATCAAATAAACAAACCCTTGATCCAACGTCAAGTGGAATTTTCCTCATCAAATTCAAAACACTTAAAACTACAATTAGTATTGTGCGTTACGAGCCTTAAGTGGTGGAAAATGAGTAAGAATGAAGCATTCCTACCATTACTCTGATTATTCTGGACACAAGACACTTTGGCTTGTTATCTAGAATATTCACCTCTGCCCCTAGACTTTAGTACAATCTAATCACAAATTCTTTTCATAAACCCTTATTCAAGGTAAAATCCATTCATCCCATTAAACCTTATTTTTTTGCCTTAGGGCACCACTCCGAAATCCCTTTTCTCAAAGGTAAAATCAACCAACACATAAACATTTTCTACTCTAAACTATGGAGCTCTGATTCCTCATCCCCAATGAGTGATACGTAGGCACAAGGGCCATAATCCTTGGCGAGCACAATGTAATACCACAAAATTTACCCTTCATTTTTCTGGAAGCATGGGATTATGTTTCACACTTCATTAGCATCATACTAGGTCATACTCATTGCATACTGCATTAGTGACTTGGGAATCAGGTTTTGATTGATCACTCCTTAACAGAAGGAGCCCACACAAAGCAAGATTGAGAACTGGACCTCATTTTCTAAATATGCAAGTCTCAAGGGGTCTCAAGGGGGTCCAGGTATCTTATTATGGTCCTCAGTTCATTAGTGAAGGATTCAGAGCTATCAGAGTGTTCATCTGGATTTAATCAGGAGATTAGGGTTTCATGGCTACCTGCAACAGGCAATGTTTGGTTGGAGGTAGAGGGGCTCATCCATGTCATGATTGGAGAGGCATCTTAGCCTAGGAAGACTCACAATTATCTCATAAAGATCCATTGGCAAACAGTGCAATCAGTTCCCGATCATTTTGCCCTAAACTAGGGTTTGGTATAATATCAGTTTACTTCTGATTCTTTGGGTGAAACTCTTTTCCATGGCCCTCCATATGTCCACAAGGGTCTACATATAAAAAATCAGCTCTTTATTTGAGCCAGAGGTGCTTCAATTGATCATTGGAATCGGGAATCAAACAGTTTGGGAAAAGTCAACTGCGGGGCCAGAAAAGTCAACTCCTGACATTTTGAGAGTGGAATCTCAAAATCCATGCCTAGGGGAGAGCTTACGAAGACTCTGATTCTCATTTCTAGACCCTTTGTTCCCGTAGTTAGCTGAACTACGTTTTGCTCTGATTCTCATTCCAGATGAGATACGTAGGCATAACACGCGATGTCTTATCGAGCACACTTCTCTTTAACCCATAGGTAGCCAAGCTACGAAGACTCTGATTCTCATACTCAGATGAGATACGTAGGCAGCGGATGCGACATCCTTGCGAGTCATTTTCATTTTCTTTTGACCCTCTTTTAGTAAATAGTACATTAGATATACCTACACCCTTTAGACTAGAACAACAAGAGTGGATCCCATAGAGTACTACGAATGCGTAGGGGTGCTAATACCTTCCCTTCGCATAATCGACTCCCGAACCCTAGATTTGGTTGCGAGACCTTGTCTTTTCCTTCTCTTCAAGTTTTCTTCGATCGTTTCCTTTCCCTCCTTTGGGATAAATAACGAACGGTGGCGACTCTTCTAATTTCTTTCCTTCGTCGACTGTTTTTTCGCACCCGTTGCGACAGCTGGCGACTCTGCTGGGGACCTGGTTTCCCTATGCGAGTCCCTCCTAGCTTTTGTGAGTTTTTTGTTTGTTGGGTGTTTATTCTTTTGTACAGTTATTTCCTTTCAGCCTTTATCTACTTTATCTTATTGCATTGTGTACATATGATTACTGTATATGCTGAATCTGTTTGGTTGTTTGTTGGGATGGGTTGTTCTATGAGAGATAAGCCCACTACCCAGGCTTGAGCGTACACATAGGTTTTAGAGTGGATAGTCATGAGGCTTGCGTGGCATGTTGTTATGTTAGCCCTGGTGGGCGCATTCTCGCTGCTCAATCCGAGGACCCCGAGGCTGGGAACTTGCTATTAGGATGTCCTGTTGAGGGGAGTCAATGGAGGTCTTTTGTCTCGTAATAATATCAAACCTTCAAGGGTAAACGTATTATTCTCGAATGAAGGGTTAGAAGCTGACGAACTTCTGTTCTTAGAACCTACCAGTGAGGGGAGGGCTAAATTCAGGAAACCTTAACCTTCAACCAACCCGGTTTTCTGGTATTCTTGTTGGAGCAGAATTGTGATCTCTTATATGTTCCTCAGTGGTTTTCTCTTCAGATAGTGCGACCTGACAGTTGTTCAAGCAGATGCAGCAATCGTGATTCCCATGTCACTGCATCGCATCACATCATTTTGCATTCACATCATTGCATCACATCATTTCGCATTCATATCAGTTAACACATGTTTATCTATTACCAGGGGTTTATATCTTCTTCTTGATTCTAGTCGGGGTTTTCTGGTTCTCCTATGATGAATATCGGCAGAAAGAGACATGTCGCCTACAAGTTTCCTGTGGTTTGTTTGGAGCCCATTCAACAGCTGATGAAGTTAATGGATCATGATTCTCTACAAAGATTCCTGAAAGATTACGGTTTGATTCTAAGTTTCGTCACGGTTCTCCCCAAAGATCAACACGATGCTCTCTTTACACTGCTGCAGTTCTATGACCCTCCATTGAGGTGTTTTACATTTCCAGATTATATCTTGGTCCCTACTTTGGAGGAGGTTGCCAGTTTTCTCAAAGATCCTATCAAGTCACAGTCGCTATTCTACAGTTCCGAGTTTCTGCCCAATTTCAGCATGGTTGCGTCAGCCACATATTTGGGGAAATCAGTCTTGGAGTCTAATATGTGTCAGAAAGGAGGATTCAATGGTTTTCATCTGAGTTTTTTAGTGGGAGAAGCCAAGAAGAAGCTTGAGGATGGTGATCAGAGGGGTTTCAATGTTGTGTTGGCTCTTTGTGTGTACGGGATTGTCTTGTTCCCTAATGTTGCAAAATTTGTGGACGTAGACGCAATACGCCTCTTCGTGTTAGGAAATCCAGTGCCGACCTTGCTGGGAGATTTCTTTCATTCAGTGCATCACAGGAATGAGAATAGAAAAGGAGGATTGGTGAATTGTTGTGCACCCTTGTTTCATAAGTGGTTCAGTTCACACCTACCCAAGCCAGGAGCGTTCGTTGACTTCAAGGACTCGATGAGTTGGTCGAAGAGATTGATCGGGATAAGAGCTTAAGATATTTCTTGGTGGTCTGACCAGAACTTGCTTCAGGCAGATAATATTCACAGCTGCGGTAACTTTCCGAATGTGCCGTTGGTAGGAAGAAGAAGAGGAATCAACTATAATCCTTCTCTAGCAGTTAGACAATTTGGGTATGCTTTAAGAACTCCGTCTTTGGAAAAAGATGTGGAAGAATCTCTATTTTTCCATTCTTCATCTGATCGGACTGTATCCCGTAAGGTAGCTGAGGCCTGGCTCAAGGTAATCAAGAGAGGAAGGACTGTGCTTGGAAAAGGAGATTGCATGACTTACCCTCAGTATGAAGATTGGCTTCAGGGAAGAGTTGAAGAGTTTGGTCTGCCGTTTCCTATGGAAGAACCTTTATATTCACCTACTCCTGAGAAGTCAACAATGGTGAGTCGAGAGGAGTATGACAAATTGAAGAAAGCCATGGAGGAACTTCAAACTGAAAACTCGGAGTTGAGTGTGAAATTGCAAGACTGTATGCGTCTAGGCCATGAGGCAGAATATCAGAAGAGGGAAGTTATCAGATTGCAAGAGGAAGCGGAGAAGAAATTGGCTATGGAGGTGAACTTCTTTAGGAAGACAGACAAAGCCTTGGGGTCGTCCAGTTCTGAGTTGAGATGAGTCAAGCAGCAGTTAACGGATGCTCATGGTAAGTTAGTTGGGTGGCAAGAACAGTGGGATGCATTTTTAGCTTCTCGGAAGGCGAAAGAGGAGGAAATGGTGGCCGAATTGACTGGTCAGATGGAGAAGTTAAAGACTCTGCTGAAGGAGAAGAACAATGAGCTTCTATATGCATGTTCAACCAATGGTTACATGACAGATCAACTCGACAAGGCTCAAGAACAGATTGAAGAACTCAAAGTGTTGGCTGGTTTGAAGAAGTCTAGACTTGAAGAGGTATTCGGGGAGGATGATGAGAATTATTACATAGAGCACATCAAAGAACTGGATGGGATTATTCACAAGAGGAATTTGCTTATCCGGCATTTGACAGAATCTCCAGATCATCCTGACATGGTGGCACTGCTAGCTGAAGTTAGGAGCAGTCCTTATGGGTTGCATACAGGAGGCTGATTCCTGATTTTTGTTCCTCTTTTTACTTGTTGTTCTTTGTAGTGATGATCCACAGGCTTGTTGTGGAGATCCTCTTTTGATGTACTGTTGGATAAGGCCCGTCTCTTTGAACTCATTTGTATGACGGTTTTTCTTTTATGCATCTTGGTCTCCGAAGTTTGTCCACGACTCGATCTTCTTACACTATTTATCTATTGAGTGACTGGAATCAAGGGGTAGAATACCCTTTGGAATTGATAAACATGTCATTGCATTTGCATATCCATTAGCATGTCTTGCATAACAGGTACCACCGCAGTGTTCTCACTTTGTTTGGTATTCCACTAGCAGGATAGCTGACTCAGGAATTCACCGATACGGTACCCGAACAAATCAACAAAGAGCAATGGAAGGTCTACAAGCAGAGCTCACTGAGATGAGGATTCGCATGAATCAGTTCATGGAAGTGGTCCAAGGAGTGGCTCAGGGACAGCAGGAGCTTAGATTGTTGGTACAAACGAATCCCCCTACTACTCAACCAGAGGTTGTGACTTGAAAAAATTTCTCTGTCTAAAATCTTCAAAATTTGTCAAGACTTATTGGCCAGTTTTCTTGCACTTCAAGGCATCATTTGAAAATACTTTCTTCATAACAATTGTACCTTGCCATGTCCTCTTTCACATCCTTTTGGAATCATCTCATTTGGAACCATGGCTTGAAAGATACATTCACCTAAAGTGGGCACCATGACATGACTTTCTAGGCAGCATTTAGGCCAAACTGGCCCAACAGCTTTTGTATGATGAAACCTGAACTTGAGGGCTATTTTTCACCTTCTTCCATTCATCATTTCAACTTGTGCTCAACATGAAAGATGCTAAGCTCCATGATATCTTGCTAATGTTTGCATTATTTCTCCAATTGGTGACTTGAGCATCAAGTTACATGGCCATAAAGTCACCATCTTGGATTGTTTTCTTACTTGCCAAGCCATGCATAAAATCAGCACACGTTTTTTCCTCATGTGGCCATGCTTTGGATATTTAATCACTTAAGTTTGGCCCAAAATAACAACATTTCATATGCCATTCCTAATACACCTAATTATTTTGGATTATGGACAAATCACTTATTTCAAAGCCCATGAAAACACTTGGATCCATCCTATTTAAGAAGATGAAAACCCTAACCCTAAGAGGAGAGTGTGAATTTTGTGGCAAGCATCACAAGTTAGATCTCTTCTTCTCATCAAGCCCTTGAAGTGAGGCACAAAGTAAGCACCATTCCACTAGGTAAGCATCTCTTCCATGGCCATTGTTTTCTCCATTCTTGTGCTTGCTTACTATGCTCATCATTATTATCACTACTGTTTTATGCTTGTGTTCTTGATGTTATGGATTTGTGTTGTGATTTTCCATTATGCCGTGTCCATGATGACCTCTTGTGGTCAACTTTTCTCCATGATTAAGCCATTATTTTTGCTAAAATAAGATACCATGATGATCTACACATTTTGTACTTGAATTTTGGTTTTTATTTCATCTCATTTGGTTCCCTATGGTGGTTGTAATCTTGAGTGGAACTGTTGAAAAATCCATTGCATGGGCTGCGTTTTCAGCATGCATGGTTAGGGTTTCTTGTTGCATGGAGAAGATGATGATGTGTCACTGTAAGGACCACTGGATCGTGTGCTTTTGTTTTTATCCTGGCCATGCATTCTATTTTTGTCTTCTAGTGTTTTAATGAAACTTGACCTATTGATACCATGTCACATGAATTATTTAATTAAAATGTTATTTATTTGTGTCACATGCTGAATATTTGAGTTGGACCATGGGCCTTGCGCTGTTGCTTTTCCCACCCCACACTTCCTGGCCCATTAACACTAATTCCTTCCACTTTCATTTTCTTTTTTCAATTCACATTTATTTTTCAGTTTTGATTTTAATTATTTTAAAATAGATTCGTTATTCATAAAAATACCAAAAAATATTTTCCATATTTCTTTACATTTTATTTAATTTTATATAATTTTTATTTTCGTATTTTTTTAATATTAATATTTTATTTTAATTATTTATTCTAAATGGTCCATTTTAACACACTTTTTTTTATTGATTTTATTTTTATGACTTAAAATTATTTTTAGCATTTGATTTTTGGGATGAAGGTTGACCAATGTCCCATGGTCAACCTGACCTTTTCTTGGAATTTTATTTCCCATTTTTAATTTATTTTGGGATTTATTTTTGACCTAGCTTGGTTGGTGACTTTTGGTTTGACCTTTATATTATTTCAATTAATTATGCACCAATTTTTATTATTTTTAAAATCTTTTTGGGGGATGATGATGTCCTGACCCCACCTTATTTAGTTTAATTTTTCATAATTTTCTTGATTAATTTGCTATTTATTCTTGATTTATTTCTAACCTAGTCTTGTTGGTTGACTTTTGTTTTGACCTCTATTTTATTTCAATTAATTTATGTACTAATTTTCATTATTTTTAAAATATTTTTGGGGAATGATGATGTCCTGACCCCACCTAACTTAGTTTAGTTTTTCATAATTTTCTTGATTAATTTTCTATTTATTTGATATTTTTTAAGTTGACTTGAATTTTCAGTTGACTTTCTTATGATCGATGTTTGACTTAGGGATTGCTTATGGCAATTGAAGAGATCTATTGATCCTCCCTTGTTCATCTCATATGCCATGTATTAGAGGCCTTTCATATTGATTTTATTTGGTCCTCACCTCATTTCCTGATTAAATTATTCAGTGAACCTTTTTGTGCTTGTTTCATCTGGCTGATTCACCTACCATTTGTTATACATGTTTCTTTCATCCATGCTTTTATTGTTTGATTGTTTAACATATTCTTACTTCCCATACATTGTTTAAAGCTCCATTATTTCATTATTTGATTCTTTGAATTGATCATACACTTGTTTACTTATCTATTATTTGATAATTGTTGCCTACTTGTATGATGTATGAGGCATATATTCTTATTGTTTGGTTGCCATGAACCATCCCCATTCATAACAAATGTACCCCTCTCCCATAAATTGTATAATATTTATTCTTCCATTATTTATTCATCTATTAATACAAGAATTAAAACAAACATTCGATAATCATTTCAAAACAAGATCAAAAGCTCGATCCAACGTCGAGTAATCATTTTCAAAACTTAACAGAACCAGCACGTATTCATCCATCCTTTTGTAAGTCGATTGCTTCATGCATCACCATTTCTCTTGTAAGTCGATTTCTTCAAGCATCGCCATCTACCTGTAAGTCGATTGCTTCAGGCATCGCCATCTACCTGTAAGTCGATTGCCTCAGGCATCGCCATCTACCCTTACCCGTGGTTCCTCTCCTTGCTCCATCTGTCGACTCTTGTTCCGTTTAGGTAGTACCCATTAGGTAGAACCCTTTGTATGATAACATAGGTAGAATTCCCTTATTCTTTACATGCTAACATTAGGTAGATGTTCCCTTTTGTCAATCCTAACACATAGGTCCATATTGCATGACAACTCTTGGGCAGAGCTTCCCTAGTTTTAGAACTTCCGTGCGTCTCCGATCTTATGGCATGTCAGTCCGTTCTATTGCAAAGAGGTAACTGCCTAAGACTCGATTCAGCGAGCTGCGACACCTACTGCTAGGACGTGAACACATTGCTCACTCTCCTTTGACACGGCTGGTGTCCTCTTTTGTAAGTCCATGTTCAGATGGCAATCCTTAACCCCTAGTTCGTCGAACTATGACAAATCTGATTCTCATGTTCAGATGAGATACGTAGGCACGAGATGCGATGTCTTGCCGAGTTTGACTGACGAGTAACAACTAATCCTAGTTTGCTTTCGCCCTTGCTGCGATTCTTTTCTCTCGCCCTCGTTGCGATCGAGACCTTCCCTTTCTCTTGCCCAAGTTGCAATCGAGACCCTTTGTTCCCGTAGTTAGCTGAACTACGTTTTGCTCTGATTCTCATTCCAGATGAGATACGTAGGCATAAGACGCGATGTCTTATCGAGCACACTTCTCTTTAACCCATAGGTAGCCGAGCTACAAAGACTCTAATTCTCATACTCAGATGAGACGTAGGCAGCGGATGTGACATCCTTGCGAGTAATTTTCATTTTCTTTTGACCCTCTTTTAGTAAATAGTACATTAGATATACCTACACCCTTTAGACTAGAACAACAAGACTGGATCCCGTAGAGTACTACGGATGCGTAGGGGTGCTAATATCTTCCCTTCGCATAATCGACTCCCGAACCCTAGATTTGGTTGTGAGACCTTATCTTTTCCTTCTCTTCAGGTTTTCTTCGATCGTTTCCTTTCCCTCCTTTGGGATAAATAACGAACGGTGGCGACTCTTCTGTTTTCTTTCCTTCGTCGGTTGTTTTTTCGCACCCGTTGCGACAGCTGGCGACTCTGCTGGGGACCTGGTTTCCCTATGCGAGTCCCTCCTAGGTTTTGTGAGTTTTTTGTTTGTTGGTGTCGCATTACGTGAAAAACCGGCGGGAAAACAGAACAACAGAGCCGCCACCGTGCGTTATTTATCCCAAAAGAGGGAAAGGAAACGCTCGAAGTAAACCTGGAAAAGACATGGTCTCGCGACCAAAGAGAATGGGATCGGGAGTCGGTTATGCGAAGGGAAGGTATTAGCACCCCTACGCATCCGTCGTACTCGACGGGATCCACGCACAAAAGGAAGGATAAAGGTTGCTAAAACGCTGCTCACAAACACATCAACACTGGCTGAAAGAGACACAGGAAAACAAAAGAAACTAACTCGGCAGGATATCGCATCCTGGGCCTACGTAGTCTATCAGGCATAGACATTAGAGTCGACGTAGTTCGGACTAGGGGAAAACGTGCTCGCTAGGATGTCGCATCCTATGCATACGTATCTTCTCGGACTAAAGAAGAATCAGAGCACTCGTAGCTCGGCTAACGCACGCCAAACAAAACAACACAGGAAATCGACTGCCAATCGCTGGTCTTACGTCAAACTCCACACAACCAGGCAAACATGGAAACCAAATGCCAATCGCTGGACTTACATCAGACTTCGAACCAAACACACGCACACTGGAAACTAACTGCCAATCGCTGGACTTATATCGGACTCCAAGCACACAACAATAGGATACGGAATGCCAATCGCTGGTCTTACATCCATCTGCTGACACACACAAGAAACAAAACAAAAAGGCGCCCGGAGAGATCAGCTCATCTCCTGCCTATGTACCTCATCTGGTATGAGGATCAGGGCGACGTAGTTCCCCTACGCAGGGACAAAGGACTAGCCTAACCAGATACAAAGGGAGACACAACTAGGGAGACTACGACTCGAGCCTAGAAGTTATCATGCATCATAGCCCTATGTTAAGGTTTCTATCTAACTTGCACAGGAAGCAAGCTAACCTAAACATGACTTGCACAGGAAGCAAGCCAAACTAACCCTAGCTTGCACAGGAAGCAAGCCAAACTAACCCTAGCTTGCACAGGAAGCAAGCCAAACTAAAAAGCACAAACATACAAGCACAAGTAGCACACACTATATGCAATCAGTTGGCTCAATCAAGGTTAGGTTTTAGTCGAGGGGTCATATCAACCTCGACAAACAAACCACTGTAACAGGGTGATGTTAGCTCTTAACCCTAACATTGAGAGTTAGGGTGAAGCAGATGAAATAGGAAGTGAGGGGTGTGCCTCACAACTCTTATCCCTGGCCTGGGAGAGCTTTAGACAAATGAAAGTGTGGGAGTTCAGAAAGTTGGAACTCTTCTATCCACATGACTGACACAACAAAGATCTTGGGCTATTATCCACAATGCATCAACACAAGGTGTGTGAGCAAAGTGGATGACACACTGAGTAGCAGGAGATGGACTACACATCTCTTGTATCTGCCAATGCCTCTTCACTTAGGAGGTCTTTGAATGTACATGGCACAATGATAAACAAACACAAGCATTGCCTCTTAAGGAGGACTTCAGACAGGTGCCTGCCCAAGTAACAGGACAGGTCTTCCAGACTACATGAAGAAAAGAAATTATACCTCAATGCTCAAGCTATCAAGCAAAGCAAAAGCAAGTTCACAAAGGAACTATAGCAACTAAGGTACCTGAAAACAATCTAACACAATCAGTATACAAGTCAACAAAAGTCAAACAGACAGACTAGTGGTCAACAGTCAACAGTACACAATTAAACAGACAAGCATCAATGCACAGGAAGCTAAGCACAAGCTCAACTCAAAGGAGCTAATCCACCTATAAGACAACTCAATGTTAATCAACATTAATCAAATAGGTAGCTCAAGCCAATGAACCAATTCCTCAAGGCCATATGCTTCTTGTCCTGAAAACACAACTCAACCATAAGCACAAACCACTAGGACAAGGCCTAGCGTCAAAGTGGGAGGAATAATCCAAAACAGAACATGAAAATTGGCATGAATCAAGCTTAATCAATTAGGAACAATATCCAAGTGGTCCCATATCAATAGCATCAATCAAGTTCATTTCACAAAGCACATAAGGCAAAGCATGCAAGTTGAGAGCTCATTGAAGCAAACAGAATGAACCAATCCACATCAACTCAAAAATAATTCAATAAATCCCAAGAAAAATCATGGCTGAACAGAACACATCAAATGATCAACACACCAAAAATCAGGACATTTGGACAAGTTTAAGCATGGCAAATAAATTCCATAAGGCAAGGCAAGCACAAACAAGCTCAATTAGGGCACAAAATGATACATCATCTTAGCACAAGCCTAAAACATAATTGACAAATGATAAATGTCTCAAACCAAAGCCACACTGAACTTCAAAGTGTCTAGAATCAATGTACAAAGTTTCAAGTTCATAGGATAAACATCAAGCATTTCATAAATCATCTAAGTTCATGACTATCAAAAAGTGCACAAATGACAAGTCAGCAAGAAAAATCCCAAACAAATCAGAAATCATTCCAAAAATTCCACAAACATTCACAAGCAATCCTAACATCGAGAAGTAGCATCATGCAAAAAATCTCATCAAGTAGCATTTAATTGGCATGGCAAATAAAATCCACAAGTTGAGCAAGTAATGGTGTGACACACATTGTCACACCTACATTAAACAGATCATATCTCAACAACCAGAAATAAGAAAAATGCAAACTCTATACCAAAATGAGCATTAGGATGTCTATTTTAAGCATGCAAAATTTCACAATCATAGGATCAAAACCCATCATTTCATGAAGCAAATGGCAAGGTAGGTGCAAGATAGCATACATGTGAACAATCCCTAAGCCAAAATAAATTCCAACCGTGCACAATTTCTGGAAAAAAACTCATAAAATAGTAGACATCATAAGGAACAGCATGCAAAACACCTCATCTCATTTGGATCATTAATCAATGAGTTATGAATTTTTGAATGGATGAAAAAAATAAAAAGCATGAACAAGGCATGGTATGAATGGCATGGCATAAGGTGAAAATAATGCAAAAGGCTCATTTGAAAATGTATGCGCATGGAATCGAAGTGTGGCCGGTTTCAAATTGAGGCGCGCTTAAGTGAAACGCACCGTTTCACTTAAGCCTATGTGGCCAGGGCAAGCGTTATCCACCAATCGTTTCGCCACGCTGGATCTAATGCAGCCAATACATGGCAAGAAACACAAAAATGCATGCAAACAGGCGAGGCAAAGATCTAACACGTTTCTGGAAATGAAAACCTAAGATCTTCATGCGTGTTCATCATCATTTTTCCAGGTCAAGAACATTTGTCACAGAAATGCAAAACGAGCATACCATCTTGTAGATCTTGCAACACACATCCATAATCCATACATAATTTAACTTAATCCTAACTAAACAAAGCAAATCGAAGCAAGGAAAAATCACATGTCAATCTTTAAAACAGCATAACTCAATCAATTTAGCATGGAAATCAATGATTCAAAGCTCAGTTTCACCAGCATCACAAGACCTACAACTATCACATAACCAATTTAAGAAAGAAGAAACTCGAGTTCTGACCTCTTGAAGCAAACAGAATTGGAATCGATGGATTTAAGCCTTGTAATATGCAAACAGATCTTCCAAAGTGCTTATGAAGTTGATTGGATGAAGAATGAAGGTTTAATCGTGCTTAATTCTACAGAAATTTGAATTCACCATTGATGTGTTCCTGCTTCAAGCTGCTTCAGTTTGCACTGTTTCATTCAATTCCACGTACCAATTCACTCAAGAACACTTCAAATACCAAGATCAAGCACTGGAAATAGATGTTGTTTTAAGAAATTGCAAGAACAAGTGAAATAAAAATTTGATGAAAAACTTTTAGATCTGAAAAATGAGCCTCCCCCCTACTGAAATTTGTTAGGGTTTTTGTTTTATACCCCCTCCTAACCAAGTCCTTAAACATGTTTTTGTGTATGGCCAAGGGATTAGCAAAATATGAGAGTGTAAGTGCAATTTGAATAATGCACCCCCATGCATGAAATGAATGGAACAGTGCACGTTTTTGGGCCTGAATTCACTTGAAGTTCTGTTTGTAAGCCAATGGAAGTGTTTAAATGTGTAGACAATGCATTATTTTTAAGTTTGAAAATTCCATCCAAAAAATCAAGTGAAAAATCAAATGATTATGTGATGAGAATGCATGGCTTGTGATGCATGATTTGGATAGTAGAGATCAAGAGAGAAATGTTCCAAAAAGAACCATCTCATTTGGCCTTTTGGTTCAAAAGTTATGCACTTGTGAAGTTCAAATCATCTTGACCATGATTGATCCATATCTTTTCAACCATACATGAGAAATTCATGTTCTTGGACTTT
Source organism: Lathyrus oleraceus (assembly GCF_024323335.1). NCBI lineage: Eukaryota > Viridiplantae > Streptophyta > Magnoliopsida > Fabales > Fabaceae > Lathyrus > Lathyrus oleraceus. Next base: position 335,616,271 of record NC_066584.1, on the reverse strand, counting down.
TTGGAAAGGGGAGAACAAGATCTTCAACTTTCATGTTGGACAAAATTTCATTTGAAGCTTTCTTGATGATGTAAACTTGAGGAGAAGACCTTTCCATTTTTGGCAATTTCAAATTACAGGTCACTTACTATTTTGGGAAACTTTTCATCTGACCTCAAATTCTTCATTGTTGATGTTTGCAATGTCAAATGAGACTTGTATGGACATGAATGAGGCCTCTATAACCATCTCCCACCTTCAAATCCATGATTGAATGCACAGTCGACTTTGGTTGACTTTCTAGGGTTTCAGATGAATTGCATCTTGACTGATGATCTCTGAACATCCAACCTTTGGCCAAACCACTTCAAAATGATCCCTAGGTCATATGAACTCAATGAACCGACCCTAGGGCTTTGCTTCCATAGGAAATTCACTTGCTTGCTTGCACAACTGAATCTCTCGACCAATCTTGCTTGATGACTGATGACTTGGCAATGGACAATGCAATGTTATGCAGTGGACAATGCTATGCTAATGTCCTAAACATGAAAATGAATGTACAAAATGGGAGGTGCAAATTTGAGGTGCTACAGCTGCCCCTATTCAATCAATTGGGAACCTGAACGGATGAGAGCAACGGCTGTCAGACTTTCAAGGTACACAGGGATTGAATACCAAAGAACCGTAGAAATTTGCACTCTGCGGGATATGATACCAAGAAAAACCAAGCCATTTACCGATGACGGCTGCACGATAACTTCAGGAAAGCGAAACCATTTACCGATGGCTAAATACTAGAAACATGATATTTACCGATATCAACTTCAGCGAGACCATTTACCAATGGCTGTTGGGAAACATCTTGATATTAAAAGGAAGCAAGACCATTTACCGATGGTGGCTTCAAAGCAACTTGATATTTACCGATATCAACTTGAGGATTCGATATTTACCGATATCGAAGAAAGCGAGGCCATTTACCGATGGCTGCTAGACTGGGCATTCGATATTTACCGATATCGAAGCAAACGGGGCCATTTACCGATGACACCTCCAACTGGGGAGAAAAAGATATTTGCAACTGGAATTAGACAAGACGTTTACCTACGACTCCTGGGGATTTTTGAATTTTATCAAAGGAAATAAGCATGACCAGACATTTACCGATGACTGGGAACAAAACTCGATGTTTACCGACATCGAAAGACGATGTTTACCGACATCAAAGAAAGGTGACCAGACATTTACCGATGACTAGGGAAAAGAACTCGACCAGACGTCAACAGACGAAAGGGAGAAGCTCGACGTTTATCGACACCAACGGAGAGGTGAACACTTCACTGGGGAAGGAAAACAAATACTTGCAACCGGAAACCAGATAGGACGTTTACCGACGACTCTACTGGGGATCTCTAGCTGGGGAATTACTAGACATTTACCGCCGATGACTGGGGGAAAATACTCGACATTTACCGACATCGAAAGATGATGTTTACCGACATCCAAAAAAGACGACCAAACATTAACGAATGACTGGGAACCATAATGTGCAACCAGACGTCAACGGACGACTGGGAAAAAACTCAACGTTTATCGACACCAACGGAGAGGTGAACAGACATCAACGGATGACCTGTGGGGAAAATACAACTTGATGTCAACGGACAACTAGGAAAACTCGACGTTTATCGACACCAACGGAGAGGTGAATCTGCTTGGGGAGAGATAAAGATGTTACGAACATCGAAAGATGATGTTTACCGACATCAACAAAGAAGACCAGACATTTACCGATGACTAGGGTAGGGCTCGATGCTTACCGACACCGAAAGAATGGTGTTTACCGACACCAAAGAAAGAACACACGCGGGTGCCGACATGACACTTACCGGTATCACAAGGATGACATCTTCAATACATCAAGGCAAGGCTAACCACTTGCTGGGGATCTCACTGGGGAGAAACAAGCTTTCCGTTCGCGGACGGGTGAGGAAATAAACCTCTCTGGGGAATATCAATCCCGAATGCTGTCAGGAGCAACTGTAGCAGTCGTGATGTACAGATGTTGAACAAACAATTCGCCTCTGCCGGGGATACGATCTGGTTAGGTTTAACACATGAATGCATATGTTTGAATTTTTCCGTGGCGTAATGCTCCATATTGAATGGAAATGTTACGCGATTTTGAGGATGCAATGATTACTACATGCAAAATGCAAATGATGAGCTCCTGCCGGGGAGCTAACTGATTAGATACTCCAGCTCTGTGGGGAGACTCTGTCTGGGGAACAACACCGACTTCTCACTCATGCTGGGGAAATAAAACTGCTGCTGGGAAAAGATCCCAATCCACTCAGAGACTCCGCTTGGGGAACAAACAAGGCGACTTCACTGGGGAGAGTTACCCACAGGTAAGATAAACCCTGCTGGAGATAAATTCCACCAAACCTGATCCGCCCGGGAAACCTGCTGTGAAAAAACCACCCACACAAACCTCTGCTCAAGAGATCTGCCAGGGGAAAACCTTCACGACCCTGATGAGGATAAGCACTCACGACCACGCTGGGGATAGCAGTACCTCAAACCAGACTGCTGGGGAACAATACTCCACTGACACCTTCGCTGGGGATACAACTTCTACCCAACTTAGTGGGGACAATCAAACTTCAAACTCAGCTGGGAACTCAACTGGGGAAATATCTGCTGGGGAAATATCTGCTGGGGAATCGTCCTCACAGATGACAACCTGCAAAACAGCACGACATACATGCCCCAGGGGATGCATGGACAAGATACGCTCAAGTGTCCTCAACATTCAAAATGATTTTCAAATGTTTTATCTTTCTGCACATTATTGTTTAGCCTTCATGTTTTTATATGCCATGTTTATCAAAAATTCGGACGTTTTTGCAAACAAAACAGTAAAATAAAAACAAGAGAGCAATTTATCTGAATAACGACTTTTATTGATTGAAAATGGGCTTGAAAAGGCGAATACATCGGGAAGCAATTCCTAGAAAGAGGTAATTGCGCACGAAAGGAAAAAATCTATCCTAATGGCAATGTGAACACGACATCCACTATTTCCCAATTCTGTTATAACTCACAGATCATCAGTTTTCCTCCCAACTTCCTTGCTTTCTGAGAAGAATGACTGGACCGATCACATCTTTCGAGATGGCAGACGACGAAGCGCGATGAAGTACAGATAACTCAGACTGTAGTCTTCGCTTTAATCCCTCTTTTGCCTGGATCGCCCTTTCGGGTTTTCAATCCATCGGAATACCCATTTTTGCCTAAGCCACCCTTGCGGGTTTTCGACTTACCGGGTGTACAAATTCTTTTCATTTTTATCCCTAATTTTTGCCCTAACCTTTTCTTTCTGTTTTTTGGTTCGCCGGGATGCCCTTTTTTGCCTGGACTCTTTTATTCTTTTTGTCCAGCGGGTCAATTTATGCGAAGTATTTTTTGACTACATCTGAGTTAACAGGGGACGGGAAATCTTCACCATCCATAGTTGTAAGCATCAAGGCTCCACCGGAGAAAACCTTCTTCACAACATATGGACCTTCATAATTAGGAGTCCACTTGCCCCTGTTATCTGTACCGGGAGGAAGGATCCTCTTCAACACCAAATCACCTGGCTGATAGCTTCGAGGACGCACTTTCTGATCAAAGGCTCTCTTCATCCTTCTCTGATACAGCTGCCCATGGCACACAGCTGCTAGCCGTCTCTCTTCGATAAGGCTTAACTCGTTAAACCTTGTCCGAATCCACTCGGCTTCGTCAAGCTTGACATCCAACAAAACTCTCAGAGAAGGGATCTCCACTTCAACAGGTAGGACTGCTTCCATACCATACACAAGGGAGTACGGGGTTGCCCCGGTCGACGTACGTACTGATGTACGGTACCCATGCAAAGTGAAAGGCAACGTCTCATGCCAATCTTTGTACGTCACGACCATCTTCTGCACAATCTTCTTGATATTCTTGTTTGCCGCCTCTACACGCCATTCATCTTTGGTCTGTAAGGAGAAGAATTGTGATGTTCAATCTTGAAATCCTTGCAAAGCTCTTTCATCATCTTGTTATTGAGATTCGAACCATTGTCAGTGATGATTCTTTCAGGAACCCCATAACGACAGATGATTTCCTTCTTGATAAACCGGGCAACCACTTGTTTGGTAACATTAGCATAGGAAGCTGCTTCCACCCACTTGGTGAAGTAGTCAATCGCAACCAGGATGAAACGATGTCCATTCGAAGCAGTAGGCTCAATCTTCCCAATCATATCAATCCCCCACATGGCAAACGGCCAAGGCGAATTCATGACATTCAGAGGGCTTGGTGGTACATGCATCTTATCAGCATAAATTTGACACTTATGGCACTTCCGAGCGTACTTGAAACAATCGGATTCCATAGTCATCCAGTAATAACCGGCTCTCAACAATTTCTTCGACATTGCATGACCACCAGCATGGGTACCAAACGAACCTTCATGCACTTCTTGCATCAACATGTCTGCTTCGTGTCTATCCACGCATCTGAGCAGAACCATGTCGAAGTTCCTTTTGTACAACACATCATCCTGATTCAAATAAAAGCTTCCAGCTAGCCTTCTCAGGGTTTTCTTATCATTCTTTGACGCACCTTCAGGATATTCCTGGCTCTTAAGGAAATTCTTGATGTCAAAGTACCACGGCTTCTCATCAACGACAGACTCGGCTGCAAACACATATGCAGGCCTCTCGAGTCGATTCACAGCAACATGTGGCACATGATTCCACCAATGGACTTTGATCATAGAAGACAAAGTAGCCAAGGCATCAGCCATCTGATTCTCATCCCGGGGGACATGATACAACTTCACCTTCTTGAAGAACGTCAGTATTCTTCTGGTGTAATCTCTATAAGGAATCAAATGCGGCTGGTTAGTATTCCAATCTCCATTGACCTGGTTAATCACTAGAGCGGAATCTCCATATATGTCAAGAGTTTTGATCCTCAGATCAATGGCTTCTTCTATCCCCATGATACAAGCCTCATACTCAGCTTCGTTGTTGGTGACATCGAAAGTCAATCTGGCAGAAAAAGGTATATGTGCACCTTTGGGATTAATCAATACTGCCCCAACACCGTTGCCATTCATATTCACAGCCCCATCAAACATCAGTGTCCACTTGTCATCAGGATCCGGTCCTTCCTCGACAAGAGGCTCTTCTCAATCTTTCATCTTAAGATACATGATGTCTTCATCAGGGAATTCAAACATCATAGGCTGATAATCCTCAATCGGTTGCTCGGCGAGGTAGTCAGACAGAATACTACCTTTGATGGCCTTCTGCGATGTATACTGGATATCATATTCTGGTAAAATCATTTGCCATCGAGCAACACGCCCGGTGAGAGTCGGCTTCTCAAAGATGTACTTCACTGGATCCATCTTAGAAATCAACAAGGTAGTATGGTTCAACATATACTGCCTCAGTCGGCGAGCAACCCAGGCCAAAGCACATCAAGTTTTCTCGAGCAGTGAATATCTCGTTTCACAGTCGGTAAACTTTTTGCTAAGGTAGTATATGGCATGCTCTTTTCGACCAGACTCGTCATGCTGTCCCAATACACACCCCATCGAGTTCTCAGTCACTGATAGGTACATTATCAGAGGTCTCCCTGGAACTGGAGGTATCAGGATTGGAGGTTTCTGCAAATACTCTTTTATCTTGTCAAAAGCTTTCTGACAGTCATCATTCCACCTGATTGCTTGATTCTTTCTTAGCAATTTGAAAATCGGTTCACACGTGGCAGTTAGGTGAGATATGAACCTTGCAATGTAGTTCAACCTCCCTAAAAACCCACAGACTTGCTTTTCCGTTTTCGGTTCAGGCATCTCTTGAATAGCTTTGACTTTCGCTGGATCAACCTCAATCCCTTTCTCACTGACAATGAAGCCTAACAGCTTCCCAGATCTCACCCCAAACGTACACTTGTTTGGATTCAGCCTCAGTTTGAACTTTCTCAGCCGGTCAAACAACTTCTGCAAATTAACCAGGTGCTCCTCTTCTGTCTGCGACTTCGCAATCATATCATCCACGTACACTTCAATCTCTTTGTGCATCATGTCATGAAAGAGAGTCGTCATAGCCCTCTGATAGGTAGCACCGGCATTCTTCAGCCCAAACGGCATTACCTTATAGCAGAACGTGCCCCAAGGTGTAATGAATGTCGTCTTTTCCATGTCCTCTGGCGCCATCTTGATCTGATTATAGCCAGAGAAACCATCCATGAAAGAGAAAACCGAGGATTGAGCCGTATTATCAACCAATACATCAATGTGAGGTAATGGGAAATCATCTTTCGGACTCGCTCTATTCAAATCCCGGTAATCGACACACATTCTGACTTTGCCATCCTTCTTCGGCACGGGAACAATGTTGGCCACCCACGGGGGATAACTGGTAACAGCCAGAAAACCCGCATCCCACTGCTTCTGAACCTCTTCCTTGATCTTGACAGCCATATCACGACTAGTTCTCCGAAGCTTTTGCTTGACCGAAGGACATTCTTCTCTGAGAGGTAGTCGATGCACCACAATGTCTGTATCCAACCCAAGCATATCTTGATATGACCAGGCGAATATCTCCACATATTCTCTCAGCATCTCAATCAGCCTCCTCTTGACAGAGTCCTCTAAAGCAGCCCCAATCTTGATCTCTCTTCTGGCATCCTCGGTACCCAAATTAACTGTCTCCAACTCCTCCTGATGAGGTTGGATGACCCTTTCCTCCTGCTTCAGCAATCTGACCAATTCTGCGGGGAGTTCACAGTCTTCCTCACTCTCCTCTTCGGCTTGGTAGATGGGATTATCAAAATCATACTGAGCCATAACAGAACTGTTCATAGTGGATTCCGTGATATCACTTCTGCATGTTTAATGCTTTATTTTAGAAAAAAGAGTTCAAGAAAGTCACAAAAACAAAAACATTGTCATTTTTATTGTTTTGAAAAAATGAAAGTAAAACAAAAATAGAAAGACAGGGATCACGAAATTTGATTGCAAAACGTCCTTTATTAATGATAATCATTAAAACATGATGAGGCCCCACAATGAACCACTACGCCTTGGGCAGAACATAGGGTCTTCATGCAAAAATGAAAAACAAAAGAAAATTACTCTGTCTAAAGAGTAACTTGGACCACTTCTTCAGCCGTCCAGTTGTTGATAGACTCCCCTGGTGCACACGGGCGAACCCAGTTGTCTAGATCGCAATCACTGTCACAGTCTTCACTACCGGTTGCAAAGACGTCACCGTGGTTCATCAGCCCAGCGCTGGTAAAGGTACTCGGACCCGTCTGGACACTTTGCTCTGCTTGGAGAGGCTCATAACCAATGCCAAATTTGTCTTCTTTGACAGGCAAGTCCACCATCTTGCCCCAGCCCTCAGACTTTCCAGAGTCAACAACCTCCTTGGCCTGTTTATAGGATGCAATCAAGGCACTTGGCTTCTTCTGCTCAACAAAAGCCACCCTCTCAATAGCAACAGTCTCGAACGCCTGGCATAAAGTTTCATTGATCTCGCCATCCACCTCTACATACTTGAAAGAGGATAGGTGACTCACCAGAATATCTTCTTCACCGCACACGGTCACAATCTGACCGTTCCAGACATACTTCAACTTCTGGTGGAGAGTTGACGAAACTGCCCCAGCTGCATGAATCCACGGACGCCCCAATAAACAACTGTAGGCGGGCTGGATGTCCATAACATAGAAGATGATGTCAAAAACCTCCGGACCTATCTTCCTTGGCAAGGTGACTTCACCAAAAACAGAACGCTTGGATCCGTCAAAAGCACGCACAATCAGGTCACTCGGAGTGAGCACAACCCCTTCAACATCAATCTTACCAAGGATCTTCTTGGGCAGCACATTCAACGACGAACCAGTGTCTACCAGCACATGCGATAAAACAACCCCCTTGCACTCCATCGTGATATGCAAGGCCTTGTTATGATTTCGGCCCTCGGGCGTCAAATCTAAATCTGTGAACCCTAAGCCATGCCTCGTACTGACATTGGCAATTACACCCTCCAGTTGGTTGACAGATATCTCTTGAGGCACATAAGCCATATTCAGCATCTTCAACAAGGCATTACGATGCGCCTCAGAGCACAGAAGCAACGAGAGTATTGAAATTTTGGACGGAGTCTGATTAAGCTGATCTACAATCTTGTAGTCACTTTTCTTAATAATCTTCATGAACTCCTCCACGTCCTTCTCAAATGAACCCTCAGGCATCTCCTTCTGAGCCGGTTCCTCATCAACGACAGCCTGTTTGCCCTTTGACTTGGCAGAAGCCTCAGCATTAGCATCTCTCAACGGTTGAGGAGCAAACAGTTGTCCACTTCAAGTAAAACCTCCTGGTCCACCAACTTTGTCCACAACGGGACTCACAACCACAGGAGTTTTAACTAGTGCACTGATTATCACAGGCGCTTGACTTACTAGCCTAATCTGATTCTCAGCCCTTCGATTGCTGCGGTAGGCATTATCATATTTCCATGGCACAGCCCTACTATTCTCAACTGGTCTTCTCCCAGACGCAATGATAGTAGTTGGAGCACTGATGGTCACAGGAGCGGAAATGGTAACTGGGGTACCAACAGTCGTAGAGGCACTTCTCTGGCCACGTCCCTCGGACGGTTTGAAATAAATGGTGACGGTCGACACCACCCCATTATCTTTAACAGCCCGACTGAACTGCAAACAGCCCTCATCCATCAAACCCTGGATACCGGCCCTTAACTGAACACAGCCATTCTCAGATTCTGCACAATCAACACAATCTTCATCACAGCCCGGGTAAACACCCCCACTCAGTAAACGGCCCTTCACAACTATCAACGGAGTCTGGACCTCCTCAACACTGACCAACAAGTCTTCAGCTTCCTCCCCTTCCACATTGTTCACCCTATGCCCACCATGCTGAGGCATAGGATTGTTCACGACGTTAGGCACTGGAGCGAAGTTGATCGTCTTGGCATCGATCAAATCTTGGACTTTGTGCTGGAAAGCCCGACATTTCTCGGTATGGTGTCCTGGTGCCCCAGAGTGAAAGTCACAACAGACGTTGGCATCGTACCCAGGAGGCAATATTGTTGGCGGAGCCATGGTACGCAACTCAACAAATCCCAACCTGAGTAGTTCGGGCAACAGTTCGGCGTACGACATTGGTAGCGGATCAAAACGTCGATCAGGCATCCTCTGTCTAGGCTGATACGGATGTTGCTGTTGTTGTTGTTGTTGTGGCGGTTGTTGAACTCTTTGTTGTTGTTGTTGTTGGCGAGGTGGAGGCGCTGGGATAGTTACAGCAGCAACCGGACGATACTGATTTCTGTTCACACTTCCTCTGTACACATTCCCTCGGTGTTGTACAACATTGGTTTCACCCTCTCTCCGGCGAGGTGCCCCAGCAAATGGTTTCTTAGACGATGAAGAACCCACATCTTGAATCTTTCAGGCTTTGATCAGGCTTTCAGTCCTCTCCCCACATATGACGACATCCGAAAAACTACCGAATGGGAAGCTTCCCATCCGGTCCATGAATACTCCTTGCAATGTACCAATGAACATGTCAGTCAACTCCCTCTCCAGCATAGGGGGTTGTACTCTGGCAGCCAACTCACGCCACCTCTGGGCGTACTCCTTGAAGCTCTCTCCAGATTTCTGACAAAGACTCTGCAACTGAGTCCGGCTAGGCGCCATGTCCATGTTATGTTTGTATTGCCTTAAGAAGGCCTCACCCAGATCCCTCCAACAGCGGATAGAATCTCTCTTCAGTTCCATGTACCAATCCAAGGAAGCCCCAGATAGACTATCCTGGAAAAAATACATCCACATCTTCTCATCATCGGTGTAAGCAGAGATTTTCCTGTAGTACGCCTGCACATGGGTGCGAGGGCAAGAAGTACCATTGTATTTGTCGAACGAGGGTGCTTTGAATTTGTAGGGAATCCTCAACCCTTCTACCAACCCCATATTGGTCACATCAAAACCAAGAGAGTTCTGACATTCCATAGCTCTAATTTTCTCAGCAAGGGCATCAACTTTACGATCCCTCTCATCAACCCTTCCCATAACGTCTTCGTCTTCACTGAGCAGAGTGAACATATCCTCTTGTCTGTCAACAATCGGAGCAGGATTACGGGCCGGAGCACGGACTACTCTGGCATTAGCGGCATCTGGAGCAATAGGTTGACCGTTGATTCGAATACCCCTCAACTCATCACCTACAGCATAGTTGTTGATGGGCACAGCCGCAGTAGCAGGGTCATTGATCGGGCCTTCCTCTGGCAGAGCTTGGTTGACCGGTGGAATTGCAGCTTCTTGTCTCTGAACTAGAGCTCGCAGCTCCTCTTGACCTTGCGCAACCCTTTGCATCATATGCATGAACTGGGCCATGTTAGCCCTCATCTCAGCTAACTCAGCTTGCACTTGATCCATGTTCCTTTGATGATTCAGTCTGGTTGAGTAGCGATGCGGTCTTTGATCAGCTATCCTGCTTGAACACAGGAACCAAAGTGAGAAGTCACGAACAAGAACACCTGTTATGCAAAATGATATGTGTATGATGTTAATGATGTGTATGATGCACATGATATGTTCATTTCTCAGGCATTCAAAGAGCCTGGTTCATCCTCAAAAGATGGCAACCTGCAACAACAAGGGAACAACATATACGAGATAAATGAGAACAAAATGAAACACCAACAACCTTATCTAAGATAAGAGCAACAGGATCATACAACAAAGTCAACAAAGCTCCAAATAATCGGAGTACAACAATGAATCCCATCCAACAAGCCTGGAGGTGATTCTCAACATACACACCAAAGATACAACCTAAGACAAACGGTCTCCCGGAATGAGAGTCTTCAAGTACTGACACTGGTCTATCAACAGGTCACACTCTGAACATTCTGGCAAAGGAGTGATCTTCTCCTTCAGTTGTCTTCTGAGCTCTACCACTTCTCCTCCAAGATGGTTCTCTGATGCATGTCTCAAGTCTACTTCCTTCTTCAACTGGATGTCTTTGTCTCTGAGTTGCTTCTCCAAGTCTCTGATCTTCTTCTGATAACCAGCTTCAGCTCTCTGCAGCCTCAAGCACTCCCAGTGTTCTGTATTCAACAAGGCTTCCATCTCCTCGTAGGATCTCTTCTTGCTTCTCAGTCTGCTAGCATCTTCTCCCTGCACTCCTCTGAGTTGATGAGCCAAGTTCAACCTATCAGCTTTGGCTTTGTAAAGCTCCATCTGGGTATCTTGCTCCTTCTCTTTCAACCGGCGATTCTCCATCAGGGATTGCTTGTAGTGCTTAGCAGGCACACTCTCAGCAAGGATCAAAGGTGGTTGCTCTTGCAACGGCTCCATCCTATCGTAGGGTAACAACAAAGTCTCCACTCTCTCCTTGATCCACTCGGTGTAGTCAGGCATAGCAATGGCAAACTTCTTCCCCAAGACATATCCATCTTTCACACCAATAGTCTTCCAAGCTCTTCCTATCTGCTCCAATCTAGCCGGGTCACTCTGCTTCTCAAAATACACACTTTCAGTTATCTCAGCATCAAGTGGTCTTCCTTTCATCACAAACCCCAACTGGCGAAGAGAAAGAACCGGGTTGTAATTGATGCAACCCTTAGTCCCTATAAGTTGTACATTTCGGAATTCTCCACAGCTCATAATGACGTTACGCACATCCATCCGGTAAAATTGCCATCTGAAATCATATGAGGTAAGAGACATAACCCTCTGAGTCCACTTATGCGTGCTCTGAGCATCCACAAAAGGTCCACTGACTGGCAGGAGAGACAAGAACCATCTGAGCAAAAGTGGGAGACAGCATCTGATAGCTCCACCCTTACCATGCCTACTGTGAATAGCATAGTAAGTGTCAGCTAACAGAGTAGGAACCGGGTTTCCTCCAAGGAAAATAATAACTGCAGCATAGTCCACAAAGTTGGGCATACTCGGAAACAATACAATCCCATAGATCATGATGGCCAACTGAGCATGAAAGGCTTCCCAATTCCCCTTCTCTGCTTCTTCTCTAGCTACCCTCAACAGAAACTTCAAAGGCAACCCTACAACATCCCCACTGGGCTTCCAATTATCCCTGACTTCTTTGATACCCAAATGGAGAGCTCTGGCAACAACTCTGAAATCAACTTCCTTAGGCACATCCAAGAAAGGAACCTGATGCCGAATCGGGACACTCAGCAGAATGGAGTACTCCTCAAGAGTATGCGCCAACTGATAATCTTGAAAGGTGAAACAACGAAGCTCTGGGTCGTAGAACTGTAGAAGAGTCTGCAACGGCACCGGATCAACTACCATCTTCAACAGTGTCAGAATATCCCCATACTGGTCCACAAACCCCTTCTGATTACCACTGGTCACAAAGTTGCTCAACTCTATCAGAGACGTCAAAGGCTCACGGTGAAAGCTATAGGAACAAGTCTTCCACTTCAACTCCGGGACTGTTGCCATCTCTATCAGTGAATAGACTCTGGAATGTACCTGAGAAATGATATGCATGCAGAGATTAGCTTTTCTTTTTTTCTCTTTTTTCAATTCTTTTTTTTTATTGCTTATTTTTTTTGAAAATAAACATGCTATGATGCAAATGATGCAGACAAGGCTGGCTGGCTGTGCATCTAAGAACACAGGATCGAAGCTTCGGCTTGAACTCGGAACCACAAATCCATCTGAAACCCCAAAGTCATCTGAGACCTAACAAGTCTGAACCTGAGTCACCAACAGGACCACAAGTCACCAACTAGTCACCAACTGTACCTGTAATAACGATCATTCCCTCCTCACTCACGGGTGTCGTCTAGGCCAAGGTAAGGTCGAAAGAAACGCAGCATAAATAACCTTTCACAGAATATCATCATATACACACCCGAAGTATGTAACGATAATATCCCATCAGGGTCTGAACTGCTCGTGATACCAATGTTCCGCTAAGTGGCGCAATACCACCCGCTTCCCATGAATCACTATATTCCTAAGTATCCTAGATTTCACTCATGGCCTGGGTATTGGGCCTTTTACCTCATGTAACTCCCACCCCAACAGAGAGAAACAGACAATCAGCCAGCCAGATGAACAGATGAATATGATTGAATGCAAACATAAATGTAAATAATAAATGCAAACAATAAATGCAAACAATACATAAATGAATGCAATAAATGAAACAGCAACAGCAACCAAACCCTAACCTAGAGAGCGCTAGGAAAGACTCTCTTAGGGAAGATGGACCAGCAAGAGGTCAACTTCTCTCTTTGTCCCCAGCAGAGTCGCCAGCTGTCGCATTATGCGAAAAACCGGCGGGAAAACAGAACAACTGAGCCGCCACCGTGTGTTATTTATCCCAAAAGAGGGAAAGGAAACACTCGAAGTAAACCTGGAAAAGACATGGTCTCGCGACCAAAGAGAATGGGATCGGGAGTCGGTTATGCGAAGGGAAGGTATTAGCACCCCTACGCATCCGTCGTACTCGACGGGATCCACGCACAAAAGGAAGGATAAAGGTTGCTAAAACGCTGCTCACAAACACATCAACACTGGCTGAAAGAGACACAGGAAAACAAAAGAAACTAACTCGGCAGGATATCGCATCCTGGGCCTACGTAGTCTATCAGGCATAGACATCAGAGTCGACGTAGTTCGGACTAGGGGAAAACGTGCTCGCTAGGATGTCGCATCCTATGCATACGTATCTTCTCGGACTAAAGAAGAATCAGAGCACTCGTAGCTCGGCTAACGCACGCCAAACAAAACAACACAGGAAATCGACTGCCAATCGCTGGTCTTACGTCAAACTCCACACAACCAGGCAAACATGGAAACCGAATGCCAATCGCTGGACTTACATCAGACTCCGAACCAAACACACGCACACTGGAAACCAACTGCCAATCGCTGGACTTATATCGGACTCCAAGCACACAACAATAGGATACGGAATGCCAATCGCTGGTCTTACATCCATCTGCTGACACACACAAGAAACAAAACAAAAAGGCGCCCGGAGAGATCAGCTCATCTCCTGCCTACGTACCTCATCTGGTATGAGGATCAGGGCGACGTAGTTCCCCTATGCAGGGACAAAGGACTAGCCTAACCAGATAGAAAGGGAGACACAACTAGGGAGACTACGACTCGAGCCTAGAAGTTATCATGCATCATAGCCCTATGTTAAAGTTTCTATCTAACTTGCACAGGAAGCAAGCTAACCTAAACATGACTTGCACAGGAAGCAAGTCAAACTAACCCTAGCTTGCACAGGAAGCAAGCCAAACTAAAAAGCACAAACATACAAGCACAAGTAGCACACACTATATGCAATCAGTTGGCTCAATCAAGGTTGGGTTTTAGTCGAGGGGTCATATCAACCTCGACAAACAAACCACTGTAACAGGGTGATGTTAGCTCTTAACCCTAACATTGAGAGTTAGGGTGAAGCAGATGAAATAGGAAGTGAGGGGTGTGCCTCATAGCTCTTATCCCTGGCCTGGGAGAGCTTCAGACAAATGAAAGTGTGGGAGTTCAGAAAGTTGGAACTCTTCTATCCACATGACTGACACAACAAAGATCTTGGGCTATTATCCACAATGCATCAACACAAGGTGTGTGAGCAAAGTGGATGACACACTGAGTAGCAGGAGATGGACTACACATCTCTTGTATCTGCCAATGCCTCTTCACTTAGGAGGTCTTTGAATGTACAGGGCACAATGATAAAGAAACACAAGCATTGCCTCTTAAGGAGGACTTCAGACAGGTGCCTGCCCAAGTAACAGGACAGGTCTTCCAGACTACATGAAGAAAAGAAATTATACCTCAATGCTCAAGCTATCAAGCAAAGCAAAAGCAAGTTCACAAAGGAACTATAGCAACTAAGGTACCTGAAAACAATCTAACACAATCAGTATACAAGTCAACAAAAGTCAAACAGACAGACTAGTGGTCAACAGTCAACAGTACACAATTAAACAGACAAGCATCAATGCACAGGAAGCTAAGCACAAGCTCAACTCAAAGGAGCTAATCCACCTACAAGACAACTCAATGTTAATCAACATTAATCAAATAGGTAGCTCAAGCCAATGAACCAATTCCTCAAGGCCATATGCTTCTTGTCCTGAAAACACAACTCAACCATAAGCATAAACCACTAGGACAAGGCCTAGGGTCAAAGTGGGAGGAATAATCCAAAACAGAACATGAAAATTGGCATGAATCAAGCTTAATCAATTAGGAACAATATCCAAGTGGTCCCATATCAATAGCATCAATCAAGTTCATTTTACAAAGCACATAAGGCAAAGCATGCAAGTTGAGAGCTCATTGAAGCAAACAGAATGAACCAATCCACATCAACTCAAAAATAATTCAATAAATCCCAAGAAAAATCATGGCTTAACAGCACACATTAAATGATGAACACACCAAAAATCAGGACATTTGGACAAGTTTAAGCATGGCAAATAAATTCCATAAGGCAAGGCAAGCACAAATAAGCTCAATTAGGGCACAAAATGATACATCATCTTAGCACAAGCCTAAAACATAATTGACAAATGATAAATGTCTCAAACCAAAGCCACACTGAACTTCAAAGTGTCTAGAATCAATGTACAAAGTTTCAAGTTCATAGGATAAACATCAAGCATTTCACAAATCATCTAAGTTCATGACTATCAAAAAGTGCACAAATGACAAGTCAGCAAGAAAAATCCCAAACAAATCAGAAATCATTCCAAACATTCCACAAAAATTCACAAGCAATCCTAACATCGACAAGTAGCATCATGCAAAAAATCTCATCAATTAGCATTAAATTGGAATGGGAAATAAAATCCACAAGTTGAGCAAGCAATGGTGTGACACACATTGTCACACCTACAATAAACAGATCATATCTCAACAACCAGAAATGAGAAAAATGAAAACTCTATACCAAAATGACCATTAGGATGTCTATTTTAAGCATGCAAAATTTCACAATCATAGGATCAAAACTCATCATTTCATGAAGCAAATGGCAAGGTAGGTGCAAGATAGCATACATGTGAACAATCCCTAAGCCAAAATAAATTCCAACCGTGCACAATTTCTGGAAAAAAAACTCATAAAATAGTAGACATCATAAGGAACAGCATGCAAAAAACCTCATCTCATTTGGATCATTAATCAATGAGTTATGAATTTTTGAATGGATGAAAAAAATAAAAAGCATGAACAAGGCATGGTATGAATGGCATGGCATAAGGTGAAAATAATGCAAAAGGCTCATTTGAAAATGTATGCGCCTGGAATCGAAGTGTGGCCGGTTTCAAATTGAGGCGCGCTTAAGTGAAACGCACCGTTTCACTTAAGCCTATGTGGCCAGGGCAAGCGTTATCCACCAATCGTTTCGCCACGCTGGATCTAATGCAGCCAATACATGGCAAGAAACACAAAAATGCATGCAAACAGGCGAGGCAAAGATCTAACACGTTTCTGGAAATGAAAACCTAAGATCTTCATGCGTGTTCATCATCATTTTTCCAGGTCAAGAACATTTGTCACAGAAATGCAAAACGAGCATACCATCTTGTAGATCTTGCAACACACATCCATAATCCATACATAATTTAACTTAATCCTAACTAAACAAAGCAAATCGAAGCAAGGAAAAATCACATGTCAATCTTTAAAACAGCATAACTCAATCAATTTAGCATGGAAATCAATGATTCAAAGCTCAGTTTCACCAGCATCACAAGACCTACAACTATCACATAACCAATTTAAGAAAGAAGAAACTCGAGTTCTGACCTCTTGGAGCAAACAGAATTGGAATCGATGGATTTAAGCCTTGTAATATGCAAACAGATCTTCCAAAGTGCTTATGAAGTTGATTGGATGAAGAATGAAGGTTTAATCGTGCTTAATTCCACAGAAATTTGAATTCACCATTGATGTGTTCCAGCTTCAAGCTGCTTCAGTTTGCATTGTTTCATTCAATTCCACGTACCAATTCACTCAAGAACACTTCAAATACCAAGATCAAGCACTGGAAATAGATGTTGTTTTAAGAAATTGCAAGAACAAGTGACAGAAAAATTTGATGAAAAACTTTTAGATCTGAAAAATGAGCCACCCCCCTACTGAAATCTGTTAGGGTTTTTGTTTTATACCCCCTCCTAACCAAGTCCTTAAACATGTTTTTGTGTATGGCCAAAGGATTAGCAAAATATGAGAGTGCAAGTGAAATTTGAATAATGCACCCCCATGCATGAAATGAATGGAACAGTGCACGTTTTTGGGCCTGAATTCAGTTGAAGTTCTGTTTGTAAGCCAATGGAAGTGTTTAAATGTGTAGACAATGCATTATTTTTAAGTTTGAAAATTCCATCCAAAAAATCAAGTGAAAAATCAAATGATTATGTGATGAGAATGCATGGCTTGTGATGCATGATTTGGATAGTAGAGATCAAGAGAGAAATGTTCCAAAAAGAACCATCTCATTTGGCCTTTTGGTTCAAAAGTTATGCACTTGTGAAGTTCAAATTATCTTGACCATGATTGATCCATATCTTTTCAACCATACATGAGAAATTCATGTGCTTGGACTTTTTGGAAAGGGGAGAACAATATCTTCAACTTTCATGTTGGACAAAATTTCATTTGAAGCTTGCTTGATGATGTAAACTTGAGGAGAAGACCTTTCCATTTTTGGCAATTTCAAATTACAGGTCACTTACTATTTTGGGAAACTTTTCATCTGACCTCAAATTCTTCATTGTTGATGTTTGCAATGTCAAATGAGACTTGTATGGACATGAATGAGGCCTCTCTAACCATCTCCCACCTTCAAATCCATGATTGAATGCACAGTCGACTTTGGTTGACTTTCTAGGGTTTCAGATGAATTGCATCTTGACTGATGATCTCTGAACATCCAACCTTTGGCCAAACCACTTCAAAATGATCCCTAGGTCATATGAACTCAATGAACCGACCCTAGGGCTTTGCTTCCATAGGAAATGCACTTGCTTGCTTGCATAACTGAATCTCTTGACCAGTCTTGCTTGATGACTGATGACTTGGCAATGGACAATGCAATGTTATACAGTGGACAATGCTATGCTAATGTCCTAAACATGAAAATGAATGTACAAAATGGGAGGTGCAAATTTGAGGTGCTACAGTTGGGTGTTTATTCTTTTGTACAGTTATTTCCTTTCAGCATTTATCTACTTTATCTTACTGCATTGTGTACATATGATTACTGTATATGCTGGATCTGTTTGGTTGTTTGTTGGGATGGCTTGTTCTATGAGAGATAAGCCCACTACCCAGGCTTGAGCGTACACACAGGTTTTAGAGTGGATAGTCATGAGGCTTGCATGGCATGTTGCTACGTTAAGTCGTTCATGAAGACCCACACCCAGACGAGGTTTCTTGTGGATATATTATGTCCTACGGGTGTTCCGTAACGACATGATGTTCCTCTAGAAATTGTCGACTCTGGTGACCATTTCCTGAGGACTCAGTCGAGGCCTCTCCTCCGAGACGCGGTTATGTTAGCACTGGTGGGCGCATTCTCGCTTCTCAATCCGAGGACCCCGAGGGTGGGAACTTGCTATTAGGATGTCCTGTTGAGGGGAGTCAGTGGAGGTCTTTTGTCTCGTAATAATGCCAAACCTTCAAGGGTAAACGTATTATTCTCGACTGAAGGGTTAGAAGCTGACGAACTTCTGTTCTTAGAACCTACCAGTGAGGGGCGGGCTAAATTCAGGAAACATTAACCTTCAACCAACCCGGTTTTCTGGTATTCTTGTTGGAGCAGAACTGTGATCTCTTATATCTTCCTCAGTGGTTTTCTCTTCAGATAGTGCGACCTGACAGTTGTTCAAGCAGATGCAGCAATCGTGATTCCCATGTCACTGCATCGCATCACATCATTTTGCATTCACATCATTGCATCACATCATTTCGCATTCATATCAGTTAACACATGTTTATCTATTACCAGGGGTTTATATCTTCTTCTTGATTCTAGTCGGGGTTTTCTGGTTCTCCTATGATGAATATTGGCAGAAAGAGACATGTCGCCTACAAGTTTCCTATGGTTTGTTTGGAGCCCATTCAACAGTTGATGAAGTTAATGGATCATGATTCTCTACAAAGATTCCAGAAAGATTACAGTTTGATTCTAAGTTTCGTCACGGTTCTCCCCAAAGATCAACACGATGCTCTCTTTACACTGCTGCAGTTCTATGACCCTCCATTGAGGTGTTTTACATTTCCAGATTATATCTTGGTCCCTACTTTGGAGGACGTTGCCAGTTTTCTCAAAGTTCCTATCAAGTCACAGTCGCTATTCTACAGTTCCGAGTTTCTGCCCGATTTCAACATGGTTGCTTCGGCCACATATTTGGGGAAATCAGTCTTGGAGTCTAATATGTGTCAGAAAGGATGAGTCAGTGGTTTTCATCTAAGTTTTTTAGTGGGAGAAGCCAAGAAGAAGCTTGAGGATGGTGATCAGAGGGGTTTCAATGTTGTGTTGGCTCTTTGTGTGTACGGGATTGTCCTATTCCCTAATGTTGCAAATTTTATGGACGTAGACGCAATACGCATCTTCGTGTTGGGAAATCCAGTGCCGACGTTGTTGGGAGATTTCTTTCATTCAGTGCATCACAGGAATGAGAATAGAAAAGGAGGATTGGTGAATTGTTGTGCACCCTTGTTTCATAAGTGGTTCAGTTCTCACCTACCCAAGTCAGGAGCGTTCGTTGACTTCAAAAACTCGTTGAGTTTGTAGATGTTTGATTGGCTGCATTTTATGTTAAAACACTAACTGGAGTCTAATGTCTTGACTGATGTCATGACATGCTTTGTAGATGTTTGATTGGCTGCATGTTGTGCTAAAACACTAACTGTACTCTGATGTCTTGACTGATGTCATGACATACTTGAGTAGTATGCTGCAGGTTTAGCTAATACAAGATTTACTGAATGTCAACCTGGATAGTATGACATTCATCCCTGACAGCAGATATTGAGGTATAGAATAGCTGGTTGGCTGTTATAACTCAGTATGTAGTTCAGTCTGTTTATCAAGGGAATAACAGACCTGGCATAAGGCCTACTGTCTGAATGTCAAACTGGATGTTGTGACATTCATCAGTGACAGCATATACTGAATAATAGGCAGGTTGGTTTTTCTGCTTCAGTTCAGTATTTAATTCAGTCTGTTCTTCAGGAGGATAACAGACCTGGCATAAGGCCCATTGTGAAAATGTCAAACTGGATGTCTTGACATTTATTACTGTAAGCTGATACTGAAGTATAGACTGGTTGGTCTTTTACAGTACAACATTTAGCACAGTCTATTTTCAGGAAAATAACAGACTTAGCATATGGTCTATGTTCTGGACGTCAAACTGAATGTTGTGACATTCATTCCTGACAGTATATGCTAAATTGTAGGATGGTTAGTTTTTCTGTTTCAGGATTTTTCTCAGGCTATTCTTCAGGAATCCAACAGCTGATCTAAAATCCAAGAAACTAACAACTGAGCTACAATTAATGAACCTAACAAATAGCCTATTTGTTAGCACCCTAATATGTGGAAATTAGGTTAACTTGCTTAACCTTAATTTTAGGAGCGCCTGTGTATAAAACTGAATTAGTTAATTCTGTTATGTGTTAACTGATTTAATATTCTGTGATTAGTTAGAATCCTATGTGGCGTTATTAATATTTGTGGAGGTCTTGAAGATTCAATCAGAATAAACAGTTTCTAAATATGGACATATTTTAGGAACTAAATATGGAGATATTTTAGGAACTAAATATGGAGATATTTTAGGAACTAAATATGGAGATATTTTGGGAACTAAATATGGAGATATTTTAGGAACTAAAAGATTGAAGACCTTGATTGTAGCAGAAACCTTCTGCTGGCTTTGTAACAGCAAAGGAGAAGTTTGCTGCGATTTCTGAAGGCCCAAATCCAGTTGGGTGCTTAGGTTATAAATAGCATAGTGTAACCTAGGTTTTGTAAGCCTCATAGAATGAAAAATTAGGGGTGTGTGAGGTAAACCTCCCAACCTGTGGGAAGGTTACCATGTGTGTCTCAGTGCTCAAAGCTGAGATTAGTTGTAACTCAAAGCCTGTAGGTAAGAGTTTGTTATGGTCTTGAACGAAGCTGTGAAGCAAGTTCAAGTTGTTTAGCATTACATTGTATTTGTAGTGATAGGAATGGAAACTGGAGGTTTCTATCTAGGAGTTCCTAGGTATAGATTGCATTGGGTAGGGATTAAGTGAAGAGTTGTAAACGGGGGAGTTTAACTTTGAATTAATACTACTGATAGTGGATCTTCTTCCTGGCTTGGTATGCCCCCAGAGTAGGTGATGTTGCACCGAAATGGGTTAACAATTACTTGTGTTTTTACCTTCTGCACGTTATAATTCTGTCTGTTACAAAATAAGCTCAACCTGTAATGCTGTAACAGGTGATGTTCAAATCAATGGTGAGACATCATGCTGTTAACTGTGCAGGCTCAACAGAAGTAAGTAATATGTTTGATCTATGCTGTGTCGTTGTACCAGATGGACAGAACTGGGTGTTCTTCCATTCTATGGTGATATAGTAGCAGATGTCGTGACATCTGTGAATGTGTGCTTATCAGTACTGGGTTTTAATTTGTATAACTGTCTTGTTGTATTAGTAACAATGTTGGATTAGATGTCATTACTTAGAGTAGAACATCTGAACTCTGACTACACCAGAATTTCAATTGGTATCAGAGCAGGCATCCTGTTCTGTTTCTGGATGAGATCCATGGGTGATACTTTCTGGTATCTTGCAAGGAGTTATGTTAGTACTGATGTTGGAACCTGTGGAAGGTTCTGTGATTTCCCGGAATGGTCCCTTGAAGTAGGTGGATGGACTATTCATGACAGGAACTGTGTGTACCTGTCTCAGGAGGTTGGCAATTGGCCTTTGTGTGGGACAGCTGTGCTAGTATTGAATCATATTCAAAATTATTTCCCCTCATGTGGATGAAAGGCTGTTGTATTCAAGATTTCATCATAATCTACTGAAGATGTCAAAGATACTTGAGTCTCCTCAAGTCCACTCATCATGACGTTCTCACTTCAGGATGGTAAGAATCACCTGATCAGTGATTCTTTTACTCTCTTGGGTAGTGTATATGAAGACCTTGAAGACTTTCAAGGAGGGTTTGTTCCAAGGAGGTGGAACTAATGTTCTATGGGATGTTAGAACATGTTGTTCAACAAGTATGCAGCTGCTGGTTGAAGAGCAGATGTTTTTAGGTGTCAAACAAAAGGATACTTTTGTTTGGAACCTACTCCTGACCTGGAAGAGGAGACATCTGTGTGTGCTAAGTTGACAAGGGTAGGGTCAACTGTGTGTGTGCTCAAGAAGGTCACTGTTAGAAGTTTGATCTCTAGAAGTGGAGCTGGTTGAGATGTGACATTGTGCAATTTCCTGCCGATTGTCTTATTCCTGTAGATTGATCAGGGTTGGATAGTTATTCCCTGAAGTACTATGTTGTGTTGGAAGACAAGTCCCCTGGATGTTAGAAGTCAATAATGGGGTAACCTGATTGCTATTTCATTTAAGAGGATTGGGACCATGAATCTTGTTATTCAAACACCACGCTCAGAAGTGGCAGTTCTTTCAAGGAGTGAGAATATGAAGATTCAGAGGTTGGTTGAGGTAGTATGCTCTGGCAATGCATATCTACTGTTGACTGGTGTTTTTTTTGTACTTATGGTCAGCTGGAGTCTGATTGGTGTGATTGGAGTATGTATAGGTATAACTCATAGAGTTAGGTGCCACTGGTAGGGATGGTGTATGTCATGTTGAGACATTTGTGTATAATGCATGGATATTGGTGTGGAGTTTCCATGATTGTTAATTTGAGGGGGAGTTTTGGTTAACCTCCTCACGTTTGGTCAGCCTAGGGTCTGGTTGGCTGTTGACCTGTGTCACATGGGTTCTAGTTATTGTGTGACACATTTGCAAGGAAGGATTCATCTCTCTCATTCCTAAGGGTGAATCTAATTTGGGAAGATTCTCAAAACTGTTGAGGTGCTCGCAAGCAGAAGATGTTGACACAAGAAAAGTATTTTCAAAGTATTCTTATGGTGGAAGTATCTGAAAGGATAATTGGGAAAAGATTTAAGATCAATGTCTACTTGTGCCAAGTACAAGTATTTAATTGATTATCCTTGGAGCTCAAGATAATTGATGTTCTTAAAGATGTTGGAACATCTCTTCTTCAAGACCCTGTGCAGAATCACAGGAAGGATAGTACATTGGTTTATGATCTATCTCTTTGGTGGCAGCAAAAGCATATGACCTCTGAAAAGGCTTTCTGGCAAGAAACATGTTCAGCCTTGGTGTGTACAAGAAGAAGAAGACATCATTGTCTTGATGGTGTCTACTTGGATCAGTTTATTTCTGATCTAGGTAAGGAAGTGCATTGGCTAATGCACACTGTGGAGTTAAGAATAAGTGGCATCATTCTTGACATCATGGAAATAGCCTTGCTTTAGGAAGTGGAATCCTTGGTATAGCTGAAGGGTTAGTTTCTAACTGGTCCTTCTGAAGACTCATGCATCAGAGTGTCTGATGTCTTTGGAGAAGAAGCAGGGATTCATCAAGGTGTGAGCGTGGATGACTTAACTGCAAACCTGCAGGATGGAGGTTGTTTGCTCAAACTTGGTTCCACAATCAAGTCTATGAGAGCGTTGAACTCTTGTTCTGTGTAGGGAGGAAGTTCTTTCAAGTGGCAGAAGAAGGAGCTGAATTCAATAGCTAGATGTTAAAACACAATGTTGTCACATTTGGTTCAACATCAGAATCTTAGTTGGTGAAGTGGCACATCAACTTAAGATAGAAGGGTCTACAGAGTTGTAGATTGGGTACTTCAAAAAGATCGTTCTCATTGCAGTTCTTTGGAGTTGCTGGATGGAGAAGATGTTACATGTTCATGTCTTAGAGAATCTAAGTTTTGTTTAACATGTAGCTTGAAGTTCAAGTCTCACTTGGAAGGTCAGAATATCTTTGGGAGAAGTCTGATAAACGTGGAGAGGTCAATAAGTGGCATTTGACTTTTTCATCTGAGGATTCATGAAGGAGGTAATCAACCAGTGGCATTTGGTCCATCTCAGAAGTGAGTTCGAAGAATCAAGATAATCAACATATGGCAGCTGATTATTCTTGAGGAAAGTCTGAGACAAATTACTTTTGAGCAGAAAAGTAGCAAGTTGAAGACAAAAGGAGGTGTTTTCTATTCATATCTTGGAGCTTGTGGTAGGAGTTCTGAGCTATCTATGGAAGATTATCTCTCGTAATGGGATGAGAATGTATATGTCCCAATTTATGTTTGGGTTCTTTTGGACCAAGCTGGTGACTCAGTGATATCTGAAGATTATCAGATGGCGTTCTTTGTTATGTTATGAAGGATGTCCTAACTAATGTTAGAACATTTTGTGAAGTGGTTTTTTGTTCTGGTTAGAAGAGAGATTGACACAGAGTGTGGATGTGTTCAGCCAAGAGGGTTGAACAGAGGGTGTGCTCTTGAAGACATGAAGATGCGTCTTATGTTTTCCATTCATCAAGTGGTCTGGGTTCTCTTTGAATCAGGAAGTATGTGAAGGTCCAACTTTGGGGTGTTGGATATGTTCATGTGTGATCTCCAAGTTTCAAGAGGAGAGTTGGTTGTTCATGACAGGGGGAGTTCTGTCTTTGTGCCGCAATTAATCATCAAGCTTGTGGTCTATGTGTTCTCAGATAACAAGGTATGGCACCTTGTTAGTTATTGGGATGATGTGGTGTGTGTCAAGGCTGAGTGAGCAGAAGAATGTCTGACCGGATGTCATGACATTGCCTAGGATAATATTGTTATTTCCTTCTGAAACTTACAGTCATAAGGAAATATGGATGTGGTGTATCTCATTATGATGAGCCTATATGTTACTTGCTGCAAGTGTGGTAACAAGATGTTAAGGGGATATCCTAACATGATACAGCCTATGTGCCTGCTGGAGTTCAAGAAAGTGTTCATGCAGGAGTGGTTCAAGATGTCAGACTCAAAGTCATGGAATCTGATATGGGTGTACCTGTTGTGAAGCAAGAGTGTGTGTCTACTTGATCAAAGCTGTGAAGCAAGATCAAGTGGGTGGTGCCTTGATCTAAGTTGTAAAGCAAGATCAAGAGGGGGTATTCTTGATTGAAGCTTTGAAGTAAAATCAAGATTTTAAGTGCTGCTTTGGCAACATTTTTTACAAAAAGGGGGAGTAACACCTGTACCCCAGGACAACAGATTATTTGCTATGTGCTTGAACAGATATTGAAGATCCTCTAATCCAGAGGTTGTGCTGCTGTTAGAAGTTTTTATTTAACTTTTGTATGTGTGCTGAGTGTGATGTTGTTCTGAGTGTATTAGCTATGGTATTACTCTGCTAGGATGTGTGTTTTCCGCTGCTGTGAACTCTGTTGTGATGTCAAGTTGTTTTAGCCAAAAATTTGCCAAAGGGGGAGTTTGTAGATGTTTGATTGGCTGTATTTTATGTTAAAACACTAACTGGAGTCTAATGTCTTGACTGATGTCATGACATGCTTTGTAGATGTTTGATTGGCTGCATGTTGTGCTAAAACACTAACTGTACTCTGATGTCTTGACTGATGTCATGACATACTTGAGTAGTATGCTGCAGGTTTAGCTAATACAAGATTTACTGAATGTCAACCTGGATAGTATGACATTCATCCATGACAGCAGATATTGAGGTATAGAATAGCTGGTTGGCTGTTATAACTCAGTATGTAGTTCAGTCTGTTTATCAAGGGAATAACAGGCCTGGCATAAGGCCTACTGTCTGAATGTCAAACTGGATGTTGTGACATTCATCAGTGACAGCATATACTGAATAATAGACAGGTTGGTTTTTCTGCTTCAATTCAGTATTTAATTCAGTCTGTTCTTCAGGAGGATAACAGACCTGGCATAAGGCCCATTGTGAAAATGTCAAACTGGATGTCTTGACATTTATTACTGTAAGTTGATACTGAAGTATAGACTGGTTGGTCTTTTACAGTACAACATTTAGCACAGTCTGTTTTCAGGAAAATAACAGACTTAGCATATGGTCTATGTTCTGGACGTCAAACTGAATGTTGTGACATTCATTCCTGACAGCATATGCTAAATTGTAGGATGGTTAGTTTTTCTATTTCAGGATTTTTCTCAGGCTATTCTTCAGGAATCCAACAGCTGATCTAAAATCCAGGAAACTAACAACTGAGCTACAATTAATGAACCTAACAAATAGCCTATTTGTTAGCACCCTAATATGTGGAAATTAGGTTAACTTGCTTAACCTTAATTTTAG
This sequence comes from Lathyrus oleraceus, assembly GCF_024323335.1. Lineage (NCBI taxonomy): Eukaryota > Viridiplantae > Streptophyta > Magnoliopsida > Fabales > Fabaceae > Lathyrus > Lathyrus oleraceus. Next base: position 335,589,799 of record NC_066584.1, on the reverse strand, counting down.
GAGCGCCTGTGTATAAAACTGAATTATTTAATTCTGTTATGTGTTAACTGATTTAATATTCTGTGATTAGTTAGAATCCTATGTGGCGTTATTTGTGGAGGTCTTGAAGACTCAATCAGAATAAACAGTTTCTAAATATGGACATATTTTAGGAACTAAATATGGAGATATTTTAGGAACTAAATATGGAGATATTTTGGGAACTAAATATGGAGATATTTTAGGAACTAAAAGATTGAAGACCTTGATTGTAGCAGAAACCTTCTGCTGGCTTTGTAACAGCAAAGGAGAAGTTTGCTGCGATTTCTGAAGGCCCAAATCCAGTTGGGTGCTTAGGTTATAAATAGCATAGTGTAACCTAGGTTTTGTAAGCCTCATAGAATGAAAAATTAGGGGTGTGTGAGGTAAACCTCCCAACCTGTGAGAAGGTTACCATGTGTGTCTCAGTGATCAAAGCTGAGATTAGTTGTAACTCAAAGCCTGTAGGTAAGAGTTTGTTATGGTCTTGAACGAAGCTGTGAAGCAAGTTCAAGTTGTTTAGCATTACATTGTATTTGTAGTGATAGGAATGGAAACTGGAGGTTTCTATCTAGGAGTTCCTAGGTATAGATTGCATTGGGTAGGGATTAAGTGAAGAGTTGTAAACGGGGGAGTTTAACTCTGAATTAATACTACTGATAGTGGATCTTCTTCCTGGCTTGGTATGCCCCCAGAGTAGGTGATGTTGCACCGAACTGGGTTAACAATTACTTGTGTTTTTACCTTCTGCACGTTATAATTCTGTCTGTTATAAAATAATGTCAACCTGTAATGCTGTAACAGGTGATGTTCAAATCAATGGTGAGACATCATGTTGTTAACTGTGCAGGCTCAACAGAAGTAAGTGCTATGTTTGATCTCTGCTGTGTTGTTGTACCAGATGGACAGAACTGGGTGTTCTTCCATTCTATGGTGATATAGTAGCAGATGTCGTGACATCTGTGAATGTGTGCTTATCAGTAATGGGTTTTAATTTGTATAACTGTCTTGTTGTATTAGTAACAATGTTGGATTAGATGTCATTACTTGGAGTAGAACATCTGAACTCTGACTACACCAGAATTTTAGAGTTGGTCGAAGAGATTGATGGGGATAAGAGCTAAAGATATTTCTTGGTGGTCTGACCAGAACTTGCTTCGGGCAGATATTATTCACAGTTGTGGGAACTTCCAGAATGTGTCTTTGGTAGGAAGAAGAGGATGAATCAACTATAATCCTTCTCTAGCAGTCAGAAAATTTGGGTATGCTTTAAGAACTCCGCCTTTGGAAAAAGATGTGGAAGAATCTCTATTTTTCCATTCTTCATCTGATCGGACTGTATCCCGTAAGGTAGCTGAGGCCTGGCTCAAGGTAATCAAGAGAGGAAGGACTGTGCTTGGAAAAGGAGATTGCAGGACTTACCCTCAGTATGAAGATTGGCTTCAGGGAAGAGTTGAAGAGTTTGGTCTGCCGTTTCCTATGGAAGAACCTTTGTATTCACCTACTCCTGAGCAGTCAACAATGGTGAGTCGAGAGGAGTATGACAAATTGAAGAAAGCCATGGAGGAACTTCAAACTGAAAACTCAGAGTTAAGTGTGAAATTGCAAGACTGTATGCGTTTAGGCCATGAGGCAGAATATCAGAAGAGGGAAGCTATCAGATTGCAAGAGGAAGCGGAGAAGAAATTGGCTATGGAGGTGAACTTCTTTAGGAAGACAGACAAAGCCTTGGGGTCGTCCAGTTCTGAGTTGAGACGAGTCAAGCAGCAGTTAACGGATGCTCATGGTAAGTTAGTTGGGCGGCAAGAACAGTGGGATGCATTTTCAGCTTCTCTGAAGGCGAAAGAGGAGGAGATGGTGGCCGAATTGACTGGTCAGATGGAGAAGTTGAAGACTCTGCTGAAGAAGAAGAACAATGAGCTTCTGTATGCCCATTCAACCAATGGTTACATGACAGATCAACTCGACAAGGCTCAAGAACAGATTGAAGAACTCAAAGTGCTGGCGGGTTTGAAGAAATCTAGACTTGAATAGGTATTCGGGGAGGATGATGAGAATTATTACATAGAGCACATCAAAGAACTGGATGGGATTATTCACAAGAGGAATTTTCTTATCCGGCGTTTGACAAAATCTCTAGATCATCCTGACATGGTGGCACTGTTGGCTGAAGTTAGGAGCAGTACTTATGGGTTGTATACAAGAGGTTGATTCCTGATTTTTGTTCCTCTTTTTACTTGTTGTGCTTTGTAGTGATGATCCGCAGGCTTGTTGTGGAGATCCTCTTTTAATGTACTGTTGGATAAGGCCCTTCTCTTTGAACTCATTTGTATGACGGTTTTTCTTTATTGCATCTTGGTCTCCGAAGTTTGTCCATGGCTCGATCTTCTTACACTGTTTATCTATTGAGAGACTGGAATCAAGGGGTAGAATACCCTTTGGAATTGATAAGCATGTCATTGCATTTGCATATCCATTAGCATGTCTTGCATAACAGGTACCGCCGCAGTGTTCTCACTTTGTTTGGTATTCCACTAGCAGGATAGCTGACTCAGGCATTCACCGATACGGTACCCGAACAAATCAACAAAGAGCACTGGAAGGTCTACAAGCAGAGCTCGCTGAGATGAGGATTCGCATGAATCAATTCAAGGAAGTGGTCCAAGGAGTGGCTCAGGGACAGCAGGAGCTTAGATTTTTGGTACAGAGGAATCCCCCAACTACTCAACCGGAGGTTGTGACTTGAAAAAATTTCTAAGTCCAAAATCTTCAAAATTTGTCAAGACTTATTGGCCAGTTTTCTTGCACTTCAAGGCATCATTTGAAAATACTTTCTTCATAACAATTGTACCTTGCCATGTCCTCTTTCACATCCTTTTGGAATCATCTCATTTGGATCCATGGCTTGAAAGATATATTCACCTAAAATGGGCACCATGACATGACTTTCTAGGCAGCATTTAGGCCAAACTGGCCTAACAGCTTTAGTATGATGAAACCTGAACTTGAGGGCTATTTTTCACCTTCTTCCATTCATCATTTCAACTTGTGCTCAACATGAAAGATGCTAAGCTCCATGATATCTTGCTATTGTTTGCATTATTTCTCCAATTTGTGACTTGAGCATCAAGTTACATGGCCATAAAGTCACCATCTTGGACTGTTTTCTTACTTGCCAAGCCATGCATAAAATCAGCACACGTTTTTTCCTCATGTGGCCATGCTTTGGATATTTAATCACTTAAGTTTGGCCCAAAATAACAACATTTCACATGCCATTCCTAATACACCTCATTATTTTGGATTATGGACAAATCACTTATTTCAAAGCCCATGAAAACACTTGGATCCACCCTATTTAAGAAGATGAAAACCCTAACCCTAAGAGGAGAGTGTGAATTTCGTGGCAAGCATCACAAGTCAGATCTCTTCTTCTCATCAATGCCTTGAAGTGAGGCACAAAGGAAGCACCATTCCACTAGGTAATCATCTCTTCCATGGCCATTGTTTTCTCCATTCTTGTGCTTGCTTACTATGCTCATCATTATTATCACTACTGTTTTATGCTTGTGTTCTTGATGTTATGGATTTGTGTTGTGATTTTCCATTATGTCGTGTCCATGTTGACCTCTTGTGGTCAACTTTTCTCCATGATTAAACCATTATTTTTGCTAAAATAAGATACCATGATGATCTACACATTTTATACTTGAATTTTGGTTTTTATTTCATCTCATTTGGTGCCCTATGGTGGTTGTAATCTTGAGTGGAAGTGTTGAAAAATCCATTGCCTGTTCATGGAAGTGGGATGCATTTTCAGCTTCTCAGAAGGCGAAACAGGAGGAGATGGTGGCTGAATTGACTGCTCAGATGGAGAAGTTGAAGACTCTGCTGAAGGAGAAGAACAATGAGCTTCTGTATGCCCGTTCAACAAATGGTAACATGACAGATCAACTCAACAAAGCTCAAGAACAGATTGAAGAACTCAAAGTGCTGGCGGGTTTGAAGAAGTCTAGACTTGAAGAGGTATTCGGGGAGGATGATGAGAATTATTACATAGAGCACATCAAAGAACTGGATGGGATTATTCACAAGAGGAATTTGCTTATCCGGCATTTGACAGAATCTCCAGATCATCCTGACACGGTGGCACTGCTGGCTGAAGTTAGGAGCAGTCCTTATGGGTTGTATACAGGAGGCTGATTCCTGATTTTTGTTCCTCTTTTTACTTGTTGTGCTTTGTAGTGATGATCCACAGGCTTGTTTTGGAGATCCTCTTTTGATCTACTGTTGGATAAGGCCTTTCTCTTTGAACTCATTTGTATGACGATTTTTCTTTATTGCATCTTGGTCTCTGAAGTTTGTCCATGGCTCGATCTTCTTACACTGTTTATCTATTGAGAGACTGGAATCAAGGGGTAGAATACCCTTTGGAATTGATAAACATGTCATTGCATTTCCATATCCATTAGCATGTCTTGCATAACAGGTACCACCGCAGTGTTCTCACTTTGTTTGGTATTCCACTAGCAGGATAGCTGACTCAGGCATTCACCGATACGGTACCCGAACAAATCGACAAAGAGCAATGGAAGGTCTACAAGCAGAGCTCGCTGAGATGAGGATTCGCATGAATCAGTTCCTGGAAGTGGTCCAAGGAGTGGTTTAGGGACAGCAGGAGCTTAGATTGTTGGTACAGAGGAATCCCCCTACTACTCAACCGGAGGTTGTGACTGATCCTCCAGCTGGAGAGGCTAATGGACCCAATGGACCAGGGCCTATCCCGATCCCACATGTCAACCTTGATCAACAACCCATCCATGATGATCATGAGGATCAGTCCCCCCTGCTTCAGGAGGACTTTGGCATGGGCCATGGTATGGACCATATGTTTCGGAGACTAGAAAAGAGGTTAAAGGTTGTGGAAGGGCAGAATGCTCTGGGGGTGGATGTTGCTAACTTGGGGCTGGTCCCAGGTGTGAGAGTTCCACCAAAGTTCTGAGTCCCAGTTTTTGATAAATACAATTGCAAATCTTGCCCGAAGACTCACGTACAAGCTTACTTCTGAAAGATGGTTGCGTATTCTGATGATGTGAAGTTGCTCATGTACTTCTTCCAGGACAGCCTAGTTGGGGCATCCTTGGAGTGGTATGTGAGGCTAGACAGAGCCCATATTTGCTACTGGAGATACTTGGCTGAGGCCTTTGTGAAGCAATATCAGTGCAATGCGGATATGGCACCTGACAGGACTCACCTCCAGAACCTGTCTCTCAAGAGCAACGAGTGCTTCAAAGAGTATGCTCAACGCTGGAGAGAGATGGCTTCCTGTGTTCAGCCTCCGATGTTGGAAAAAGAGATGGCCAACATGTTTATGAACACACTGCCCGGGTCTTATTTGGAGCGTCTGGTGGGTTGCAACGCCTCCAATTTTGCTGATGTGGTCTCTACCGGTGAGAGGGTGGAGAACTACTTGAAGACGTGTAAGATCCAAAATGGGGTTGGATCATCTTCGGGGTCAAAGAAGCCATTCTTAGGAGGACATAAGAGGAGAGAAGGGGATGCAAATGATGTGTATTCTTATTAAAATAGGGGTAATCGAAGGAGCAGTTTTCAGAATTACCATCAACAACCTTATGTTGCAACTGTGACCATTCTGGCTGCAGCACCAGTGCAACAACAACAACCTCAACCTCAACAAAATCAATACCAACAACAACAGGGTAACAGACCTGCGTATCAACAGAGACAGAGGATGATGGATAGGCATTTCGACACTCTTCCGATGTCATACGCTCAATTGCTTCCCAACCTTCAGCAGTTGCAACTTCTGCAGTTACGCACTTTGGCTCCTCCCGTTGGCAAGCATCCAGTGGGTTATGACGCCAATGCTAGGTGTGAGTTCCACTCTGGGGCACCTGGCCACACTATTGAGAACTGCAAAGCTTTTAAGCACGTAGTTCAGGACCTTATTGATTCAAAGGCCATTAACTTTGCGCCGGCTCCTAATATTGTCAACAATCCTATGCCGCAGCATGGTAGAGCAAATGTTAACATGGTTGAAGGAGAAGTCAAATTAGTCAAGGAGGTGTTGAAATTGAAGACTCCGCTGTTAGAAATCAAAGAATACTTGCTGAAGGCAGATGTCTTCCCCAATTGTGGGAGTGGTTGCTTGGGTTGTGTTGCACAAAGTGGGGGTTGTGTGAAGCTGCAGTAGGGTATCCAGGCGTTGCTTGAAGATGGTATCCTTCAAGCTGAAGACCTATCTGCCCAAAGGTCTATTGAAGGGGTTGTTGAGAATGCAGATGTTGATCCTCTCTCTCCTGAAGATGCTGAAGAATTTACGAATGTTGTTCCTGTTGAGTTTATAATTCCTGATGATGTAATTAATTTTTCTGATGTTGCTGCTGATATTCCAAACAATGTGTTTAATCCTGATGTACCTGTTGAACTTGATTCCGATGTTTCGGATGCTTGTTTTTCAATGAATGAGATTTCTGAGTATGACTGTGACGTTGCCACTATCACAATTTTCTACCCGACCGCTCAGATCAATGTGCCAGAAGTGCAACCGGTGCCACCAGGGAGACCGCATCAATCCACTATGACCATCACGACCCCTGGTCCTTTACCTTTCACCAGCGAAAGGGTCATTCCTTGGCATTACGGGGGGAGGGTGTACACGCACGACCATAGAGTGGAGCAGCCACTGAAAGTAGAAGAGGTGCAAGATCAGAAGTCTGAACCTGGAGTTGAAATAAAAGATCCCGCAGTGAACAATGTTGGTGGAATCGGGCGATTCACTAGAAGTGGTAGACTGTTCTCACCACCGGTTACCCAATCGGATAGTGCTGACGCCGCGGCAAAGGCCAAAGGCAAGCAAGTTGTGAATGAGGGTACCTCTGCACCACAGGCTGGCTTTCAGCCTACTTTCACGAAAGATGTAGACGAGCTTTTGAGAATCATAAAGAAAAGCAACTACAAGGTAGTCGATCAGTTGATTCAGACACCGTCCAAGATATCCATTCTCTCACTCCTGCTGTGTTCGGAGGCACACAGGGAGGCACTCCTGAAGGTCCTTAATGTTGCATATGTGCCTCAGGAGATCTCAGTGAACCAACTAGAAGGGATCGTTGCAAATGTTCATGCAAGCAACGGGTTGGGTTTTACTGATTCTGACTTGACGCCAGCTGGACGCGATTATAACAAGGCTTTGCACATCTCAATGGAATGCAAAGACACTGTGTTATCCCATGTTCTGGTGGATACATGTTCCTCTCTCAATGTGCTACCCAAGAGAGCCCTGTCAAAGTTAGATGTAGAAGGTTTGATCTTGAAGCCTTCCGATCTTGTTGTGAAAGCCTTCGATGGTTCTAAGAGGTCGGTGTTCGGAGAGGTAGAATTGCCAATTCAGATTGGATCACAAACCTTCAACATCGTCTTCTATGTGATGGATATCAGTCCTTCGTATAGCTGCTTGTTGGGTCGTCCTTGGATCCACAGCGCTGGGGCAGTCTCCTCGACCATGCATCAGAAGATCAAGTTCCCAGTCAACGGAAGAATTATCACTGTCTGTGGTGAGGAGGATATTCTGGTCAATCAGCTGTCTACATTCAAGTATTTAGAGGTAGAAGGTGAGATTCATGAGACACTGTGTCAGGGCTTTGAGGCAGTTCAAGTCAAGGATGCAGCTCCAGTGGAAGAGGTTGAAGCAGGTGCTTCTTTGTCGTCCTTGAAGCAGGCACAGGCCTTGGTAAATTCAGGTGTTGCTCCCGGTTGGGGATGTCTGTTGGATTTACCTGTGAAGGAAGACAAGTTTGGGATTGGGTATCAGACAACATTGACTTCTACAACTGCAACGCCTCAGACTCGTCAGGGGCCGATTACTTTCTCCAGTGCTGGCATCATTCAGTATGGCCAGATCTCTGCAATCAACGAAGAAGATGGGGATAGTGACTGCGACATCGACAATTGGGTGCGTCCGAGGGTCCCGGGTGAAGTCATCAATAATTGGTCTTCTGAAGAGATTATCCAAGTCACTCTTCTTGAAGAGTAGTTTTCTTTGTTTGTTCATGCATGTCCAAGTCTTACGTTCCGCCCAGGGCGTAATGACTCATTGTAGGGCTCATCTATGTGAATACCTGCATTTTTTATCATAAATAAAGAACGTCTTTTTTGCATTCAAATATTTTGTTCACTGTCTTTCTATTTTTGCAGTTTTCAAAAATAAAAAAATATAATAAATACATTTTGGCAATGTTTTGTTTAGTTTTCACTTTTTTCACACTCATAAGCACATACCATCACTCATGCAGATGCACGTCACCGGATCCTATTGATAACAGTTCTGCTATGGCTCGCTTCGACTTTGAAAACCCAATCTTTCAAGCTGAAGAAGAGGGTGATGAAGACTGTGAACTCCCTGAAGAACTTGCCAGGTTGTTAAAACATGAGGAAAGGGTCATTCAACCGCATTAAGAGTCTGTTGAAGTGATTAATCTCGGCACCGAGGACGCCAAGAGAGAAATCAAGATAGGGGCTGCTTTGGAAGATGATGTGAAGAAGGGGATGATTGAATTGCTGCAAGAGTATGTTGACATCTTCGCTTGGTCTTATCAGGACATGCCAGGGATTGACACAGACATTGTGGTACACCGTTTGCCTCTCAAAGAGGATTGTCCTTCGCTCAAGCAGAAGCTCAGAAGAATAAGACCAGAGATGGCTGTCAAGATAAAGGAAGAAGTGCAAAAACAGTTGGATGCAGGGTTTTTAGCAGTTACAAATTATCCGCCATGGGTTGCAAATATCGTTCCAGTACCTAAGAAGGATGGAAAGGTACGGATGTGTGTTAACTACCGGGATATGAACAAAGCTAGTCCTAAAGATGATTTCCCATTACCTCACATCAACGTTTTGGTGGATAACACGGCTCAGTTCTCGGTATTCTCCTCCATGGATGCCTTTTCTGGCTATAATCAAATTAAGATGGCACCAGAATACATGGAGAAGACAACTTTCATAACCCCATGGGGCACCTTCTGCTACAAGGTGATGTCGTTTGGTCTGAAAAATGTTGGGGCAACATATCAACGAGCTATGGTAACTCTTTTCCATGATATGATTCATCATGAAATCGAGGTTTATGTTGATGATATGATTGCCAAATCTCAGACGGAGGAAGAACATTTGGTGAATTTGCAGAAACCATTTGAGCGTTTGAGGAAATTCAAGCTGAGGCTTAATCCGAACAAGTGTACTTTCGGGGTGAGATCTGGAAAACTGTTGGGTTTTATTGTTAGTGAAAAAGGGATTGAGGTGGATCCTGCCAAAGCGAAAGCGATACAAGAGATGCCGGAGCCATGAACAGAAAAACAAGTCCATGGTTTCTTAGGGAGGTTGAACTACATTCCAAGGTTCATCTCTCACCTAACAGCCACGTGTGAGCCAATATTCAAATTGTTAAGAAAAGATCAGGCTATCAGGTGGAATGATGATTGTCAAAGGGCTTTCGAGAAGATAAAAGAGTATTTGTAGAATCCTCCAATCCTTATGCCTCCAGTCCCAGGGAGACCGCTGATTATGTATTTGACAGTACTTGACAATTCCATGGGTTGTGTTCTCGGTCAACACGACGAGATAGGTAGGAAACAGCATGCCATCTACTACCTGAGTAAAAAATTCACAGATTGCGAGTCGAGATACTCAATGCTTGAAAAGACATGTTGTGCACTTGCATGGGCCGCTAAGTGATTGAGACAATACATGCTGACTCACACAACCTTACTGATCTCCAAAATGGATCCAGTCAAGTATATATTTGAGAAGCCGGCTCTCACCGGAAGGGTTGCTCGTTGGCAAATGGTACTGACAGAGTACGACATCCAATATACATCCCAGAAAGCCATCAAAGGGAGTATTCTGTCAGACTATCTTGCTCAGCAGCCAATTGATGATTATGAGCCGATGAAGTTTGATTTTCCGGACGAAGACATCATGTTCCTCAAGATGAAAGACTGTGAAGAGCCAGTTGTTGAGGAGGGACCTGATCCAGATGAAAAGTGGACTTTAATGTTTGATGGGGCCGTCAATGCCAAAAGAAGTGGAATTGGTGCTATCATTACCACTCCAAAAGGTGCCCACATGCCTTTCACCGCTCGTCTGACTTTCGAGTGCACCAATAATGAAGCTGAATATGAGGCCTGTATATTGGGTATTGAGCAAGCCATTGATTTGAGAATCAAGACTCTGGACATCTTCGGAGATTCAACTCTAGTGATCAATCAAGTGAATGGTGATTGGAATACTCTCCAGCCTAATCTGGTCCCCTACAGAGATTACACTAGAAGACTGTTGACTTTCTTCACAATAGTAAAGTTGTATCATATACCTCGTGATGAGAACTAGATGGCAGCTGCTCTTTCTACTCTATCCTCCATGATCAAGGTGATTCGGTGGAACTATGTTCCCAGGATCGATGTTATGCGCCTTGATAGGGCCGCGTATGTGTTTGCTGCTGAACTGATAGTTGATTGCAAGCCCTGGTATCACGATATCAAGTGCTTTCTGAAGAATCAAGAGTACCCTGCAGGGGCATCCAACAATGATAGAAAGACTTTGAGAAAATTGGCAGGCAGTTTCTTCTTGAACAAAGACGATGTGCTGTATAAGAGGAACTTCAACATGGTTTTTCTCAGATGCGTCGATAGACACGAAGCGGACATGTTAATGTAGGAAGTTCATGAAGGCTCCTTCGGTACTCATGCCGGCGGACATGCAATGGCTAAGAAATTGTTGAGAGCGGGTTATTACTAGATGACCATGGAATCTGATTGTTTCAAATATGCTCGGAAGTGTCATAAATGCCAGATTTATGCTGATAAGGTGCATGTGCCGCCAAAACCTCTAAATGTGATGTCCTCGCCGTGGCCGTTTGCTATGTGGGGCATTGATATGATTGGAAAGATTGAGCCGACTGCCTCCAATGGGCATCGCTTCATCCTTGTTGCCATCGACTATTTCACCAAGTGGGTCGAAGCAACATCGTTTGCGAAGGTCACCAGACATGTGGTTTCCCGATTCATTAAGAAAGAAATCATTTGTCCTTATGGGATTCCCGAAAGAATCATTATTGATAATGGTTCTAATATCAATAACAAAATGATGAAGGAGTTGTGCAAGAACATCAACATTCAGCATCACAATTCTTCCCCTTATCGTCCTAAGATGAACGGTGTTGTTGAGGCAACAAATAAGAACATAAAGAAGATTGTGCAGAAGATGGTCGTTACGTACAGAGATTGGCATGAGATGTTACCCTACGCCTTGCATGGGTACCGTACTTCAATACGTACATCGACCGGGGCAACCCCTTTCTCCCTTGTGTATGGTATGGCAGCAGTCCTACCTGTTGAAGTGGAGATTCCTTCTCTAAGAGTCCTGCTGGATGTCAAGTTAGACGAAGCTGAATGGATTCAGACAAGGTTCAATGAGTTGAGTCTTATCGAAGAGAAGCGAATGGCAGCCATTTGTCATGGGCAGTTGTATTAAAGTCGGATGAAGAGAGCCTTTGATCAGAAAGTGCGTCCTCGATGCTTCCAAGTCGGAGATTTGGTGTTGAAAAGGATCCTTCCTCCTCAGAAAGATCACAGGGGCAAGTGGACTCCTAACTATGATGGACCATATATTGTCACCAAGATTTTTGATGGTGGAGCCTTAATGCTTGATACTATGGATGGTGAAGACTTCACTTCCCCTGTGAGCTCAGACGCAGTTAAAAAATATTTCGCATAAAATAGACCCGATGGACAATAAAAAGAATAGTCCAGGCAAAAATGGGCATCCTGGCGAACCAATAAAATGAAAAAGGTTCGGGCAAAAATTAGGGATTAAAAATGAGAAGATTGTACACCCGGTAAGTTGAAAACTTGAAAAGGCAACTTAGGCAAAAATGGGTATCCCGGTGGATTGAAAACCCGAAAAGGGCGATCCAGGCAAAAGTTAGGGATTAAGCGAATGACTGCATTCTTAGTAGTTCTGAATCTCATCTCGTGTCGATAACCGGAAACTTCCGAAGGACAGGAAACAGTCCAATCGCTTTTTTTAGAAAGCTGATCATTTGGAGGATCTTGAAGACGAGCGAGTCATAGCAGAATTGGAACCCGATAGAAATCCATTTCACATTGCCATTAGATTAATTTCTGTTTTTATCTTTTATGCAATTACCTCTTTCCAGGGATTGCTTCCTAATGTAAATTCCTATTCAGAGGCCATTCAATCAATAAAATCATGTTATTCAGTATATCTCTGTAGTCATTTTCATTTTACTGTTTTGTTTGCAAAAATGACGTCCGAATTTTTGATAAACATTGCATCATGAAACATAAGGGTTTTACAGGTACATGCTTAATAAACATTTAAAATTGCTGTAAATTTTAAGTGCTTTGGATCGTCTATTCAGAATAGGTACACTCGAGGTATTTCCTTAAGGTTCCCAGCAGATGATCGCGATAGTTTTTCTTCAACGTTTGGTATTTGATATCTTATCCCTGCAGAGCTGGTCCGAGCATTGGATTCTTCAATCCCCAGCAGGTCCTCGCTACTGTACTCCCCAAGCGTTTGTTTCAGATTATACACTCCCTAGTAGAGTCGATAGTGTCAGACTGTATATCCCCAGCGGAGTTGACAGTGCCAGACTGTATCTTCCCAGTAGAAGCAGCTGCTCCCTAGAGTTCGATGCCAGATCGATGATCTCGACGCTAGATCCATGGTCTCTTTCCTTGAAGCAGAATCTCGGTACTGTATCGGTGTTTGCTTCTCCTGCTGAGTCGTCTCTCTCGCAGATTATGGTCGCCAGAACCACCGTAGATTTCCTCAACAGCAAGCTTTCAGAGCCATTCTCTCCTCAGTCAGAGTCTCGGTATTTTGTTATTGCCAGAACACCGCGTGGCTGGTCTTGTCCCCACAGAGTTCATTATGTTGTGTATCTCCAACAGCATTGCCTGGGTCCAAAAGATTGTGGTCATTTCTCCAGCAGAATTCCTTGCCTCGGCTTGGTGCTCTCTCTAACCTAGCATTTCGCATCCCTGCATGTAGAATCATATCGCATTGCATCCTCCCAAATTGCGTAGCATTTACATTTTCATGGAGCATTACGCCATTGAAAAATTCAAACATACGCATGTAAAGCATAAGACATTCTCGGTATCCCAAGTGATAAGCCAGAAGTTTATTTCCAGTACTCAAACTGAAGTTTGTTCGTGACTTATTCTCTATTATTCCCAGCAGGGGTCGTTGGCCCACGTGTCGCCTCAATTATCATTTTCCCTATTTCTGCCGATGCTGACAGGCATGCAAGTTTTTCGGTATTCAGACCGAAGTGGCATTCAGGCCAATTTTCCGATGTTCAAATCAAAGAAGTTTCCGACGTTCAGGTCGATGCAACTTGTGGCATCCAGGCCAATTTTCCGGTATTCAGACCGAAGTGGCATTCAGGCCAGTTTTCTGATGTTCAGATCGAAGAAGTTTCCGACGTTCAGGTCGACGCAACTTGTGGCATTCAGGCCAATTTTTTGATGTTCAGATCGAAGAGTTTTCCGACGTTCAGGTCGACGCAACTTGTGGCATTCAGGCCAGTTTTCCGGTATTCAGACCGAAGTGGCATTCAGGCCAGTTTTCCGATGTTCATACCGATGTTTGATAATCTCGTATCTTCTGATGCTCAGATCGAAGTCACTTCCAGTATTCAGATTGATGAGCGGCATCCAGGCCATGTTTATTTCTGTGTTACTATTTATTTTGGTATTCAAGCTAACATTTTTTTCGGTGTTCAGACCGACTCTCGCCGTACCAGACAGATTCTTTTTTCAAGACCACCTCTTTGTCGATTCTGGCAGGCATCATTATTACTTCATTTTTCACTTCAGTGTAAATTTTCGGGCTTTTATTGTATTCAATCCCTTGATACCTCGAATATACGAAAGTCGTTGCTATCTTCATTTCGGGTCTCCAGTTGATTGAATACGGGCAGCTATAATACCCTAAAATTTACCCTTCATTTTTCTGGAAGCATGGGATTATGTTTCACACTTCATTAGCATCATACTAGGTCATACTCATTGCATACTGCATTAGTGACTTGGGAATCAGGTTTTGATTGATCACTCCTTAACAGAAGGAGCCCACACAAAGCAAGATTGAGAATTGGACCTCATTTTCTAAATATGCAAGTCTCAAGGGGTCTCAAGGGGGTCCAGGTATCTTATTATGGTCCTCAGTTCATTAGTGAAGGATTCAGAGCTATCAGAGTGTTCATCTGGATTTAATCAAAAGATTAGGGTTTCATGGCTACCTACAACAGGCAATGTTTGGTTGGAGGTAGAGGGGCTCATCCATGTCATGATTGGAGAGGCATCTTGGCCTAGGAAGACTCACAATTATCTTAGAAAGATCCATTGTCAAACAGTGCAATCAGTTCCCGATCATTTTGCCCTAAACTAGGGTTTGGTATAAAATCAGTTTATTTCTTATTCTTTGGGTGAAACTCTTTTCCATGGCCCTCCATATGTCCATAAGGGTCTACATATAAAAAATCAGCTCTTTATTTGAGCCAGAGGTGCTTCAATTGATCAATGGAATCGGGAATCAAACAGTTTGGGAAAAGTCAACTGCGGGGCCAGAAGAGTCAACTCCTGACATTTTGAGAGTGGAATCTCAAAATCCATGCCTAGGGGAGCTTACATGTGAAATTTGATCAAGGTTGGACCATGGATTCATCATTTAATCAGGAATTGGAAAAGTTACTTAATTTGGAAATGGTTGACTTTCCATTTAGGGCAAGTTTTCATGATTGTTGCACTTACTTTAAGCCCATTTTCCATCACGATAAGAGCTCCATTTGAAATTTTCTCCAACATGAAAGTTGTTCCTCTTGTTCCAAGCTTTCTATAGATATAAAGTTTGCTCAATTTGGATTCAAATTGAAAAATTTCTAAGTCCAAAATCTTCAAAATTTGTCAAGACTTATTGGCCAGTTTTCTTGCACTTCAAGGCATCATTTGAAAATACTTTCTTCATAACAATTGTACCTTTCCATGTCCTCTTTCACATCCTTTTGGAATCATCTCATTTGGATCCATGGCTTGAAAGATACATTCACCTAAAGTGGGCACCATGACATGACTTTCTATGCAGCATTTAGGCCAAACTGGCCCAACAGCTTTTGTATGATGAAACCTGAACTTGAGGGCTATTTTTCACCTTCCTCCATTCATAATTTCAACTTGTGCTCAACATGAAAGATACTAAGCTCCATGATATCTTGCTACTGTTTGCATTATTTCTCCAATTGGTGACTTGAGCATCAAGTTACATGGCCATAAAGTCACCATCTTGGACTGTTTTCTTACTTGCCAAGCCATGCATAAAATCAGCACACGTTTTTTCCTCATGTGGCCATGCTTTGGATATTTAATCACTTAAGTTTGGCCCAAAATAACAACATTTCACATGCCATTCCTAATACACCTCATTATTTTGGATTATGGACAAATCACTTATTTCAAAGCCCATGAAAACACTTGGATCCACCCTATTTAAGAAGATGAAAACCCTAACCCTAAGAGGAGAGTGTGAATTTCGTGGCAAGCATCACAAGTCAGATCTCTTCTTCTTATCAAGCCCTTGAAATGAGGCACAAAGGAAGCACCATTCCACTAGGTAATCATCTCTTCCATGGCCATTGTTTTCTCCATTCTTGTGCTTGCTTACTATGCTCATCATTATTATCACTACTGTTTTATGCTTGTGTTCTTGATGTTATGGATTTGTGTTGTGATTTTCCATGATGCCGTGTCCATGTTGACCTTTTGTGGTCAACTTTTCTCCATGATTAAGCCATTATTTTTGCTAAAATAAGATACCATGATGATCTACACATTTTGTACTTGAATTTTGATTTTTATTTCATCACATTTGGTGCCCTATGGTGGTTGTAATCTTGAGTGGAAGTGTTGAAAAATCCATTGCATGGGCTGCGTTTTCAGCATGCATGGTTAGGTTTTCTTGTTGCATGGAGAAGATGATGATGTGTCTCTGTAAGGACCACTGGATCGTGTGCTTTTGTTTTAATCCTGGCCATGCATTTTGTTTTTGTCTTCTAGTGTTTTAATGAAACTTGACCTATTGAAACCATGTCACATTAATTATTTAATTAAAATGTTATTTAGTTGTGTCACATGCTGAATATTTGAGTTGGACCATGGGCCTTGCGCTGTTGCTTTTCCCACCCCACACTTCCTGGCCCATTAACACTAATTCCTTCCACTTTCATTTTCTTTTTTCAATTCACATTTATTTTTCAGTTTTGATTTTAATTATTTTAAAATATTTTTGTTATTCATAAAAATACCAAAAGCTATTTTCCATATTTCTTAACGTTTTATTTAATTTTATATAATTTTTATTTTCGTATTTTTTAATATTAATATTTTATTTTAATTATTTATTCTAAATGGTCTATTTTAACACACTTTTTTTTATTGATTTTATTTTTATGACTTAAAATTATTTTTAGCATTTCATTTTTGGGATGAAGGTTGACCAATGTCACATGGTCAACCTGACCTTTTCTTGGATTTTTATTTCCCATTTTTAATTTATTTTGGGATTTATTTTTGACCTAACTTGGTTGGTTGACTTTTGGTTTGACCTTTATATTATTTCAACTAATTTATGCACCAATTTTCATTATTTTTAAAATCTTTTTGGGGGATGATGATGTCCTGACCCCACCTTATTAATTTTAATTTTTCATAATTTTCTTGATTAATTTGCTATTTATTCTTGATTTATTTCTAACCTAGTCTTGTTGGTTGACTTTTGTTTTGACCTCTATTTTATTTCAATTAATTTATGCACTAATTTTCATTATTTTTAAAATCTTTTTGGGGGATGATGATGTCCTGACCTCACTTAACTTAGTTTAATTTTTCATAATTTTCTTGATTAATTTGCTATTTATTTGATATTTTTTAAGTTGACTTGAATTTTCAGTTGACTTTCTTATGATCGATGTTTGACTTAGGGATTGCTTATGGAAATTGAAGAGATCTTTTGATCCTCCCTTGTTCATCTCATATGCCATGTATTAGAGGCCTTTCATCTTGATTTTATTTGGTCCTCACCTCATTTCCTGATTAAATTATTCAGTGAACTTTTTTGTGCATTGTTTCATTTGTCTGATTCACCTACCATTTGTTATACTTGTTTCTTTCAGCCATGCTTCTATTGTTGATTGTTTAACATATTCATACTTCCCATACATTGTTTAAAGCTCCATTATTTCATTATTCGATTCTTTGACTTGATCATACACTTGTTTACTTATCTATTGTTTGATAACTGTTGCCTATTGTTTGATACCATGTCACATGAATTATTTAATTAAAATGTTATTTAGTTATGTCACATGCTGAATATTTGAGTTGGACCATGGGCCTTGCGCTGTTGCTTTTCCCACCCCATACTTCCTGGCCCATTAACACTAATTCCTTCCACTTTCATTTTCTTTTTTCAATTCACATTTATTTTTCAGTTTTGATTTTAATTATTTTAAAATATTTTCGTTTTTCATAAAATACCAAAAACTATTTTCCATATTTCTTAACATTTTACTTAATTTTATATAATTTTTATTTTCGTATTTTTTTAATATTAATATTTTATTTTAATTATTTATTCTAAATGGTCCTTTTTAACACACTTTTTTTTTTGATTTTATTTTTATGACTTAAAATTATTTTTAGCATTTGATTTTTTGGATGAAGGTTGACTAATGTCCTATGGTCAACTTGACCTTTTATTGGATTTTTATTTCCCATTTTTAATTTATTTTGGGATTTATTTTTGACCTAGCTTGGTTGGTTGACTTTTGGTTTGACCTTTATATTATTTCAATTAATTTATGCACCAATTTTCATTATTTTTAAAATCTTTTTGGGGGATGATGATGTCCTGACTCCATCTTATTTAGTTTAGTTTTTCATAATTTTCTTGATTAATTTGCTATTTATTCTTGATTTATTTCTAACCTAGTCTTGTTGGTTGACTTTTGTTTTGACCTCTATTTTATTTCAATTAATTTATGTACTAATTTTCATTATTTTTAAAATCTTTTTGGGGGATGATGACGTCCTGACCCCACCTAACTTAGTTTAATTTTTCATAATTTTCTTGATTAATTTGCTATTTATTTGATATTTTTTAAGTTGACTTGAATTTTCAGTTGACTTTCTTATGATCGATGTTTGACTTAGGGATTGCTTATGGAAATTGAAGAGATATTTTGATCCTCCCTTGTTCATCTCATATGCCATGTATTAGAGGCCTTTCATCTTGATTTTATTTGGTCCTCACCTCATTTCCTGATTAAATTATTCAGTGAACCTTTTTGTGCATTGTTTCATTTGTCTGATTCACCTACCATTTGTTATACTTGTTTCTTTCATCCATGCTTCTATTGTTTGATTGTTTAACATATTCATACTTCCCATACATTGTTTAAAGCTCCATTATTTCATTATTCGATTCTTTGACTTGATCATACACTTGTTTACTTATCTATTGTTTGATAACTGTTGCCTACTTGTATGATGTATGAGGCGTATATTCTTATTGTTTGGTTGCCATGAACCATCCTCATTCATAACAAATGTACCCCTCTCCCATAAAGTGTATAATATTTATTCTTCCATTCTTTATTCATCTGTTAATACAAGAATTAAAACGAACATCCGATAATCATTTCAAAACAAGACCAAAAGCTCGATCCAACGTCGAGTAATCATTTTCAAAACTTAATAGAACCAGCACGTATTCATCCATCCTTTTGTAAGTCGATTGCTTCATGCATCGCCATTTCTCTTGTAAGTTGATTGCTTCAGGCATCGCCATCTACCTGTAAGTCGATTGCTTCAGGCATCGTCATCTACCTGTAAGTCGATTGCCTCAGGCATCACCATCTACCCTTACCCGTGGTTCCTCTCCATGCTCCATCTGTCGACTCTTGTTCCGTTTAGGTAGCACCCATTAGGTAGAACCCTTTGTATGATAACATAGGTAGAATTCCCTTATTCTTTGCATGCTAATATTAGGTAGATGTTCCCTTTTGTAAATCCTAACACATAGGTCCATATTGCATGACAACTCTTGGGCAGAGCTTCCCTACTTTTAGACCTTCCGTGCGTCTCCAATCTTGTGGCATGTCAGTCTGTTATATTGCAAAGAGGTAACTGCCTAAGACTCGATTAAGCGAGCTGCAACACCTACTGTTAGGACGTGAACACATTGCCCACTCTCCTTTGACACGGCTGGTGTCCTCTTTTATAAGTCCATGTTCAGATGGCAATCCTTAACCCCTAGTTCGTCGAACTACGAAAACTCTGATTCTCATGTTCAGATGAGATACGTAGGCACGAGATGCGATGTCTTGCCGAGCTTGACTGACGACTAACAACTAATCCTAGTTTGCTTTCGCCCTTGCTGTGATTCTTTTCTCTCGCCCTCGTTGCGATCGAGACCTTCCATTTCTCTTGCCCTAGTTGCAATCGAGACCCTTTGTTCCCGTAGTTAGCTGAACTACATTTTGCTCTGATTCTCATTCCAGATGAGATACGTAGGCATAAGACGTGATGTCTTATCGAGTACACTTCTCTTTAACCCATAGGTAGCCGAGCTACGAAGACTCTGATTCTCATACTCAGATGAGATACGTAGGCAGCGGATGCGACATCCTTGCGAGTCATTTTCATTTTCTTTTGACCCTCCTTTAGTAAATAGTACATTAGATATACCTACACCCTTTAGACTAGAACAACAAGAGTGGATCCCGTAGAGTACTACGGATGCGTAGGGGTGCTAATACCTTCCCTTCGCATAATCGACTCCCTAACCCTAGATTTGGTTGTGAGACCTTGTCTTTTCCTTCTCTTCAGGTTTTCTTCGATCGTTTCCTTTCCCTCCTTTGGGATCAATAACGAACAGTGGCGACTCTTCTGTTTTCTTTCCTTCGCTGGTTGTTTTTTCGCACCCGTTGCGACACACAATAAACAAAAACTTCCAGAGTCCAATCATTTTTACACACTCTTTTGAAAATAAAGAATTAAATGTGATAAATACTCGCATACATAAACAACCCAAATGGTTCCCATGGAGTACCATGGACGTGAGGGGTGATAATATCTTCTCCTCGTGTAACCTACTTCCGAACCCAAATCTCGGTTGCGGGACTGATTCCTTATCCTGTTTTTGCGCTTCTTGTGTGCATCACTTTTTCGATGGTTTTGTCGACTATTTCCCCTTGCCTCTCTAACAGAGGCATATAAATAGAATTCGATGGCGACTCTCCAGATGTTGCCTGCCTTTGGCAATTCTTTAGTTAGTCCCGATTTCATTATCAAATCCATGGTAGTGATAGTATCGTATTGTGAAACTGAGATAAATCATGGATTGAAGCAAGAATAATAGTCGAATCGAGTCATATGTGTACACGAAATCGAAGCCGACGCGGTGACCTTCCGACAAACCACACGTAGGTTCCTCTTCTTGCTCACTTCTTCCGCTTATTCAGTTCTCGTCCTGCTTCTGTTTCTGCTACTGAATCGATAAACGCGATGAATGATTCTTGGATTGCCTTTTGTGAGGAATGCAGAAAGATTGAAGAATTCGCGTGAATAATGAAAAGAGAGAGAGAGCAAGAAATTAAGAGTGAAATTTTCTGTGAGAAACTGGATTGGAGAATGAAATGAAAAAAAAAAGAATAAACGATTTCTCCCCATAATCTATAAGGAAGTGTGAATTAAATACCAACTCAATTTAACAAAGTGAAAACTCTATTAAATTCCAGAACTGGTGTTCTATTCACCATGAAAAAAATATGTTAGAGTTAGTTAGCAGGTTCCCAATTCAGTTAGCGTGAGTGATTTTGTGAATTATGTTTTTGTTAGTGAAGTTATAGGTTGGTTTTCCTGTTTGAGTCAATCTGTTAAAAATAACAATTGAAAGTTTAATGTTAGTTCGGTTAGGTTAATTAGTTCATATTTAATTGAATTAACAAATCAGTTTGTTAGTTGGGGAGTTAACGAGTTGATCGTTAATGATGTTGTGTTTTATGTTAGCTAGAGTGAGTTTCCAATTGACATGTTGTTATTGGATTTGCAGGGTTCTGAAGATGCAGGATATACGGTGAATTGCAGTCTCTTGAAATATACATCTGAATGAAGGACTTTATTTTGTGTTTTGAAGGTTACAGTTGTAAGATAATGGAAATCGTGTCCTTCTCATTGATCTCAATAGAATATATATATACATCAATGTGTAACATTTGGTCAACTATCTAATTATGATACAACATAATTATAGAAAACTAATTATGACTAATTATAACAAAATATTCTATTCTATCACATCCCCGCAGTCGAAGCGGGAGGTTCACAGACGCTTAGACTGGTCCGAAAATCATCAAATAGAATGCGAGGAAGTCCTTTGGTGAAGATGTCTGCGATCTGATGTCTTGAGGGAACATGAAGGACGCGAGCCTGACCACGAGCTACGTTTTCCCGAACAAAATGAATGTCCATCTCAATATGCTTAGTACGCTGATGCTGCACAGGATTACCAGATAGATAGATGGCACTAACATTGTCACAATACACCAAAGTGGCCTAAGGAATAGGAAAATGGAGTTCCAGGAGAAGATTGCGAATCCAACACGATTTGTAGACAACATTGGCAACCCCCCTATATTCGGCTTCAGCACTGGAACGGGAGAGAGTTGGCTGCCTTTTGGAAGACCAAGAAATAAGGTTGTCACCTAGAAAAACACAGTACCCAGATGTAGAACGTATGGTGTCAGGACATCCACCCCAATCAGCGTCAGTGTAGGAGATAAGCTTTGTAAAGGGAGATGGGGATAAGTGTAGTCCAAAATGTAAGGTGCCCTGAACATAGCGGAAAATGCGCTTAAGAGCAAGCATGTGTTCCGTGTGAGGGGCATGCATGTGAAGACAAACTTGTTGAACAACATATGATATATCAGGTCGAGTGAAGGTGAGATACTGTAGGGCCCCTGTAAGACTCCGATACAAGGAGGGATCCTCATAAGAAGTGCCGGAGGAGGTGCTGAGTTTCTGCTTGGTGTCAACAGGAGTGGCTGATGGTTTACAGGACGCCAGGCCAGCACGTTCAATGATCTCTGATGCATAAGTGCTTTGACTGAGAAATATTCCATCAGGATGACGAGATACTGCAATATCCAGAAAGTAACTCGGAGGGCCCAAATCCTTCATTGCAAACTCAGATGCTAAGAGTGACATAATTGATTTGCGGAGGACCTGAGTGGAAGTGATGAGGATGATGTCGTCTACATACAGTAGAATGTAGGCCATGTCTAAACCTTGTCGATATATGAAGAGGGAGTGGTCTGATGTGCTATGGCGAAAGCCAATGGTGGGGACATAGTCAGCAAAACGTTGGTACCATGCCCTAGGTGCTTGCTTGAGACCATACAATGACTTCTTCAACCGACATACATAATCTGGATGACGGAGGTCGCGGAAACCCAATGGCTGATGCATGTAAACAGTCTCATGAAGATCACCATGTAAAAAGGAATTCTGGACATCCAGTTGGTGAATGGGCCAAGACTTGGATAGAGCAATGGTAAGCACTGTTCGAATGGTAGCGGGTTTCACCACGGGGCTAAAAGTCTCATCACAATCCACACTTGCAACCTGTGACATGCCATCACCTACAATACGAGCCTTATAACGCTCAAAGGAGCCATCAGAATTTTTCTAATGCCTAAAAATCCACATACATCGAATAAGATTAGCATCACAAGGACGAGGAACTAAATCCCACATCTTATTTCGAATAAGAGCACCAAATTTAGATTGCATTACGGATTTCCAATTCGGGTCTGATAAGGCTAGTTTGGGGTTTTTAGGAATGGGAGAGATGGTGTGGTTAGAGTGAGAGATTGATAAGTTAAATATCATGCGGGGTTTGACAATGCCTTTCATGCTTCGGGTGGTGATGGTTCGTGTAGGTGGAGGTGGATGCGGTTGAATTGATGGTGATGATGGAGAGTTTATTATAATGGGTGTGTTGATCGAAGAGGTAGGAGATGATGATTGTTGGTTTATTGAGGGTAATGGTTGGTCAATTAGGATTATGGGTGTTGGTTGGTTATGTGCAACAGGTGGTGAAATTTGATTTTGCCACTGATGTATAAGGTAGGGGTGAAGGTCATCATCTAGGAATTGATAAGAGTGAGGTGAAGGGGAGTGTATCTTGGCGAAGGGAAATTGAGTTTAATCAAAGATAACATGCCTCGAAATTAGTAATTTTTTATTAGACAAATCAAAACACTTATAACCTCTATGATTCGGCGGATAACCCAAGAAGACACACTGAGTAGAGCCGGGTTGTAACTTATGAATGGTAGATGACGGGAATAATGGATAACATAGACAACCAAAGACACTGAGATGTGTGTAGGTGGGATCACGAAGATACATGAGTTGTGTTGGTGACTGATTATGAAGTGTTTTATAGGGAATAATATTTAACAGGTAAGTTGCCATGTGGAGAGCATGATGCCAAAACGAGGGGGGAACAGAAGAATGAGCTAGCATAGTGCGTATCATATTATTAATGGTTCTTATTTTGCGTTCCGCTTTCCCATTTTGTGAGGATGTGTGGGGACTAGAGAAACGAAAAACTAGACCATGATCAGTGCAATATTTTTGAAAAAGCTCATTATTATATTCACCGCCATTGTCACATTGAAATTTTTTGACTTTTTGCAAAAATTGAGTTTGAATGAGTTGAGTAAGTGACTTGAACGTTTCAAACACATGAGATTTTCTGCTAATAGGAAAAGTCCACAAGAAGTTTGTAAAATCATCTAAGAATAAGACATAATATTTATGACCAGTAGAACTTAAAATTGGAGACGTCCATAAATCACTATGTAAAATGTCAAAAGGCATCAAAGTCGTAGTTTGAGAATCAAAAAATGGCAATTTAACTTGTTTTCCTAAAACACAATAGTCACAAACGACAGAAGAATTAAAAGGTTCACAACATATGAACTTATTTTTGCGAAGGGAATTCAAAACAGACACGTCAGGATGACCAAGACGACTATGCCAAAGACTGGATGTGAGACCGGCAAAACTGGGAGGAGTGGTAACTGGATAAAGATCTCCACGACTGTCACATCTGAGAAGGGTGATCCCCGTCTGAAAATCAGACACAGTAAAACCAAAAGGATCAAAGGATACAGAAACATTGTTGTCAGTGGTGAGCCGTCTCACAGAAATTAAATTTTTTAATAATTTTCGGGGCATGCAGGACATGGTTAAGGTGAAGGGGTTGGTGAGATGTGGTTATTTGTGTGTGTCCGGTGCCGTGAATTGGAATTCCATGGCCACTGCCTACAACGACTTTCTGATTTGAATTATTTACAAGAAAATAAGACGAGAGATTACCTTGTGATGCGGTTGTGTGAGATGTTGCGCCCGTGTCCATGTACCACTGATTGTCATGAGTGTGGAGTGACATGGTGTGCATTGAGGTCTCAATGTCTGTCGGTATCTAAGATGAGGTAGAGGTTACATACACCTGAGGATGTTATCCTAGAATGCCTGGCTGCTTAGGAGGACCGGCAGGGCGTGTCCACTGAGAGGTGGGATACGAACACGGTGGCATAGTCCATGGTGGTGGAGTCCAACCCCATGGTTTCCAGGTTGGGTACTGCTGTTGTTGTTGCCAAGGAGGAGCGGACCAATGTGAGGGAGCGTTGAGAGCTCCAGACTGAAGTGCACTACGGTTACCACGTCCTACTCCGCGACCCTGATTGCCACGGGAGCGAGAACGGTTGCCGGGGCGGTGGTTGCCACGCTAAGAGGTGTCTTCAGTAGGTTTCGGCTGAGTGGTGTGCATAGCAGCATGAGAGTCCGTGTTTGCCATCTTAGCCATACCGGCTTCTTCTAAAGTGAGCATGGAACGAGCCTGATAGAATGCCAGAAGAGGGTTGCTCTGACGAATCAAAGTAGCAACACTGCGGTAAGCTTCTGGGAGACCAGAGATCAACTGATCAGAAAGTATCTTAAGACGCTGACAGTAAGCTGAGACATTGGGAAAATCCTCCATACGAGTGTTAGAAAACTCTTGCTCAAGAGTGACAGCTCTAGCATTTTGGTTGTCCTGAAAAATATCTTCTAAGCGATTACATGCTTCCATTGCAGTGGGGTTGGGTTCTAGAATAGTGGTCAGCAAATCGGTAGAAATAGTGGAATAAATCCACTGAAGAACGGTGGCATCAAGAGTGGACCATTGTTCATGGTTGGCGTCGGTAATGGCTGGTGGCTCTTTTCCGATAGATGGAACGATGTGATGCAGGACTCGATGTGAGCGAGCATGGATGCGGAAAAGCTTGGCCCAGGTACCATATTGATCTTTTTCCATCTCAAGAATAATAGGAATGTGGTTCCTAATATTGGAGACAGCAAGTGCGGGATGAAACTCCGATTTGGAACCTCGAAACGTGGTGTTCTTGGATTGGCCGAAATCCCCAGTATCAGCGGATTTGTGGGTATCGGCGGCAGATTTGTGGGTATCGACGACACTGTGTTCTGAATGGTCTGATTCAGACATGGCTGCAGGTGCGACGGCGGCGGCACGAACAGAGGCGGAAGGCGAGAGAATAGGGTGGTTCTCGTGTTCGGTGGCGGCGGTACAGAGTACAGTAGTCCTGTTGCGGCGGCAGACTTCGAGGGGGGAGAAAGAAGAAACGCGTTTTTTTTAGAAAGAGGGATCGGTTAGGATTGATACCATGTAAGGTAATGGAAATCATGTCCTTTTCATTGATCTGAATAGAATATATATACATCAATGTGTAACATTTAGTCAACTATCTAATTATGATACAACATAATTATAGGAAACTAATTATGACTAATTATTACAAAATATTCTATTTTATTAACAGTAATTCTCGACATTGGAAGCTGGAGGAGTTGCAACTGATGTCGGTTCCATCGATGAGTCACTCTTCACAGAGAAGTTGAGTTGACATTGTAATAATCATGAAATTAAGCAACTCTAGATGTTGAAGAAATATGTTGGTATTCACTTCAACTGATATTGTAAAGTTCATCATATTCCACTGTATCGCTTCATCAGCATCAAAAGAAAGGTATACTGGGAACCACTTTCCATCATGTGCTCCAAAAACACGGAACCGATGTATATTGCATCAACAGCTTTCTCATAAGCCAAAGGTGGCACACCGGAATAGACATGCATTCTTGCAGTAGAATGATTGCACCATTCTTCAACCGGCTTAACTAAATGATGTCAGAGATATCTGAAATCTTTGAAAGAGAGATCCAATAACAAGTGATTGATGGTTTTAAAAACATTTAGTGGGGTACTTTCCTTCTGGCTATTTTGTATATCTACAAATAGCTCCTAAAGAGGTGCTGTAGTATCATCTAATCCTTCATTAAAGACATACACCAGAGCATTATGGAAATCCGAGCACGTCCCTCAAAATATATAGCTCCAACTCCATCAACCCAAATGTATTGTTCCTTTATCTCAAAATATACTAAATTATTTCCACACTATTTGAATCATTGGATTGATTGTGCCTTATAATTTGGTTATAGAAACCCATTGAAACATAGAAGGACATTTCATCACCATATGATGCAACTCCTCCAAGAAGGGCATTATAGCCTCATGTACGACATCTGAGGTTCTAGGTAGATCAACAACCTCATGAAAATGAAGAGGGAATGAAGATGAATTACAAAGAAGAATCATGATTTTTAGAAATAAATAGTTGACTTTGGTCAACTATTGACAAAAAAGTAAACAGTTGACTAGAAGTCAACCTTAGGCCAAAATCCTTTTTTTTTAAATGTGTATGGACACTTGTAGTCTTTATTTTGTAAAATGAAATGAACAACTTTTTAATAAAATGGTTCTTGCATAAATATCAAAACTTCATGTTTGTTTATTTTGAATCAAGAGGCTTAAATGAATCATGACATTTAATACCTGAATTAATGCACTAATGAAAACATGGACCAATGCACCATGAAACCTCAAATGGATCATAAAAATTGAATGAAAACGTGCATAGAAAAATTTGGACCATGATCAAATGACTGATGATGCAAACTATAATGATCAAATGCACCTTTCCATGAATTGGGGTTCCATGATATGATACCAATAATATGCACCAGAAAACTGGAGTTTCCAAACCAAATGATGCACCAAAGACATGATCCAAGAAACCAGGGTTTAGGCAGATGAACAAGGACAATAAATCAAGCACCAAAGCTCTATAAGCAAACTTAGGCCAATGCACCATAAACTTGGGGTTTTGAGCTTAAAGTAATCATGCATCATTATACAAATAAATGGATCACATATGTCAGGAAACATGGGCAAGGATGATCAGGAAAGAAATCAAAACACCAAATACATGAACCCAAAGAAACTAAGGTTACAAGCCTTATGATCCAAGTCAAATAAACCAGGATGAAATTAGGGTTTCTTGGCCTCGCAAAGCAAAATGAACACCCAAAGTAAAACAACTAGGGTTTTGTGTCTAAGTGAGTGTCATGATGTGAACTCCATGAATCAATATCCAAGAGAACATGAAATTTGGGTTTACATTCCATATGATGAGCAATTATCCAATCCTCAAACAAAACCCTAGTTTGAATTAACCACAAATTCATGATGCTTGTATTAATATGAATGCATGATGCATATGAATGAGTCATGAATGAGTACAAATGAATCTTAAGTCCAAGGTTGGATGAAGAATGAAAAGGAGATGACAAATTTTGGGATATGACACATATCTCTTATCAATTCTATTCACATATTTATTTTCTACAAACTCAACCTAAAAACCCCATGCGTTTTATTTAAAATGGCACAATTACTTCAATTCTTGTGGAGACGAATTTTATTTATTACTTCAATCGTATTAATGCACTTGCTAAAAAAAAATCATCAAATTTTTGGCACAGTTGTCGTAGATTGTTGATTATTTCAACTAGGCAATATATGTGCTTCATTTTTTATGTTTTTATTTTTCGATTTAGTTTTAAATTTTCTTTATTTATAATTATTTTCTCTTATTGTTATTCTTGGCAGTTTTTATGCTTGTTTTTTTTAGTTTGTTATTTTCTTTATTTCTATTTATTTGCAGTTTTATCTTTATTTTTATTTTAGTTTGTTTTATTTTTTTTCATTTTTAATTTGTTAATACTTGAAATTTTATTTTTAATTTTTATATTTATGTTTATTTTATGTAATTTTTTTATTGTTATTATTTTATTTATTTTTTAGTTATTGTTCATTAGTACAGTACTACTGAGATATTTTTTTATTTATGCAATGTTGAGGTTGAGGTTAATGTAACAGTCAAAAATAATAATAAAAGCATCTCAGTCAGCACGGTTAACAAGGAAAGAACAAGAAGAAAATTGCAAGTTTTTAAACTATTGAGTCAATACATGTATTTGTTCAAAACATGATGTATTGACTCTAAATTCGAATGAGTTAATACATAACACTAATGAATCAATATGAATCCCCAATGAATCAATATATCAAAGGAAGAAAAATTTGCTTCAATATGAGTCGACTCCAATACTGGAATGACTCAATACATTAAAGGAAGAAAAATTTACAAAAGAATTTGTTTCAATATGAGTCGACTCCAATACATGATGAGTTGACTCATTCGTACTATGTATCGGCTCAATCGTGTTATGTATTCACTTATAGAAGGCATAACTGTTTAGTTAAAAAATGCTTTCAATTTGGGTCGACTTCAATCAAAGATGAGTCGACTCAATTGCATCTCATGTAGACTCATTCATACTTTATATCAATCCATACGAGACAAAATAATTTATGTTTCAGACCTTTATCTTTAATATTATATAATTATCTGGTAATTTTAACAAACAATAAATATTCATCTTTTTATATTTATGTTTACCATAAAAACACTATAAACTAAATTAAGTTGCATAACCACTTGGCATGTTTGATGATGATGTCCTACAACAACACATACTTACATTTAACTATAATTAATTTATAAATGGATAGAATTTCTTGACTAAATAGTAAATATTTTGGGCACATGAAATCATCTGCTTGTAAGATGGCACCTGTACATTCATCACCTCTCTTGTATTCTATTATAGACTAATTTTCACAAGACACTATGTTTTGGTATCCAACACTAACTCCAATTTCTGAACATTTTAGGTTTGTGGGGCTATTTTTCCCTACCTCCATCTACATTTCCTAGCTTGAGTTACCAAAAATATTGAAGATGAAACTGATAGATACCATGAGGAAGGAATAAATATGGTTTAAAAGAAGAAAAAAGAAAAGGAACTTTTCTAAAATTCAAGGGTCAAAAAGGATGTACGCCAAAAATATGCGTTTTCAGGAAACAAACACAATCCTCTATTTGTGGAAGCATGTAGATTCCAAAAGCTGGCAAACACTTTGCTAAATAAATGTTTGGTTGGAGTACAAGAGAGACGAAGGGGATACTTTATTTCTCCTTTAGTCACAAATTAATTAACCTAATTGATACAAATTTTATAGATAATCCAATTGATAATTTTAAAACATTAAAAAAACAAATTTATAAATAAAACAAGAATAAAATTAAAGTTTTTTTACAATAATTTAATAACCAATATTTTACTTTAAAATAAATAAATTGATGTCGCGAGTTCGAATTCAAATTCAATTCATAATCTTGACTATCTATTCACAATTAACAATTGAATTGTATTAACAAAATGATAGAAAAATATTTATATTAAATATTTCTATTAATATGTATTGTTATATTCACTTATATTATAAATGTGAAATACAAAATATTGAATTTTAAGTGATACAAATAGTATTAATTTGACAGAAAACTTGAAAACAAAATTTGTTTATTTTGTATAAAAAATTGAAAATTATGCCTTTATTTGAGACAACTAATTTTTACCAATAAATCAGTTTGTATGAAATGGAGAAAGTAAATAATTTCGTATTTGATTAAAACTTTTGCCAGAATAAATACTTTCAACGTCCCTTTAAATAAATATTTATTTAATTTTCTCCGTTTGTATTGAAAAGGGGAATGCTATTATCACACAATTTTCTTACAACTTATATGACAATTGATTTTATAATACAAAACTAACATGACTTGACAGGGGATTTCAAGATAATAAGTTATTAAAAAAACATAAAAGTGTATATTAAAGAGTTAAAGAAATAGGGTGTATGTGTCAAAAGTGGGTGTCAACATAGTGATTAGTAAATTTAATTTGTTTATTTTATAATCTTCTAAAATACTATTTATTTATATTAATATGTATACTTTTTATGTTTTAAGATGTCTTAGAAGAATTAATAAGAGAGAGACAATAATGACAAAAAAATTCATTATGCTGGATGGACATTTATTTTGTGGAAAACTCTTTTCTAAATCTATTTCGTGCAAATTTGACGATGGAAATTCTATTGATTTTTAGAGGCATTGTTGGTTGGGGGTGAAACAACTTTATGAGATTTTTCCATTTGTTTTCTCGAATGCAAGGGTTGATGGTAGCAAGATCAGTGAATGAGGTCAGTGGTGTGATGGGGTTTGGCAATGGAGCTGCGACAATCTGCGACAATCTGTTTCGAGCCTTGTAGAGATGAGTCTGCTATTGCAGAATTACAAACCGAATGCAGCAGGTGTTGATAGTTTCGTTTGTTGTTGGAACATTTTTGGTTTTTTGATGAACTCAAGTTATGCTCGGATGTCTGAGTTGTGCAATGATAGATTGGGCTTGGAAAGCAGATTTCAAGAGAGGGGTTGTAGTTCTTTTGAAAATAAAGGCACCAAGTAAATTATAAATTTTGGTTGGAGATTAATTCATCATAGTTGTCGTGTCGGATGGAATTGAATAATCGTAGAATAATCGATGGAAGACATAACACTTATTTTCCGCTTTGTTTTGATAGAGAAGAAGACTTGGAGCTCCTCTTTTATCTTGTACGGTTACTTCTTTGGGTTAGAAGAACTTTTCCAATTGGCTTGGTGTGGATTTGAATTTCCATGTTGGTTCTCTTTTGTTTCGTTTTAGAGAGCTTAAGTGGAGATTAAAGTTAAAGTCTCATGTCGATTTTCCTTGTTGTTTGAGCTTTCTTTTTGTTAGGCAATATGAAATTGTATGAATTTTATTTTGTTTAAAGGGGGGATTCTCTGTCTTTTGATGTCTTATGGATGGTTCAATTTTTTCATTGGGAATGGTTGTCAATGTATAAGAGTTTTAGCAGTACTATTGTTTGGTTGGATTGGTGCGATAATCCCACCGCTTGCCTAGTGTAGTTTGTTGGTGGTGTGTTTTATTCGCTTCTTTTGTTGTTGTTTTGTTGGATTTAGGAGATGTTTATCGTTGTTTTAGGTAAATCAAATCTCAAGTTTTCGTTGACTTACAGAATTAAACTCGAAAAAATCCTAGGACATATTGTGCAAAAGACTTTAGAAAGTATATTTGTACTTTGAATATCGAAAATTTGAATACACACTCTAACTGAAATAATGCAGAATTTCTTTGAAAACAAGTAATAAACAAAGAACATAAAAAAAATCTTTCAAGTAAATCTTTCAAATTTAAAAAGATTAAAAGAAGGATGCAGATTCTTACATTTTCTCACAAACTATTTTCTCTCTGTGACTTGGATACTTAAGTTCTATAGAGAATACTTAATGAATTCTTGCAAACCCTTGTTTACATGACTGAACTTATCTTATATACTATTACAATGTTAACTATCTATAACGGTTATCTTCGTAGAATTTGACACGTACTCCCTTACGTGAACTTGAGTCTTCTAGTCTTCTTCCACGTGTCTTCTACATTTGAACTATTTTGAATTGCTCCTGCTGTTTTCAAACCGTCTTTTAAATATCTCTAACTACTTATGTAAAGGTTTGTTTTGTCGAACCTTGGAGCATATGGTTCAAATGATTAGCTACTTGTACTTAGCCTGGAAATTTATCTCATTTCTACTTATATCAAATATACCAAATCATCATAAACCATTTCGATTCTGAACATGTTTTGAAGAGAGGGTGATCCTAATCTCGTATGAGGCCAATAATATTGTGTCAAATGAGTTTGGAGTATATCAAAATACATGCATTCCCTAATGATTTCATATTATACATGAAAGATAATGAAATTTTGGATCAATGTCTAGAATGTGGTGAGTCGCGCTACAAGTTGAAGGATAACAACATTGATGACAATAACAATGTTAGCAAGAAGCATCCTCCTGCTAAAGTGTTATGATACTTGGCAATAATTTCAAGGTTCAAGAGACTTTTTTTTATGTGAATGATGCAAAGAATATTAGATGGCATGCAAATGAAAGAAAACATGATGGAAACATTTGCCATGTAGCAGATTCTTTGCAATGGAAGAAAATTGATTCGTTATTTCTGGATTTTGGCCTTGAGCCAAAAAACCTTAGGTTTGGGCTTTCCACGAATAGAATGAACCCCTTTAGTAATCTGAGTATTAACCATTCTTCGTGGACTATTCTTCACATGATTTAAAACCTATCTCATTGGTTGAGCATGAAACACAAGTATATGTTGTTAAGTATGATGATTTCTAGACCAAAATAACCTAGAAACGACATAGATATTTATCTAAGTCCTTTAATTGAAGATTTAATACTTTTGGGGAGGAAGGTGTTAAATTTGATGATGCATATTCCATTGAAAAGTTTAAGATACATGCAATATTATTTTGCACAATCAACGACTTTCTTGCATATGGTGATTTGGATAGAAACATTGTCAAAGGACATAAAGCATGTCCTATACGTTAATCTAATACCCATTTTCACCAACTAGAGTTTGGAAAAAAGACCATTTACCTTGGGCATCGGAAATTTCTAAAATCCAATCATCATTATCGTAGATTGCAAAAGGCTTTAAACGGAAAGCAAAAGTTTGAAATTGTTACTAAATCTTTAATTAGAGATGAAGTATATCAACGACAATAACGCCTTAATATTGTATTTATAAAAAATAAAAAGGTTCCCATTGAAAGAAATATTTAGAAAAAGAGATCGGTGTTCTTTTATCTACCACATTGGTCTAGCCTCGATGTAAGACATTGTCTTGATGTGATGCATGCAGAGAAAAATGTGTGTGATAGTTTGATAGGAATACTTCTAAATATTCCAGGCAAGACTAATGATAATAATAACTCCCATTTATATATGGTGGAGATGGATATACGACAACAGTTGGCTCAAGAAGATAGAGGAAAAAAAACTTATTTCTCACACTCTATCTAAAAAGGAAAAGAAAAGGTTTTGCGAGTGTTTGCATGGTATCAAAGTTCCTCAAGGTTACTCATCAAGCATCAAGAAACTTGTATCGATGAAAGATCTCAAGTTAATTGACTTAAAATCTCATAATTGTCATGTCTTGATGCAACAACTTCTATTTGTGGCTATCTATGGTACATCACAGAAGAAGCTGTTGAGTTTTGTTTCAACTATTTGTCAGAAATAGAGTCTATACGTATTCAAAAGTCTCTTCATGCTGACAAATTTAGAGGTAGAGGTACTCAGGGTTTAAATGTTAAGTTAATGGCTCGGGATGTAGTTCTTGAATCATATTTCTATATATTGAATAATCTTAGTAAAGTCGAACCTTACATAGCTACTCACAAAACAATTATAAAGAAAAAATATCCATGAATGAATGATAAGTGGTTGTTGACATACCATAACAAGAAATTTATAAGTTGGTTTGATAAGAGGATTTTTAATGAGGTTAGTGCATCTGAGACAATTAAATAGTTGTTGTACATGCCAAAATTTAATGTGATAACTTGGAATGCATAAGAAATTTATAATCTTTACTTTTATACAAAAGATAAAGATGATCATAGTATAATGCAAAATAGTGGGGTTATGGTTAAGGATGAATACATGTATTTCTCTAGTTCGAAAGATAAGAATCCTATATTGATATCTAGTGCGTTCTATGGTGTCATTGAGGGGATTTTATAGATTAATTATGTTATTTTCAAAGTGGCTTTATTTAAATGCAAGTGGGTTCCCAATAACAATGGTGTACAAACTGATGAGTTAGGATTCACACGGGTTGATCTTGGCAAGGCAACTTATATGACCGAACCATTTATCATGGCTACTCAAGCAAAACAAGTTTCTTTATGTGACAAACCCTGCAGACTTATTGAGGAGATGGTCAATTTTTATCCATGGAAAGTAAATTCCTCATAGTGATAAAAAAATTTATATTCCTACCACTCCTTCTTACGCAACACAAGTTCCTACTTCATATGAAGAAGTTGCTAGAGATGATGTGCATGTTATTTGTAATGATCACCAAGAAGGAATATGAGGAAATTAACAAGTAAGTATTTTTTATTCTTTATTCATAATTATATTGTAAGTTATAATTTCTAAGGTTATTTTCTAACAAGTATATTATTATTCGAAATTATAGATGTTTAAAGTCAAGACACCGAGAGACAAGACAACAAGACACCAAGATACTAATATTTGATGTACTGATGTGTAAATTGTAGGTTGTTTTATGACATTTTGGTTTTGATGAAATATACAATTTTGGTTCTTAATGGAATTTTGTATTTGAGATAATACAATTTTTGATCTAATATGATTCGCAAATGGGTATGTTGTTGTTTCTGGTCTGATACAATTCAAAAAAATCCAGGTTAAAAATTTTGGAATTATGTAAAATAAAAATATGTATATATTTAAAAAAATAAAAGAAAACGGTTGTTTAATATAACCGTTGTTATAAGATGAGCGCTATCCAGAATAATAAACTCGAAATACGGCGTTGATGGGTATTGAACCCAAGAACTATAAATAATTTTACAATTGTCGATTAGTACAACCGTTATTATAAGTAGCGCACTTTCAAATTTATTACAATGGGAAATAGGCTGTTGTGTTAGACGATAATCCTAGATCTAGGGGGGGGGGGGGGAGGGGGGAGAATAGAACCCAAGTTAAAAATTTATGGCGTATAAGCAACTTTCAAATTTTTCTCGGATAAAAAATTGTCTAACCGAACCTACTATTAAAAAGCTCGAATATGTGTAAACGTGTGAATGGTATGATAATAATCCACAAGTTAATAAACAACATTTTAAACAACAAATTGAATACTCTACTATATTAAAGGTTTATCTCCAATGATAACAACACACAAATATTAGTTGAAACAAATTGTCGAAAACTTTGCGTGCGATAAACAAAGTTTGGATGTTTGTATCGTATTTGTAGTTCTTAGAAATCCAATCACTACCAAATGGTATGTGATTACAATAACAATATAAATTTCAAAAATGATTCAAAAATAGATTATCCAAACAATATTGATTAAGGGATCAAAGTAATCAACAATTTGTGAGCCGAAAAATAAAGAGAGAGAGATAGAGATAGATAGATAGAGAGAGAGAGAGAGAGAGAGAGAGAATACATAAGGATTTGTTTAGGTAGTTCCCCAATCGACCTCGCTATGGATACGTCTTTCCTCAATTAGAATTTGAATTAAGATATTATTATAATAAATATTACTTTACAAATGTATGTATACAATATATGAGAAATCAAATCCCACAAACCCTAAGTTTATTCTTGACTCTAGCACCTCTAAAAACCTTGATCAAAGATTGATCAAGACACCAACAATGCCGCTTCAATTCACCTATTATTGCTCCTTCCTTGCACGACCTCCTTGTCTCAAGGCTTTCACCTGATTGAATTAATCCCAAGCGCACACTTGTTGAACCCAAGATTTGTCAACATGATCCACCGTTTCACGTTACTCCTTGCACGACACACCTAGTCCCAAGGCTTTCACTCGATCGGATCCGAATTGTAGAATCTTGTCTAAAACCTTCAACCCCTAAAGATCTTGAAGGAAAAACCCACCTCGGTTTAATATGTCGATCTGTACAAGGCAAAAGGTCGACCTGCTGAAGGTCATGTGTCGACCTATAAATGTTAGGTGCCTCCTATGTGTCGACATGTGGAGTCAACACATCAAACAAAAGCTATAGTCTTTAATATTGAAGAATTCGTGCCGTCCTGAGCATGTGTCGACCTATAGCCTGGAAACTTTTACTATAGGTCGACCTGTTTACGTATGTGTTGACCTATCATATGCATGTGTCGACCTGACCAACAACTTATGAAGACATGACTTCTCAAATATTTTGATGACGACAAACTTCTCTACAAGTCTAAGATTGATTAACAAAAAGAATTGATCAAGATTCAAGCTCATGAAGGAAGTTTTCAACTAAATGATCAAGTCTCGATGAAACTCATGAAGATTCGTATTTCAAATGAATAGGTATAACACTAGACCTCTAGATGATTATACAAGTGTTCAAAACATGTCTCATTCATGCCATCATCATTGGAAGTAATTTTATGCACCGAAGAAATCATAACACTTCATTTTTTAAGCTATTTTTCAAATCTGGGATGAAGTAATCGACTATCCATTTTAAGGTAATCGATTACTCTGTGAAAAATTCAAATATTTTTGCACGTTGGAGGCAAGTTACTGATTACCCATATTAAGGTAATCGATTACCACTGAACCAGAGGCAAAAATCAAGCATCTCTTCATGGAAACTTTTCTATTTTCTTTACCATGAACCATGGCATCCTTTGGGTAATTGCATCCATTTGAGGAGGTGTTTAGACAACATATATACATCATTTTTTTCAGATTTCAAATCCACCTCCTTGCAAAAATTTCAAATCAATTACTCATATTCTTTCAAACATTTTTTAAGTGTTCTTCCAAATTTTCTCAAGAGTGAAACCTTGCATAAACCATCTTTTTAAGCATCATAGTTTCATTCCATACAAAGAACACTTGTATAATTATTGTGAGAATTAAGTGTTACAAAGGAGAAGATCAATTGATAAATTGATATACTTCAAATTTTCAACTATTTCATCTTCTACAAAAATTTAGAATTGTATCTCTTGATTACAAGTTATTTTTAGGATTGTTAAGAATAAGTTTGTAAGGTTTTATCCTTGCTATCCGGTGTGTGGATGCAAGAGGTCCTTTTGTGAGAATTTGAGTCTCGATTGGACTTTAAACATTGTAAATCCAAGAGGATTGTTCTTGGTGTGTTATAATTAGATAGAAAGGCCTTAAGGTGTCTTGTCTAGGAATCTAACATTATAGTGAGTTCTCTTTCGTGTTCAAAGGGGAGTGGAGTACTCTCGATCTGTGAGGGGAACCACTATACATCGTGGTGTTCTTTACTTTCCGCACTTTACCGCTTTTCATCACATAAGCATCTCAAGAGAGTAAAAACCAATAAATCGTAAAAAAATCCAGAAAATCGTCTAAGTGCCTCATTCACCCCCCCTCTAAGGCACTCCTTAAACTTACAATTGGCATCAGAGCAGGTTATAGGTAACCTGTTCCTAAAAGATCCGCATGGCTTCCGCATGAACGAATCCGGTTTTCAAAGACGGTGGAAGTATTAACAAACCACCACTTTACTCTGGAGAATATTTTTATTTTTGGAAGATCCGCATGAAAGCACATCTAGAAGCCCAAGGAGAAGGCATATGGGAAGCCGTTGAAGATGGTCCGCATAATCCTATGAGTATGGTCAATGGCATTGGTACTCCAAAGATAAATAGTTCGTATGATGAAGATGATAAGAAAAAAATCTTAAATGAAAAGAAAGTAATAAACATTCTTCAAAGTGCTTTAAGCATGGACGAGTTCTTCCATATATCTCAATGCAAATCGGCGAAACAAATATGGGACACCTTAGTGGAGACACATGAAGGCACCGCCGAAGTAAAGAGATCAAGGTTGAATACATTAAGTAAAGAATATGAGATGTTTAGAATGTTGCCTGGAGAATCCATCGTGGCGCTACAAAAGAGATTTGTTCACTTGACTAACCACTTGATTGCTCTCGGAAAAACATTTACAAATGACGATCTCAATCTTAAAGTACTAAGATCATTGACTCGAGAATGGAAACCGAAGGTGATGGCTATCTCCGAAAAGAAAAGTCTTTCAACAATGACGTCTGCATCACTCTTTGGCAAACTTCAAGAACATGAGTTAGAACTTGGTAGGCTTGAGAAACATGAAAGTCAAGAAAAGAAATCTAAAGGAATTGCATTGAAGGTAGACTCAAAAGAAGATAAAGATGATGACGCATTGGAGGAAGACGAGAATTTCATGCTCCTTGTTAAAAGGCTTGGTAAGTCCTTTAACAAAAATGATAAATCCTTAAACTCTAAAAAGAATAGACATTTCAGGAAAAAGGAGACCACCAAATCTACGCAAGATATAACATGCTACGAATGTGGAAAGCAAGGTCACATAAAGCCAGAATGTCCTAAACTTTCAAAGAAAGGCGGATTTAAGAGAAAGAAGGATTTCAAGAACAAAAAGACATATGTTGCATGGGAGGACAATGAAATTAGTTCTTCATCTGGATCAGA
Source organism: Lathyrus oleraceus (assembly GCF_024323335.1). Taxonomy (NCBI): domain Eukaryota; kingdom Viridiplantae; phylum Streptophyta; class Magnoliopsida; order Fabales; family Fabaceae; genus Lathyrus; species Lathyrus oleraceus. Next base: position 335,551,096 of record NC_066584.1, on the reverse strand, counting down.
TAGCGAGGAATGCGTAAACTTGGCGCTAATGGCTTCTCATCATTCTGATGATGAAGAAGAGGTTAGTAATGATTTTTCTCTTTTTGATGATGATGCACAAGGTGCAATTAATGAATTGTTAAATGAATGCAAAATTCTTTATAAAACTATATCATCTCAAAAGAAACAAATTTCTTCCTTGGAAGAAAAGATTGAAATTTTTGAAAAAGATTTTGAAAATGAAAAACAAAAGATGAATAGTGAAAAGAAGAATTTTGTATGTCTAAAGTGTGAGTCTCTCTCTTTCCAAATTGTCCAACTTAAAAGAGTCCTTGAAAGGTATGAAAAAGGACAAATTGGTTTGGAAGGGGCTCTTAGCCAACAAAGGTACTCAAATGACAAAAGTGGACTTGGTTACTCCAAATTTTCTAAACCAAGTTCAAATAAAACTATCTTTGTTAGGCCTAAGGATAAATCTCCAAAAGAAAGAGTCAACACACCAAAAGTTGTGCATCAACGTCCTAAAAAGAAAAGGTTTACAAAGAAAAAGTTGTATGTTCCTAGATATAAAAGTAATTTTGAACCAACTTGTTTTTATTGTGGTATTATTGGCATACACCTAATGCTTGCTATGTTAGAAACTTTAGTGTAGCAAAGGAGCATTATGTATGGGTTGAGAAAGGTACTAATTATGAAGGACCCAAAGCAATTTGGATACCTAACAAAACTTAATTTTGTTTTGTAGGTATGCTTGAAGGCCACATCAAATCTTTGGTATTTGGATAGTGGGTGCTCCAAGCATATGACTGGTGATGCGCGCAAATTTTCAGATCTAATGCTTAAGGCCAAGGGTTATGTTACTTATGGAGATAACAACAAAGGAAGAATTCTTGGCATAGGCAAATTAGGTGCACCAAATTTCATATCCATCGAAGATGTGCTATATGTCGAAGGACTAAAGCACAACCTCTTAAGCATAAGCCAACTTTGTGACAAAGGATTCAAAATAAGGTTCACAAAAGATGAATGTTTAATTGAAGACGAAGTCACACAAGAGGTAATGCTTATAGGTAAGCGAATTAATAATATTTTCATGATTTCCCTTGATGATGTTTCTTTGAAGGTTAAGTGTCTTGTGGCAAATAACAACGACTCATGGTTATGGCATAAGAGATTTGCTCACATTCACATGGAGCACTTGAATAAGTTAGTAAAACATGACCTTGTCATTGGATTGCCAAAGATAAAATTCATCAAAGATAGACTTTGCGATGCTTGTCAAAAGGGGAAGCAAAGCAAATCAACTTTCACATTCAAGAATGTGGTGTCCACTTCTAGGCCACTACAATTGTTACATATGGACTTATTTGGTCCATCAAGAACAAGAAGCTTCAGAGGTAACTTATATGCTTTAGTTATTGTTGATGATTATTCTAGATATACTTGGACATTCTTTTTAGTGCAGAAAAGTGATGCATTCAAAGCGTTCAAGAAGTATGCAAAGCAAATTCGAAATGAGAAATCATTAACAACTGCCTCCATAAGAAGCGATCATGATGGAGAATTCCAGAATACTTCTTTTGAAGACTTTTGTGAAGATCAAGGAATATTTCATAACTTCTAGGCTCCAAGGACTCCTCAATAAAATGGAGTAGTTGAAAGAAAGAATAGGTCATTGGTGGAACTTGCAAGAACAATGCTTAGCGACTCAAATCTTCCTAAGTATTTTTGGGCGGATGCGGTTAGCACGACATGTTTTGTAAGTAATAGAGTTAACATAAGACCTATCCTAAAGAAGACTCCATATGAACTCTTCAAAGGAAGGAAACCCAACATTGCTTTCTTTCATATCTTTGGATGCAAGTGCTTTGTCCTTAACAATGACAAAGACAACCTTGGTAAGTTCGACGAAAAATCGGATGAAGGTATTTTTCTTGGTTATTCTCTTACAAGTAAAGCATATAGAATTTATAATAAAAGAACTTTAAATATAGAAGAATCCATGCCTGTTAAGTTTGAAGAATCTAACCCCTTGAAAGAGGAAATTGTTGTTTGTGATGATGATGATGATGATTTTGTAGAAATTCCTAAAGAAGATACTTCAAACAAGAATCAAGAAGAACCGATTCAACAAGAGTCAAATGAAAATGATCTACCTAAGGAATGGAGGACTCATAAAGATCATCCTATTGACAAAGTAATTGGTAACATTAGTCAGGGTGTTGCTACAAGATTGAATCTCAAGGATGCATGCTTAAACATGGCGTTCGTTTCGCAAATAGAACCCTCTAAAATTGATGAAGCTCTAGGAGATGATCAATGGATTGTTGCTATGCAAGAAGAATTAAACCAATTCGAGAGAAATCAAGTTTGGGAACTTGTTTCTAGACCAAGTGGTAAGCACATCATTGGAACAAGATGGGTGTTTAAGAACAAACTTGATGAGAATGGAATAATTGTTCAAAACAAAGCAAGATTGGTCGCTCAAGGGTATAATCAAGAAGAAGGAATCGACTTTGAAGAAACTTTCGCTCCGGTTGCAAGGTTAGAAGCTATTCGTTTATTACTTGCTTACGCATGTTCAATGAATTTTCAGTTATTTTAAATGGACGTCAAAAGCGCCTTCTTGAATGGCTACATCAATGAAGAAGTCTATGTCAAACAACCCCCGGGCTTTGAAGACTTCAAGCATCCTTCACATGTATACAAATTGAAGAAAGCGCTCTATGGATTAAAACAAGCACCAAGGGCATGGTATGATCGTCTAAGTAATTTTCTATGTGAAAAAGGTTTTGAAAAAGGCAAAGTAGACAAGACTTTATTTATCAAGAAGATAAAAGGAAACATCTTACTTGTTCAAGTCTACGTAGACGACATAATCTTCGGTTCAACCAACAAAGAACTATGTGAAGAATTTGCGTTGATAACGCAAGGGGAATTTGAAATGTCTATGATGGGAAAGATGAACTACTTCCTTTGATTGCAAATCAAGCAACTAAAAGACGGAATCTTTATCAACCAATCAAAGTATTGCAAAGCGTTGTTAAAGAGATTTGAAATGGATGGTTGTAAAGCAATGTCAACACCAATGGGCTCCAGCACCTATGTTGATCAAGAAGAATCGGGTGTGTCAATTGATATTACGAAGTATCGAGGTATGATTCGTTCTTTATTATATTTGACGGCAAGCCGTCCTGACATAATGTTTAGCGTGTGTTTATGTGCTCGCTTCCAAGCAAATTCAAAGGAATCACATTTCACGGCGGTCAAAAGAATCATGAAGTATCTCAAAGGAACAACCAAAGTTGGCTTATGGTATCCTAAAGGTAGTGTTTGTAAGTTAATTGGTTATTCCGACGCGGATTATGCAGGTTGTAAAACAGATAGAAAAATTACTAGTGGAACATGTCACATCCTTGGTAATGCATTAGTCTCATGGTCATGTAAGAAACAAGTGTGTGTTGCTCTTAGTACGACTGAAGCAGAATACATAGCAGCAGGTAATTGTTGTGCACATAATCTTTGGCTAAAGCAACAATTAAGTGACTATGGAATCGATCTTGGATGCATACCACTCCGATGCGACAACACAAGTGCGATTAATATTACAAAGAATCCTGTCATGCACTCAAGGACCAAACACATAGACATTCAACACCATTTCCTTCGTGATCATGTGCTTAAAGGCGATGTCGAAGTTACCTTTGTCGATACTCATAATCAACTAGCGGACATTTTCACAAAACCACTCGCAAAAGATCCATTTTATAAGATTCGAAGAGAACTTGGCATTTTGAATGAAGGTGATATATAAATCTTCCATAATTATTCACTATACATTATAATGAGGCCAAGGTACACAAGTTTTTAATTTTTTTTTATTTGTGAAATTTCTCTTTAAAATGTGTATATGAAATTTTTGCCTTGTGTTGATTTTATATTAGGTAAATTTAATTTTTTGATAAAAAAGATTTTCACTCAAAATTGCATTAGTATGTATATTACCTTGTCAAACTTAATTTTTTTGGAAATCCTTAATATTTTGGGTTATGCAAAGCTACTGTTTTTTTACTTTTTTCTTAGAGTAATCGGTTACTCCAAATTGGGTAATCGATTACCCTTCCTGTCTTTTCCTTCCTCACGCGTTTTTCATCTATGTAACCGATTACCCTTTTTAGAGTAATTGATTACCACTGTTTCTTCCAAAATTTTTTAAATTTTTTTTAACACACATGAGTTTTTGTCATAAAGAGTACTTTTGGTCTTAAGTGTTTTTTTCCTTGTTTTTTTGCTTAAGTCAATCACTTCAGCATTGGTACTCTATATCTCTCTCTTTCCAACCTTCACATTCATCTCACTCTTCCATCTTCCTTCTCCTCCATTAACTCTATTAACTCCATTTAAAGCAAAATTAAAAACCCCACTCACATTATCACTCTCCATAAACTCCATCTCTTACAACTCAACTCACCAAATTCACTCTCCATATAGAATCCAAAAAACCCTTCAAAAACCCTAACTCTCAAAGCTTCCATGGCACCTCCAAGGCAAGACAAAGGAAAGAAGAAAATGGATGAAAAAGCCTCTCAACATACATAAGAATAACATGCTGCCACTGTGAAATCCAGAAGGTTGAGCTATGCTGTCCGGACTCGAACTCTCATGCCGGTAAAATATGTTAACTTCCAAGCTTTTCCTTCTCATAGCTTTACTTTTCAAACTTTGCTGAAAAATTCAAGGGTAGATAAGTTAGCTTCTGATATTGGTGATTATTATCCTGATATGATAAGGGATTTCTTTACCACTATAACTTTTGGAACCGATGAGTTTGGTGATTTGGTGTTTACTGCTAAGGTTAAGAATGTTGAAATTTATATGGATCTGAAACAATTGGGAACCTGTCTGGAAATCCCTTCTGGAGATAAAGAAATCCGTCACGGAACTAAACCCGACACTGATGCCTGGAGCAATTATAACAGTTTGGAATATTTTGTTTCAATTTCTAGAGGCACTCAGGCTAGCCTCATGAGTCGGCAGAAATCAGAATCCTCAAGGGTGGTGAAACTTGTTAACCTCTTATCTGTGAGTGATAGGATGCTCCATTATGTTCTTGCTTATGTTTTGGTTCCAAAACATTCAAATCATGCCCAAGTTAGTGAACTCGAACTGCAACTTATTAGAGCTCTGAAAATGAACATGAAGATTAATTGGGCTTATGTCATTTACCATCACATGAAACATCAATTATCCCTAAGTGGTGAACTTCCTTATGGTAGAGTTGTTTCAAGAATTTTGGAATTCCATGATGTTCCGCTTCAAAGAGAACCAAAGACTCCTATGACGGCTAGAAACTGTGAAATCAATGAGGTTACCGCAACTAAGAACACCGACATTATTATCGGACCAAATGGAGTGTTTCGGTACAAGGATACGGTCGCTTCTTCCGCTCCTCCACTAACTCTGGAAGGTGATATCACAAATTCTATCCTTTATAACAAGATGTGTTCCATTGAGACCACCATGAATCATAATCACAGTGTCACCCAACGTGGAATCAAATCACTTCGGAAACTCTTCCTTTCTATGAACCGTCAACATGTCCCAAGTGAAGAAGGTGGTGAGGAAAGTGAAGAAGAAGGTGAAGAGGATGATGGAGTCGATATGTCGGAAAGTGATTGAGTTGGCCATTTATTTTTTTGCTATTCCCTAGTTTATGGTTTTAAGTTAGTACATTTCTAGTTTCTTTTAATACTATGCGAAGTTCGTTGGCTTTTTATGTTTTATCCGTCTTTCCATTCCGTACTAAGTTTGGTTTATATTATGTTTGTATTATCTTTTGTTTCATTCTTGTGTTATGTGGTGCTTGGTGTATATTTTTTTGCATATTGTTACTTATTTCACCCTTTTTGTTAATGACAAAGGGGGAGAAGAGATTGTTATTGTGTTATTTCTTTGTTTTCTGTTTCTCTCTAACAAAATGCAGATTTCAAAAGACTCCTTAAATCATCAATTAAGGGGGAGCAGTTGCTAGAGAAACATGCTTGGATCGAACTTTCATTTTTTTTTGGGTTGTCATCATCAAAAAGGGGGAGATTGTGAAGACATGACTTCTCAAATATTTTGATGACGACAAACTTCTCTACAAGTCTAAGATTGATTAACAAAAAGGATTGATCAAGATTCAAGCTCATGAAGGAAGTTTTCAACTAAATGATCAAGTCCCGATGAAACTCATGAAGTATCGTATTTCAAATGAATAGGTATAACACTTGACATCTAGATGATTATACAAGTGTTCTAAACATGTCTCATTCATGCCATAATCATTGGAAGTAATTTTATGCATTAAAGAAATCATAACACTTCATTTTTTAAGCTATTTTTCAAATCTGGGATGAAGTAATTGATTATCCATTTTAAGGTAATCGATTACTCTGTGAAAAATTCAAATATTTTTGCATGTTGGAGGCAAGTTACCGATTACCCATATTAAGGTAATCGATTACCACTGAACCAGAGGCAAAAATCAGTGCATCTCTTCATAGAAACTTTTCTATTTTCTTTACCATGAACCATGGCATCTTTTGGGTAATTGCATCCATTTGAGGAGGTGTTTAGACAACATATATACTTCATTTTTTCAGATTTCAAATCCACCTCCTTGCAAAAATTTCAAATCAATTACTCATATTCTTTCAAACATTTTTTAAGTGTTCTTCCAAATTTTCTTAAGAGTGAAACCTTGCATAAACCTTCTTTGTAAGCATCATAGTTTCATTCAATACAAAGAACACTTGTATAATTATTGTGAGAATTAAGTGTTACAAAGGAGAAGATCAATTGATAAATTGATATACTTCAAATTTTCAACTATTTCATCTTCTACAAAAATTTAGAATTGTATCTCTTGATTACAACTTATTTTTAGGATTGTTAAGAATAAGTTTGTAACGTTTTATCCTTGTTATCCAGTGTGTGGATGCAAGAGGTCCTTTTGTGAGAATTTGAGTCTCGATTGGACTTTAAACATTGTAAGTCCAAGAGGATTGTTCTTGGTGTGTTAAAATTAGATAGAAAGGCCTTAAGGTGTCTTGTCTAGGAATCTAACATTATAGTGAATTCTCTTTCGTGTTGAAAAGGGAGTGGAGTACTCTCGATCTGTGAGGGGAACCACTATACATCGTGGTGTTCTTTACTTTCCGCACTTTACCGCTTTTCATCACATAAGCATCTCAAGAAAGTAAAAATCAATAAACCGTAAAAAATCCGGAAAATCGTCTGAGTGGAACCTAATGGAAGATTCACTCACATAATCCCCCTTTTTTATGATGGCGAAACTTGAGACGACGCGTTAGTAATGAATAACTCCTCTCCCTGAATATATGCATCCTCAAACTTTATCTTGCTTCTCCCCCTTTGACAACATCAAAACAAAAAGAAGCAACTTATGAGAAGTATCATAAAACACGCATAAACGAATATAAACCACATAGAGGAGGATTGGAAAGAATAGAGAATCAACACGATAGAACTCACATATAATGATATTCATATTGAACATAATAATGCCTAAACATAAATATAAGCAAAGAAAGAAACAATAGAATATAATTGCTACATCATATGCAAAAAAAACACAAACATAAACATGAACAATGAAGGAAACAAGGTGAACAGAAAACTCTTGACATACTACAAAAGCGACACGATTATGTGGCATATGCCTTTGCTGCTCCCGAAATATTGCACACACATGTGCTCTAGAAAGGCGATAGACGAAGTACCATCACACAAACCAAAAACAGAGATGAAAACATAACAATGACACACAATCAAGAATATTACAAATGATGTAACATGTTTAATCAAAATTCATGAGAGAAATAGATAACAAACCGATGCACCAATCACTATATTTCAAGGAAAAAGAAGATAACATAAAGTCACTATAAGCATATAAATTGACATACATCAATTGGACATTGTTGGAAGTGAATATACATGAACTATCTTATACATCAAGAACATCAATGATATGGACCATAAACAACATGCGAAAGAAAAAGCTTACATACAAAAATGGAAAATGAAACGATAGTACCTTGATTATGAAATAATGAGGAATACACACTTATGAAGTATTCTTTTTAAGGAATGTTAGATGGACAAGGTATATTCAAAATGCATTAACACAACATTTAGGCAAGTGTTGAGATGTCAAGAATCCCTAATTCCCGCCGAATTTTAAAGAAGGGTTCGGACGCAAGTGGTTTTGTAATAATATCGGAAAGTTGATTTTTAATATCAACATGCTCAAAAAAGACGTCGCCTTTCTCAACATGATCACGTAGGAAATGATGATGAATCTCAATATGCTTAGTACGAGAATGTAGCATCAGGTTCTTAGTTAGGTTAATGGCACTAGTTTTGTCGCATTTAATTAGAATACGACTTAGTTTTATATCAAAATCAAGTAATTGTTGTTTAAGCCACAAAATTTGAGCACATTAACTACTGGCCGCTACAGATATTAAATATTGGGCATACATACAGATATTAAATATGATATCTGGCATAAATACAGTGAGATATAGAAGAGAACCGATCATACCTCTATATTTCTTTACTTCCACATTCTTACCATTTTTCGTTTCTTTCCAAGTTCCTGTTTGTAGCCATCGAAGTGTCAATTGACTTTGCATCAACCATGCCAAATATCTTTAGCAAGTCCTTCCAATACTTAGTTTGACAAACAAATGTACCTTCATTAACTTGTTTGATTTGAAGACCTAGGAAGTAATTTAACTCTCCCATGAGGCTCATTTCAAACTCTCCCTACATAAGCTTAGAAAACTCTTTGACGAGTTGCATATTAGTAGATCCAAAAATAATGTCATCAATATATACTTAATAAAAAGAGTAGTGTCAACCTTTCCTCTTAAGTACCCTTGATTAATAAAAAACTTGGTTAGTCACTCATACCAAGCCCGGTGTGCTTGTTTGAGACCATACAAAGTGCGTTTTAATTTGAAAACATGATTGGGATACTCATGATTTTCAAAGCCGGGATGTTGAGCAACATATACCTCTTCATTAATATAACCATTTAGAAATGCATTTTTCACGTCCATTTGAAATAATTTGAAATTCTTAGAGCAAGCAAAGGAAAGAAGAAGGTGTATGGCCTCAAGTCGGGAGACCAGAGTATAAGTCTCCTCATAGTAAATTCCCTCGTCTTGGTTTTACCCTTGAGCGACTAACCATGCCTCATTTCGGGTTATCACTCCATCTTCATCAAGCTTGTTCCTAAAACCCCATCTTATGCCTATTACTTAATGATGTTTTAGACACAGGACAAGGTCTTAAACGCGATTCCTTTTAAATTGATTTACTTTATCTTGCATTGCCATGAGCCAATGATCATCAAGTAATGCATCTTTAGCATATTTAGGCTCAACCTGTGACACAAAAGCGAAGTGATAACAAAAGTTACTTAACTTAGAGAGTGTTGTCATGCCTCTTGTGATATCTCCAAGAATATTATCAATAGGATGATCTTTGGATGTTCTCCAGTTCAAAGGAAGATTATCCATTACAGCCGGACTCTCCTCATTTTCCTCTTCTTGATCATCATCTTCTACTTTCTCATTTTCATTTGTTTGAGGTTGATTGATCCCTTCACCGGCTTCCTTGAGAATGTCATCTGAAGACACACCCATATCATGAAAAGACATACTATTCCCAACATTTTTCGAAAGTGACTCATCAAAAAAGACATGAACAGACTCCTCAACAATAAGTAGTCACTTGTTATAGACCCTATATCCCTTTCTTAGATTATGAGTATCCGAGGAAGATACCTTCCTCGGCTTTAGCATCGAATTTACCTAGATTTTCCTTTCCATTGTTCAAAATAAAGCATTTACATCCAAAGATATGAAGGTGAGAAACATTAGGTTTTCTACCTCTAAGTAATTCATAAAGGGTTTTGATTAGAATAGGATGTATCAAAATCTATTCAAAACATAACACGTCATGCTAATAGCATCGGCCAAAATGTACTTTGGTATATTACCTTCATTAAGCATCTTCCTCGCTAAATCTTCTAAAACTTGGGTTTTACGCTCCATAACCCCATTTTGTTATGGAGTTCTAGGAGCCGAGAAGTATTTCTCAATATCATGTTTTTAACAATACTTTTCAAAGAGAAGATTTTCAAACTCTCCTCCGTGATCACTTCGGATGGAAGCAATTTTCAAGTTCATTTTATTTTGGAACAATCTAGCAAATTGTTTGAAAGTCGGGTAGGTCTAATTTTTACTAGACAAAAACATAACCCAACAAAATCTAGAATAATCATCAAACCCTAAATTGTTTAAATGTCGGGTAGGTCTCATTTTTACTAGTCCCAAGGCTTTCACTCGATCGGATCTGAATTCCACAATCTTGTCCAAAACCTTCAAACCCTAAATATCTTGAAGGAAAACCCCACCTCGGTTTTCTGATTTGAATCCCTCAAAGATCTCAACCCAATATTCTCGGTACAACAAACCTAATTGGACGTTATCAATCCTAATCTAGATGGCACCCAATCAAAAAATGATTATGTGTAGTTTGATTGTGTGCATGCATAGATTGAATTGAAGATGATGAGATGCTTTGAAATCCTGGATTCATGTAGGTTTTACTAACTCTAGAAACCTTACTAGAGAATGATGCATGTATAAACTATATATATGAATGGGTGAATGAGAGCAAAAGGGAATGCAATGAACTTTGAGAAAATATGAAAATATGCACACAAAAAAATCATTGTATACGTCGACCTGTTGAAGTCACGTGTCGACCTTTACGAGGTATAGGTCGACTTGTTGAAGGTCATGTGTCGACCTATCAATGTCATTTGCCTCTTATGTGTCGAACTGTGGAGTCAACACATGAAACATAAGCTACAGGCTTTAGTACTGCAATATACGTGTCGACGGGTAGTAAGGATGTATCGACTTATAGCCTGAAAATTTTTACTATAGGCCGACCTGTTTACGTATGTGTCGACCTATCATATGCATGTGTCGACCTGACCAACAACTTTTCATAAAACTTGATTTTTCATGCATGTTTAATGCATGAGACCTTTTCAAAGATGTTCCCAACGACTTGTATGCTTCCTAATGCTAAGATGCACATTGAGAATAAGAGGATATCGTCCAATGTACATAAACGCTAAAGAATCCTAGTTTTGAAATCATACAAAACACTCCTAATGGAACTTAACGGATGATGCACGCACACATGGTTGTGAACTACACACTTACAATCACACCCTATCTCACCACAGTTGGTCAACCGTGATGGTAACCATTTACCAACCGTTGTGAAATGTGTTTCCCATAATAGTGTGTTAATGGAAATTAACTCGCTAGAAGAAGATTTACTAATGGTTCTAATTCTAGAGTTCCAAATAAAAGATGGCTTTAGCCTACAACAAATAAATTTGTTGTGAAAAAACTAATAAAATAATTCAAATTTAAGACATGTTAAGACATTGACGTGTGAGGAAAAAAATGGAAGATATTTGTCCCCGACTTCATTTCTTTGAAGTCATTTTGGCCATAAATTTCTCCAGCTTGAGCCTTTTGTGATTTTGTGGATCATTCTTCATCAGATCATCTGCTAGGAACAATTCCCCATCAGGTCTTCTATAATAGTAGGGACCGCGTAAGTACATAAACCCTGTTTTTTAAACAACTGTTTCCCAATTTCTTCAAAGTGTTTTTCAATTTCTTTTGATAATCCCAAAAGGATGCAAAAACCCCGAGAATATAACCTAGGAATTTCTAACATTCACTTCTCAATGAAATTGCTACCTTAAGCACTATGTGTTAACAACAAACGAGAGAGAAATCATATTTATAACGAACAAACCTTGACATGTCTACAATATGAACCTTTAATGAATAGATTCACAAACAAGCTAAAAAAAACCCAAGACCCGTCTGGACTGCCTCTACCACCCAGCCTTTAACTACCTCTACCGCAGATGATCATTTTCCATATCACCAACACCGACGTTTAGACTCCTTAAGACTGCCACCACAGACGTCCGAATTATACTAGACGGCCAACACAAACGACCAAATTCCTCCAATGTGCCATGGAAAAAGCCCTGATATCTCTACCCTGCCTATATCTCGTCGGAAAGTTTTGGCATTATTGAAAATATGTTTTTTTCTCTATTTTCACTTAAAAGTTATAGTACATATTACAACAACATCAAGCTCAAATAATTTCATGACTTGCTAAAATGTTTTATTATTTTGAATTGAAATTCCATATTTGATAAATGATGGTCAAACTGAAAGTGATATATATATATATATATATATATATATATATATATATATATATATATATATATATATATATATATATATATATATATATATATATATATATATATATATATATATAACGAGATTCAACTTATTCCAAAAATAAATTTTTTTAATTTTACTTACTATCAGATCTTTTAAATTATATTTAATCTAAAAATTAAATTAATATTTTATTTGATTAGTCATTCTATTAATTCTAATTTAAAGACTATGATTTAGAATAAATTAAAATAAAAATATTCTTTGAGTAAGTTGAATCCCACTTTATATATATATATATATATATATATATATATATATATATATATATATATATATATATATATATATATATATATATATATATTTTGATATATGAATTCAAAATAAAAAAAATATATATATTTGATATTCAAACTGAATGTAACTTAACTAGAATAAAAATCTGTCTCTTGTTTTACTTATTTCACAAGTGAACTTTGAATTATCAACGTCTTTTTCTCCTATAGATTAGAATATTAAAAAAGTCATATATATGTAGTTCAACTGAAGTTGTAGAGAAAGAACCCGGAAAGATGAGGAAATTGGAACAAATTATATATTAAGTTGATTTGGAAGTAAGTTTATCCCAATTAAACTTTGTACAAAGTGTTAAGACCATTGAATTATATTAAATTAAAATTAAGCATATAATATGTACATAGTTGAACCAAGTGCAACTATGTAGTTAGGTCGACAATGCAACATACTGAGTACAACTTAATTAACTTCTTATGATGTAGAAGCAATTGATACTGATTACCCTAACAAATGATAATCTTGAGAAATAGTAAATAATGAAATATATACATATGATGCTAAGTAATTGATACTATTACGCATTCTAGGCAGCAGGATCGACTTCATAGCGTTCAGATTCTGAAACGCGATTCTTGTATTTGCGAATGAAATCTTCAGCTTTCCTGTTAATATTGGGCTCAGCAACACCCCAGTTACCTCTGTCTTCATCGCTAGGCCATGTTCGGCGGCCAGTATCATAATCATAGTAACCTGCTCCATGCTTATTCTTAGATGTGAAGCATGCGAAAATAGAGAAGAAACCTGATGAAGACTTGTTCTGCCTATTACCACCTCCCATGGTGATTAATGGCTAAGTTTTATGCAATAACTCGCTGTCTTGGTTTTGAAATGATAGTGTAATATGACCTATTTATATATAAATGTAATAGTTGAGGAGGTTTGAATTTGCATAGTGTGAAAATGAGAATCTGCTAAAGGAGTGGTGAGACATGCATAAATGGTTCAAATCAAGCTGAGTTGGAAGTGTTGTAGCAACTTTGTCAAGGCACTTTTTCTGTGCTCCGCTAGTTTCGTACAAGAACCTTTTATAAATGAGGGATTTCTACCAATAACTCACGATTGTTGGTTATTCTTTTGTACTTTTCTTCTCTTAGGTAGATTTACGTTACTTGTTATTAATAAGAATTTGTTCACTTTTATTTCAAGCGGCTAAACTACGTTGAACAAGTATTTGAGGACTATGATTCAATAAGTATTGGCAAATAGTTGGGTCAAACACAGAGTCAGTGAGACCAGCCTTTTATAAATAGTGTTGTAACTTGAACTGTACTTGGACCCAAAAAGGATCTAGCTCACCTTTTAAATAGAAGTTTAAATCAATGTTTTTTTTTTAAGGCAATACTATTCTTACACTTATTTTATACACTAATACTTACACCGTATACACTGTTCACCGTATTTATACGGTAAACAGTGTTTTTTTAATAAAAAATATATTTTATGAACAGTACCATGAACAATATCTTGTGAATAATATTCGTGAACAGTAATTTTAAATGGGGAAACAAAGTTGGTTAATAAGATATAAAAAATTGGTTAATAAAGTGATGAAGTTGGTTAATAAACACACAACTATTTAAAATGATTTTGTGTAAAATAAAATTGGTTAATAAAATATAAAAAATTGGTTAATGGAGTGATGAAAGTAGTTAATAAACATTCAGATATTAAAAATATTTTTTATTATAAAATAAAGTTGGTTAATAAAATATAAAATATTGGTTAATAAAAATATAAAATTGATTAATCATATTAATTTTAAAAATAATAATAATAGTTTTCTTATTTTTATAAAAAAATATTTATTACTATAATATTTCAAATACATTTATGTTCATTAAAATAGAAAGAAAAAGTACATGTAAGTAGGTGTAGTAGGAGAGAGAATTTAATAATAAAAAATTAAAAAGGTATTGTTTTGGGTGTAGGTGTAATTGTTGATCAAAATAAAAGAGAGATAAAGAGAGTATGAAGGAGAAACAAGAAAAATAATAGTAAAGAGAAACAATAATGGTTATGAGAACATTAAGGAGATGTTAAATAATAATCATTCATCTTTCTTATTTTATTGGCTATAAAAGCCTTGTATCTTTCATTTGTAATCATCAGAACATAATTTCAATACATTCTTTTAGTGTAATTGAGTTGTGAAATTTTCATGTGAGGAGAGGTTAATGAATTTATATATTTTATTTTCATTAAGTTTGTGTGCTTCCGCGTTAATTTGTTCTTCCACAAATCTGATAATATGGGGAAATTTTGCATAGTTTCCTAACAACTGATATCAGAGTTAGTTGGTTGATTTTTCTAATTTTTTCTAGTAAAGAAATTTTTATAGACGATCCTGAGAAAATCAGATTTAAGTGGGAGTGATGGTTGCAGACGAAGGAAAAATGAAAATTGAAAAGTTCGATGGTGTGGACTTTAGCTTTTGGAAGATGCAGATTGAAGATTATCCATATCGTGAAAAGCTACATCAACCTCTCATGGAAACGAAGCCAGATTCGATGAAGGAAGATGAGTGGAACCTTCTCGATAGGCAAGCACTTGGCGTTATCCGATTGTCGTTATCTCGAAATGTTGCTTTTAACATTGCGAAGGAGAAGACAATCGCTGGTCTTTTGAAGGCTCTTTCAAGCATGTATGAAAAGCCTTTAGTATCAAATAAAGTTCATTTGATGAGACGGTTATTTACACTTCGGATGACAGAAGACACATCAATTGCATAACATATCAATGAACTCAATATTGTAACAACCCAATTGAGTTCAGTTGGAATAGAGTTTGACGATGAAGTACGAGCATTGATACTTTTGTCTTCCTTACCAGATAGTTGGAGTGCTACTATCATGACAGTGAGTAGCTCGTCAGGAAGTACAAAGATGAAATTTGATGATGTTCATGATCTGGTTCTCAATGAAGAGATCAGGCGAAGAGAGTTGGGTGAATTATCATCCTCTTCATTATTACATACAGAGGAAAGAGGAAGAAATTCAACCAGGGGATATGGACGTGGTAAATCAAAGGACCAACGATCCAAATCCAGAAATTATCGTAGTTTCAATAATTCGAAGACTATCGAATGTTGGAATTGTGGAAAGAAAGGGCATTACAAAAATCAATGTAGACTCCCACGAAAGAATCAAGAGGTAAAGGATGAAGCAAATGTTGCTTCCACTTCAAGAGGAGAAGACGTGTTGATATGCTCTTTGGAGAATAAGGAAGAGTCTTGGGTGTTAGACTCTGGAGCATCCTTCCATGCCACTTCCCAGAAAGAATTCTTTAATAATTATATCTCTGGAAACCTCGGTAAAGTTTACCTTGGTAATGAGCAATCATGTGAGATTGCAGGTAAAGGTGTAGTGAAGTTTAAGTTAGGTGGGTCTGAATAGGAATTGAAAAATGTAAGACATATTCCCGACCTGACAAAGAACTTAATCTCAGTAGGCCAGTTGGCTAGTGAAGGCTACACAACAGTCTTTCATGGTGATCAATGGAAGATTTCAAAGGGTGCAATGACAGTTGCTCGCGGTAAAAAGAGTGGTACTCTTTACAAGATAGCGGGAACTTGTCACTTGATTGTTGTTGCGAAAAATGAAAGTCCCAATCTACGGCACCAAAGATTAGGGCATATGAGTGAGAAAGGGATGAAGATCATGCACTCAAACGGAAAACTACCAGGTCTTAGGTCAATAGAAATTGACATGTGTGAAGACTGTATACTTGGAAAACAAAAGCGATTCAGCTTTCAGACAAATGGGAGAACCCCAAAGAAGGAAAGGCTTGAGCTTATTCACTCTGATGTTTGGGGTCCAACTACCGTCTCATCTATTGGCGGGAAGAAATACTTCGTGACTTTTATTGATGACCATTCCAGAAAGGTGTGGGTATACTTTCTGAAATATAAGTCTGACGTATTTGAGGCTTTCAAGGTGTGGAAAGCGATGGTAGAAAACGAGACCGGATTGAAGATCAAAAAGCTCCGAACTGACAATGGTGGTGAATATATAGACACCAAGTTCATGAATCTATGTTATGAGCACGGAATCAGAATGGAGAGGACTGTTCCAGGTAGGCCTCAACAGAATGGTGTAGCTAAGCGTATGAATCAAACTTTGGCTGAAAGAGCCAGAAGCTTACGTGTGCAGTCAGGCTTACCGAAGCAGTTCTGGGTAGAGGCAGTCAACACATCAGCTTATTTAATCAACCGAGATCCATCGGTACCATTGGAGCATAGAATACCATAAGAGGTATGGAGCGAAAAAGAGGTAAAACTCTCACATCTTAGAGTTTTCGAATGTGTAGCATATGTGCACATTAGTGATCATGGCAGGAATAAGCTTGATCCCAAATCAAAGAAATGCATTTTCCTCGGTTATGGTGAGGATGAGTTTGGCTATCGACTATGGGATGATGAAAACAAGAAAATGATACGCAGTAGAGATGTGGTCTTTAATGAAAGAGTTATGTACAAAGATAGGCATAACTCAAGCACCAATGAAACAAAATTAAATGACCCGTTTATGCAGAGGTTGATGATATCCCAGAAAGTCCTAAGATTGAAAATCCTCAATTAGAGGAGTCAACTGAACAAAGCAGTGAGCAACAGTATGACGCATCAGAGACTTGTACTCCAACTTCTATATTGAGAAGGTCTTCTCAACCTCATGTTCTCAATAGGAGATACATGGACTACATATTGCTAATTGATGAAGGTGAGCCTGAAGACTACGCAGAAGCATGTCAGACCACATATGCTAGTAAGTGTAAGAACAAAAATTGTTCTACAACAGATTCCATGATTTTGATGATAACAAAGGTTGAAACCAAAAATGGCACCCTAACGAAAAGTTTCTAAGTGTGCAGGGTTCTAAAGAAAGAAGAAATAAATCTGATGATGTCATCAGATGCAAAACAAGATCAGATGCAAAATCTCAAGTATCAGAAGCATCTAAAGAGAAATCTCGTTTTAAGAAGCTCTGACTCTGGACAAAACTGCAAGTATCAGAAGCATCTGAATATGAAGTAAAGTCTAGAAGCTCTGACTCTGAACATATGCCTTCTGCAAACTCTGAAGTTATCAGCGCTATCTGAACATTCAAGAAATAACATCAGAAGCAAGTTTCTCCAGATACACAAAGACTCTAATCAGAATTGTTAATCATGATGAAGTAACGTTTAAGCCAAGTTAAAGTTCTGCAAATGGATTTCCTCAATTAGAAAGAGACGTTAATCTCCACTTCCAAGAGAGAAGATACTAATTGTGGTAAGTAGTCACTTCTAAGTGAAAAAGTCTACTGCAGAAGCTATTAATGGAATGGCGTAACTACATCTCAATATCCAACAGACTCAACGCTACTTCAACTCTACTTCAACTCCTATAAATAAGAGAAGAAATCTCATTCAGTATACACAAAAGAAATCACTAGCCAAAACTATACTGAAATTATATCACGCTCAAGAAAAACATCTTTGTTCTTCAAAGATTTTCACTAAGCTTTTGCTTATCAAGTGAAAAATTTGTTCTTAAGTTTGTAATATTTGCTTTCTTAGAAGCACTCTAGATTACACATCTTGTATCTATTTTTATTTGATTTCCTCAAGTGACTCTTTGTAGTCTGTAGACTTGAGAGGACTAAGAGATTTTCTTTTCTCTTAGGGGTGTAGCGGTGTATTCGTCGCCATATGATTCATCAATTAAATCATAAGCAAAGCATACAATGAAGTTTCGAGTCGCCACCGCACTTTTATTTATCCAAAGGATTGGCTAAAAAGCGAACAAAAGCCTAAGAAGTTTTACACGTAGAAAACTAATAAAAGATCAGAGATTCCGGGTAAGGGGTAAGTTACGCAATGGGAAGGTGTTAGGCACCCACTACGTCCTAGGTACTCCTAGGGAGCCCTTTTCACACTTGTTGTAAAAAATTGTTATTTGTTAAGACATATGCATTGTGCAAACAGGAGTGAGATGATGAGGAAAGAATGTACAAGTTTTATTGGGTTTGGGCGGATGAACCCGCTGCCTACGTACCTTCCATCAAAGGTAAGGATCAAAACGCCGTAGTTCGGCTAAAAGATTTCCAAAAGTGAGTTGGATTCAATTTTAAACAATAGCACTGAGGCTTTTCATTATCAATGGGAGAACACTCGACCAAAACCAACATCCACCATGCGAGGATAGCTTCGACATACGAGAGGGGTTAACCCTATTTTCAGTACGGAAGTCTTACTGTCGACTCACTAAAGATAAGGTGAGGTTTACATCAACCACAATGATAATTGAAACCTACGGCTAATGCATGAAAAGATTAATGGACATGGCCAAAACAAGTGAATGAGTGAAATTAATTGATTGTGATTATGAAAGTGAAGTCAAAGTATGATTAAGATTAATTCAAAAGAAGTATTATGAAATGGAGTTTGCAAAAAAAGAGTCAAGGACTTGAGTCCAGGTTTTTAGTTTGAAAACATGAAGAAGTTTGCACAATGTCTATGTCAAGTCTAAGATCGAAGTGTGAAAAGGTTCTAGGACACCATGAGGATGAATGAGTGAGGATGGAAAGTAAAGCTTCTCAGGAGGTTCACTTCTTGAGATCATATAGAGGATGATTCAAGGGTGTCCTTTGGAATGAGCAATAAGTAATAAAGCAAACAAACAAATGATACCGGATGCCACTCAATGGTCTTACTCCAATCTCACAAACAAAAGCGGATAGCGGATACCAATGGCTGGGTTTACACCAATCTCCTAAAACAGAACTGGATATCAGAGGCCACTCAATGGTCTTACACTAATCTCCTCAAAAAGAAAACAAAGAAGAAATATGGAAGTCAACTGCCAGCTTGTGGGACTTAGGTTAACCCCACACATGATCATAGGAAAGCAAATGCCAACTTGTGGGACTTATAATTGCATCCTCTCATAAACAGATAAAATAAAACAGTGGATGTCAGATGCCAACTTGTGGGACTTACTCTAACACACAGTATGATCCTAGGAAAACAACTGCCAACTTGTGGGACTTACAATTGTATCCTCACATACAAACTATACAACAAGCAAAGATAAGATGAGTGGCCAATGTGATGGACTTATACTCACTTCCATATCATAGGAACAAATGCCAACTTGTGGGACTTACAATTGTCCTCAATGGGTAAACAACAATGATGATGTCAAACAGACAAAAGAGATGCTCATGCATTAATGGTAATTGATGATGATAAATGCATAACATACAGGCAAGCAAGTGCATATGAAGCAATCAAACAGTCAATGAGAATCAAACAACACACTCTATAGCCAAACAATGGGGGCTCACACAAGAGGGTTTGACTTTAAAAGTCCACTGTAATAGGTGAAGGTTGCTCTTAACCTGGCCATTGAGGGGCTCAGGTGAAGCAGATGAATAGGAGATGAGGGGTGTGCCTCATTGCTTCTATCTCAAATCAGAGAGAGCATCAAAGAAAGTGTGGGAGTTCAGAAAGTAGGAACTCTCTCCACATTATTGACTCGATTAGATCTTGGGTATTTATCTCAATGCTTCAACCAGGTACTGGGAGCAAAGAGAGGACACACTGAATAGTGGGGGATAGATTGCTTATCCCTACCTTCCACCAATTGCCTTACTTGAAGGACTTTTCCTGCTTAGGACAAATTTAAACAAACACAGGCATTGCCTCTTAAGGAGGACTTCAGACAGTTTGCCCGGTCAAATAACAGACCGGGTCTCCAGACTACATGAAGAAGAAGTAATTATACCTCAAAGCAAATGCTAAAAAGCAAAGCAAGCAAGTTCAAAGAACTTAGGCAACTAAAGTACCTGAAAAAAGTCAAACTCATTAGTAAACAAGTCAACAGTCAAAATCAAAAGAAATGGATAAACAGTCAACCACAGGAGGTCAACTGTGCAAAGCAAGACTCAAGTTACATGAGTCACCTACAAAACAAAAGGTTAGCATGGGACAAACAAATCATATTCAAACAAATTGGTATGATCTTGGAAGCACTATGCTCAACCTGAAACAGATAAACTCAACATAAGTCCAAAGGACCACTAGGACTAGCCTAGGGTCAAACATGAAAGAAAAAGTCAAGGCAGCAAGGAAAAGTCAACTCAAAGTCAAAGTCAACCAATTAGAAAGCAATCACAATTGGGCCCACAATCATATCATGCATCATCATCATTTCATGAACATTTGAAATCAAAGTAAGGCAAAGGAAAGCATACAAAAGTCAACAGAATGACTTACATCAAAAGTCAACCTAAACAATCTCAAAAATCATGAAATAAATCACACTCAATCCTAACATCTAACATGGTATACATGTAAAATTTCATGGCATTTGGATGAGAGGAAGGCAGGCAATTAAAATCATGAAGTCATACAAAGTTCAAGTAAGCATGGTGAAAGTCAACAAGCATGGGTCAACTTCAAAAAATCATATCAATTGGAAAACAGAAGAGAAATGAATGAGATTAACACCAATGCAAAGCTCAAAGAGTCTAGTTTTCACATATGAAATTTCATGGATATACAATATGATTTGAGAATTTCACAAAAGATTTGGCAAGGCATAGCACAAAAAGTCAACAAATGACTAGGTATGGAAGAAAATTCTCAATCAAATGGAAAACAGCAAGATTAATTCCAAGAAAATTCATACATCAATTAGACATACAAGGGATCATTCATGCAAAATTTGGGGTCAATTGGATGTAGGGAAGCATGTCAACAAAATTAGGGAAAATGCACATCATTCATGTAGCAACAAATGTAACACATAACTTCAGAAAATCATAACTCTCAATCCACAAATGATAAATGCACAAACTTTATATGGAAATGAAGGTGAGCATGTCTAGTTTTACCACAAAAAATTTCAGGGGCAATGGATATGTCATGACAATTTCACAAAAGAAATGGCACAATGTGTCAATATTTGTCACACTTCAAAAACCCTAGAGCCAATTAATATCCAATGATCAGAAAAAAATATTAAAAATGATGATAAAAAACTAGACATTCTTGTGAACATGATGGAAAAAGTCCCACGATTTTTGGGGTTAAAATGAATTAAAAATGAAATGTGGAAGTTGAGTGAACAAATGACATAAACATTGCCAAATAAAAAGAATTAAATGATTGTTTAATAATTATTATAAAAAAAGAAAAAAGGAATGCGCTGCTGTACTAGTCACAACGTGGGACCCACGGCCACGTACACAATGACCTGCTGCGCCTCCAATTTAGACAGTCAAAATAATGGGGCGCAAGGCATATAAATGAAATAAAGAATTAAAGCCAAAAGCTGCCGCAAACAATGCCTACGCACAGTGGCTGTCGCTCAGAATTAATGGGACCTTGGGGATCCCTAGGCCACCTGTACCAACATCTGGTTATGCCATTCTACACGCAGGGCAAAAATGAAATGCCAACAAATCAATAAAACCAAAAAGTAGCAACAAGTAATGATGCTGTTCCAATACACAGCAAGCAACAATAACAACTCCTAAATACATAAAGCCTACCGATGCAAAGGCTACAGGAATGACGAAAATACCAGCCTAAGTGGGATTTTAAATCACCTTCAGCGGGGCCCACGGCCACTAAGAAGAAACGCACAGCACAATGTGGACACATGCAATGTTGTTATTGGTTAACATGAAAACGCACAGTAAACAAGGGACATGCATTGCATAATGGTCAACAAAGTCAATTGGATAGCATATTTGTAAATAAACTTCCATTTAATCAAAACGCACAGTACCATGAAGGACACACGAAATGTTATTATTGGCCAATATGGGACTGTACAGTAAATGGCCATATGCAACACGGGAAACAGGGCTTCCTGGGAATTTTTTAGGGTTTGGAACAATAGTGAAGTTTATGTACAGTATGCTTCATCAACCAACATCAGTGAAAAACGATTTTAACTCAAATTATACAAACAGCACGGCATTGAAATCACCAAACAAAACACATTAAGAATATCAAATTCATTTTCACGGAATCAAACCAATCAAACAGTATCACACAAAAACATGTTTGAGCATCAACAATCAATTTCACATTTCTCCCTAATTAATCAATCATTTTAGGTGGTTCAAAGCTCATTGTTCTCAGCATCAAAAAATTTACAACAAGCATCTCATGATTTTTAAAAAGAGAGAAATCGAAATCATACCAAAACTGAAACTAGGTGATGGAACGGCTGTCGTTTGGCTATGAGGTACTGCAACAGATGAATCTTGTAGCCCCAAATGATGGATGCTCGAGGAATGTGAACTTAATCGTGTCTATTCCAACTTAAAACCCCACCTGCCATTGTTGTAGCTTGAGAAAACAGAATGTGAAAATGGTTGTACAGCTGGTGTTGGATGCCACAAATCACTTTTAGATGATGTCCAAGTGATGAATCAACCAAGGGTTACTCGAAGGTTTTGGCCATTTTGTGCAGAAAATCAATTTTGGTTCAGATGCAAATTGAGAGAATGGAGGTTTTCTGTGTGTTTCCAAGTGGTGGCTAGGGTTCCAAATGGTCAGAAAATGAACTTATATATTCTGTTTATCATCCTTTAATCAGGTGGTAATTTGGTTTTGTCTAAGATGAATCAAAATGCAATATTTTGCTAATTTGCACAAGTGAAATGGAGGGGTATGATTTGCCCGAGCTGGGCCTTGAGATGAGCAGAAAATGACTTACATGTTTGCTGTTTGTGGTCTGCTCCTTAATTACTAACCATGATTTGTTTTAATGAAACCAAAATGCAAAAATGCTAGAATGCACATAAGTGAAAAGAGAGGTGTGTTGCTGCACGTTTGGGCCTTGGAAACAGGCTGCAATTGACCTTAACAAATGCTGTTTAAGGACTGCACATGAAATGCTAACCATGCCTTCACTTAATGGAGCTATTTGCAAAAAATGCCAATTTCAACTTTTGGCCAAAATGATAGCATGATGATGAAATGAACATGGAATTAAGCTTGGAACATGTCACAAATATGGTATAAAAGCAATCTCAATTGGCCAAATGGTGAAAAAAGTTTTAATTCAAAAAGTCAAAGTTTGGTCAAACTTTGATTTTAAATGAAAAAGGTCCAAAAATGCCATTTTGAATGGTAATGTTTTAGGTCATGAAATTTATATTTTTGGAAAGAGGATGAAAAATGTGGTTTGTAGGAAAAAACCCCACCAAATTTGGCCTTATGGTTTGAGGGATATGCCCCTTTGAAGTTCAAGATTTTGTGAAAATGATTTGATCATATCTTGACAACCATACATGGGATTTAAGAGTTCTTGGACTT
The DNA here is from genome assembly GCF_024323335.1 of Lathyrus oleraceus. Taxonomy (NCBI): domain Eukaryota; kingdom Viridiplantae; phylum Streptophyta; class Magnoliopsida; order Fabales; family Fabaceae; genus Lathyrus; species Lathyrus oleraceus. Next base: position 335,527,070 of record NC_066584.1, on the reverse strand, counting down.
TTTGAAAATGGGAGAACAAGATCTTCAACTTTCATGTTGGGCAAAAATTCATTTGGAGCTTGTATCATGATGCAAGTTGAGGATCAAGAAGTTTCTATTTTTGGCAGTTGAAATTACAGGTCCAGTTTCTATTTTGGGAATTTTTCTGATTGGCTTCAAATTCTTCCATGATGTTAATTACCATGACACATGAGGCCTATTAGGACATGAATAAGCTCTTTCAAACCATTTCTATCCATCAAATCCAAAGAATCAACCACAGTTGACCAACTTTGACTTTCTAGGGTTTTGGACTTGACTGTGCACTTCTGATGAATTCCAAACCCTAGTTCCTTGGGATTTTGACTTCAGATGATGTCCCAAGACATATGAACTCTTGATGATTGATCATGGTGCCCAAATTCTGCAAGAATGGTCACCATCCATTGCTTTGACTGACTGTTGACTTTTTAGGGTTTTGGCCTGGTTGCATTGACTGATGACATCTGAGCCTTCAACCCTTGACTTGAACACTTCAAGAAGACCCCCAAGGCATGTGAACTTGATGGACAAACCCTAGGGCCTTGATTCCTTGAGAAACAACCTTGCTTGATTGGTAGACTGATCTCCTGATCAGTTTGACCTAATTCTTGCTTGCTTGCTCTTGAGGCAACTGAGGAACAATGCAAATGCTATGCAATGGATCATGATATGCTATGACCTAATATGAGATGGTATGCACAATGATAGGTGCAAATTTGAGGTGCTACAGCTGCCCCTATTCAATCAGCTGGGAACCCGAACGGATGATAGCAATGGCTGTCAGACTTTCAGGGTAAACAGGGATTGAATACAAAAGAACCGTAGAAATTTGCACCGACTGGATATAACGCAAAGAGAACCACGTCATTTACTGATGACAACTGCACGACAGCTTCAGACAAGCAAAACCATTTACCGATGGTTGGAAAAAAAACTGGAATCTTGATGTTTACCGATATCAACTTCAGCGCGACCATTTACCGATGGCGGCTGGGGAAAGCAAACTTCTGAAAAACAAAACCATTTACCGATGGTTAAAACTTTGATATTTACCGATATCAACTTCAGCACGACCATTTACCGATGGCTACTGGGAAATAGTTTGATGTTGAAAAGGAAGCAAAACCATTTACCGATGGTGGCTTCAAAGAAACTGGACATTTACCGATGTCAACTTCAGCCAGACCATTTACCGATGGCTGCTGCAACTGGGAATTCGATATTTACCGATATCGAAGAAAACTGGGCCATTTACCGATGGCATCTCCGCTGGGGACTCGATATTTACCGATATCGAAAGAAAACTGGGCCATTTACCGATGGCATCTTTGCTTGGGGAGGAACAAAATCTTTGTGGTGATACCAGACAAACCGTTTACCGACGACTTCTGGGGATTTTGATTTTATTGACAAGAGAGCAAAGAATGACCAGACATTTACCGATGACTGGGATGAGACTCGATGTTTACCGACATCGAAAGATGATGTTTACCGACATCAAAAAGAATGACCAGACATTTACCGATGACTGGGATGAGAAATTTATTGGGGAAAGACAAACAGATATTTGCAACTGAAAACCAGGTAAGACATTTACAGATGACTCTACTGGGGATTTCTGTTGGGGATTATCAGACATTTACCGAAGACTGAAGGAAAGACTCGATGTTTACCGACACCAAAGCAATGGCGTTTACCGACACCAAAAAATGACCAGGCATTTACCGATGACTGGGTGGAACTCGATGTTTACCGACATCGAAAGATGATGTTTACCGACATCAAAAAAGGACGACCAGACATTTACCGATGACTGGGTGGAACTCGATGTTTACCGACACCGAAAGATGATGTTTACCGACATCAAAAAGCATGACCAGACATTTACCGATGACTGGGTGGAACTCGATGTTTACCGACACCGAAAGGATGGCGTTTACCGACACCAAAAAATAAAAGAACACACACGAGTGTTGACATGACACTTACTGGTATCAAAAGATCGGACATCTGAGCTATGTCGAAACAAAGCCGATCACTTGCTGGGGGTCTCACTGGGGAGAAACAAACTACCTGTCACCATCGGGTGAGGAAATAAACCTCTGTGGGGATAATCAATTCTGAATGCTGTCTGTAACTGTAGCTGATTTGCTGTGCTGATGTTGAAGAAAATGATCCTGCCTCTGCCGGGGGATACAGTCTGATGCGGTTTCGAACACATGAATGCATATGTTTGAATTTTTCCATGGCGTAATGCTCCATATGGAATGGAAATGCTACGCAATTTTGAGGATGCAATGATTACTATATGTAATGCAATATGATGAGAACTCTGCGGGGAGAGATACACAGGACGACTGTGCTGAGGAATCTTCAAGATAAATCCACTGGGGAAGCAACAAACTGCTGCTGGGGAACCAACAGTACCATTCTCCTAGGGGAAGATAAGGCAACTCGCTGGGGAGAAACGAAACAACTCTGCTAGGGAGAAATAAAGGTGATCTGTTGGAGATAGTCCAATGAATCCACCAAAACTTCCGCTTGGGAAAAAAAAACGCTCTGCTGAGGAAATCACTATTCCGCTGGGGAAGATAAACCAAGAAAACTCTCTGGGGATAAGGCTCAGACAATCCTCAGATATGATGAACTCTGCTTCGGGGAATATCTGCTACTCTGCCGGGGACGACCCGCACAATTCACAAGTAGAAATCAACTCAGCTGGGGATGCAGATATCGATCTGCCACGATAACTCATCCAGTCCTCTGGTAGGATAAACCCTGCTGGAGAGATAACTGCTTCGCTGAGGAAGGCTTAAACAATCCATAGCTAGGATAATGATTCTGTCTGGGGAAAGCACTGCTGGAGAATGCTCACAGGCGACGACCTTACTGGGGGAAATGCTCACAGGTGACGACCTGCAAATCGGAACGACAGATGCCCCGGGGAGTACATGGACAAGATACGCTCAAGTGTCCTCAACATTCAAAATGATTTTCAAATGTTTTAATCTTTCTGCACGTCATTGTTTAGCCTTCATGTTTTTATATGCAATGTTTATCAAAAATCGGACGTTTTCGCAAACAAAACAGTAAAAGTAAAAACAAGGGCAATTCATCTGAATAGCGACTTTTATTGATTGAAAGTGTGCCTGAAAAGGCAAAATACATTGGGAAGCAATTCCTAGAAAGAGGTAATTGCGCACAAAAGGAAAAAATAAACTATCCTAATGGCAATGTGAACACGGCATCCACTGTTTCCCAACTCTGTTATAACTCATAGATCATCAGTTTCCTCCCAATTCCTTGCTTTCTGAGAAGAATGACTGGACCGATCACATCTATCGAGATGGTAGCTGACGAAGCATGACGAAGTACAGATGACTCAGACTGTAGTCTTCGCTTTAATCCCTCTTTTGGCTGGATCGCCCTTTCGGGTTTTCAATCCACCGGGATACCCATTTTTGCCTAAGCCGCCCTTGCGGGTTTTCGACTTACCGGGTGTACAATTTTTCCATTTTTATCCCTAACTTTTGCCCGAACCTTTTCTTTCTGTTTTTTGGTTCGCCGGGATGCCCATTTTTGCCTGGACTATTTTGTTCTTTTTGTCCAGCGGGTCAATTTACGCGAAGTATTTTTTGACTACGTCTGAGTTGACAGGGGAAGGAAAATCTTCACCGTCCATAGTTGTAAGCATCAAGGCTCCACCGGAGAAGACCTTCTTCACAACATATGGACCTTCATAGTTAGGAGTCCACTTGCCCCTGTTATCTGCACCGGGAGGAAGGATCCTCTTCAAAACTAGATCGCCAGTTTGAAATGTTCGAGGACGCACTTTCTGATCAAAGGCTCGTTTCATCCTTCTCTGATACAACTGCCCATGGCAAACAGCTGCTAATCGTCTCTCTTCGATAAGGCTTAACTCATTAAACCTTGTACGAATCCACTCGGCTTCGTCCAGTCTGACATCCAATAGTACCCTCAGAGAAGGGATCTCCACTTCAACTGGTAGGACTGCTTCCATACCATACACAAGGGAGTAGGGGGTTGCCCCGGTCGACGTACGCACTGAGGTACGGTATCCATGCAAAGCGAAAGGCAACATCTCATGCCAATCCTTGTACGTGACGACCATCTTCTGCACAATCTTCTTGATATTCTTGTTTGCTGCCTCTACAGCGCCATTCATCTTCGGTCTGTAAGGAGAAGAATTGTGATGTTCAATCTTGAAATCTCTGCACAAGTCTTTCATCATCTTGTTATTGAGATTCGAACCATTGTCAGTGATGATTCTCTCGGGAACTCCATATCGACAGATGATTTCTTTCTTGATGAACCGGGCAACCACTTGTTTGGTGACGTTGGCATAAGAAGCTGCTTCCACCCACTTTGTGAAGTAATCAATCGCAACCAAGATGAAGCGATGTCCATTCGAAGCAGTTGGCTCTATCCTCCCAATCATGTCAATGCCCCACATGGCGAACGGCCAAGGCGAGTTCATGACATTCAACGGGCTTGGTGGTACATGCACCTTGTCAGCATAAATTTGACACTTATGGCATTTCCGAGCATATTTGAAGCAATCGGATTCCATAGTCATCCAGTAATATCCGGCTCTCAGCAATTTCTTCGACATTGCATGACCACCAGCGTGAGTACCAAACGAACCCTCGTGCACTTCTTGCATTAACATGTCTGCTTCGTGTCTATCCACGCATCTGAGCAAGACCATGTCAAAGTTCCGCTTGTATAGCACATCATCCTGATTCAGATAAAAGCTTCCAGCAAGCCTTCTCAGGGTCTTCTTATCATTCTTCGACGCACCCTCAGGATACTCTTGAGTCTTGAGGAAGTTCTTGATGTCATAATACCACGGCTTATCATCAATAGCAATAACAGACTCGGCTGCGAACACATATGCAGGCCTCTCGAGTCGATTCACAGCAACATGTGGCACCTGATTCCACCAATGAACCTTTATCATAGAGGATAAAGTAGCCAAAGCATCAGCCATCTGATTCTCGTCTCGGGGGACATGATACAACTTCACCTTCTTGAAGAACGTCAGTATTCTTCTGGTGTAATCTCTGTACGGAATCAGATGTGGCTGGTTCGTATTCCAATCTCCATTGACCTGATTGATCACTAGAGCTGAATCTCCAAATATGTCAAGTGTTTTGATCCTCAGATCAATGGCTTCTTCTATTCCCATGATACAAGCCTCATACTCAGCTTCGTTGTTGGTGACGTCGAATGTCAGTCTGGCAGAAAAAGGTATATGAGCACCTTTGGGATTGATCAACACTGCACCAACACCGTTACCGTTCATATTCACGGCCCCATCGAACATCAGTGTCCACTTGTCATCAGGATCCGGTCCTTCCTCGACAAGCGGTTCTTCACAGTCTTTCGTCTTTAGGTACATGATGTCTTCATCAGGGAATTCAAACATCATAGGCTGATAATCGTCGATCGGTTGTTCGGCAAGATAGTCTGACAGAATACTACCTTTGATGGCCTTCTGAGACGTGTACTGAATGTCATACTCCGTTAAGATCATCTGCCAACGGGCAACACGTCCGGTGAGAGCTGGCTTCTCAAAGATGTATTTGACTGGATCCATTCTAGAAATCAACAGAGTAGTATGGTTCAACATATACTGCCTTAGTCGGCGAGCAGCCCAGGCCAAAGCACAACAAGTTTTTTCGAGCAGTGAATATCTGGTTTCACAGTCGGTAAACTTTTTGCTTAGGTAGTATATGGCATGCTCTTTTCGACCAGACTCGTCATGCTGACCCAATACACACCCCATCGAAGTCTCGGTAACTGACAGGTACATGATCAGTGGTCTCCCTGGAACTGGAGGGATAAGGATTGGAGGGTTTTGCAAGTATTCTTTGATTTTGTCAAAAGCTTCCTGACAGTCATCATTCCATTTGATCGCCTGATTCTTTCTGAGCAGTTTGAAAATTGGTTCACATGTAGCAGTTAGATGAGATATGAACCTTGCAATGTAGTTCAATCTCCCTAAAAACCCACGGACTTGCTTTTCCGTCTTCGGTTCAGGCATCTCTTGAATAGCTTTGACTTTAGCTGGATCTACCTCAATCCCTTTCTCACTGACAATGAAGCCTAAGAGCTTCCCAGATCTCACTCCAAACGTGCACTTGTTCGGATTCAGCCTCAGTTTGAACTTGACCAGTCTGTCAAACAACTTCTGCAGATTAACCAGGTGCTCCTCTTCCGTCTGCGACTTCGCAATCATATCATCCACGTACACTTCGATTTCGTTGTGCATCATGTCATGAAAGAGAGTCGTCATTGCCCTCTGATAGGTAGCACCGGCATTCTTCAGCCCAAATGGCATCACTTTGTAGCAGAACGTGCCCCAAGGTGTAATGAATGTCGTCTTTTCCATGTCCTCTGGCGCCATCTTGATCTGGTTGTAGCCTGAGAAACCGTCCATGAAAGAGAATACCGAGGACTGAGCCGTATTATCCACCAATACATCGATGTGAGGTAATGGGAAATCATCTTTCGGACTCGCCCTGTTCAGATCCCGGTAATCGACACACATTCTGACTTTGCCATCCTTCTTTGGCACTGGAACGATGTTGGCAACCCACGGTGGGTAACTGGTAACAGCCAGGAAACCCGCGTCCCACTGCTTTTGAACCTCTTCTTTGATCTTGACAGCCATATCAGGACTAGTTCTGCGAAGCTTCTGCTTGACCGACGGACACTCTTCTCGGAGAGGTAACCGATGCACCACGATGTCTGTATCCAGACCCGGCATATCTTGGTATGACCAGGCGAATATTTCCACATATTCTCTCAGCATCTCGATTAGCCTCCTCTTGACAGAGTCTTCTAAAGCAGCCCCAATCTTGATCTCTCTTCTGGCGTCTTCGGTACCCAGATTGACAATTTCCAACTCTTCCTGGTGAGGTTGGATGACCCTTTCCTCTTGCTTCAGTAGTCTGACCAATTCTGCAGGGAGTTCACAGTCTTCCTCACTCTCCTCTTCAGCTTGGTAGATGGGATTGTTGAAATCATACTGAGCCATAACAGAGTCGTTCACAGTGGGTGCCAAAAGATTACTTCTGCATGTTTAATGTTTTGTTTTTAGAAAAAAGATTTCAATAAAGTCACAAAAAACAAAAACATTGCCATTTTTAATATTTTGAAAAGGTGGAAAAACAAAAAATAGAAAGACAGAGATCTCAAAATTTGATTGAAAAAACGTCCTTTATTTATAAACATTGAGAACATGATGTGGCCCTACAATGAACCACTACGCCCTGGGCGGAACGTAGGGTTTTCATGCAAAATGATAAACAAAAGAAAATTACTCTGTCAGTAGAGTAACTTGGACCACTTCTTCTGCTGTCCAGTTGTTGATGACCTCGCCTGGTGCACAAGGGCGGACCCAGACATCCAAATCACAACCACTATCTTCACCATCAGTAGCAAAGACGTCTCCATGGTTCATCAGCCCAGCGCTGGTGAAGGTGCTCGGACCTGCTTGTACATGCTGCTCTGCTGCGAGAGGCTCGTACCCAATGCCGAATTTGTCCTCTTTAACTGGCAAGTCAACCATCTTGCCCCAGCCTTCAGCCTTGCCGGAGTCAACAACCTCTTTGGCTTGCTTGTACGACGAAATTGAAGCGCCCGGCTTCCTCTGCTCTGCACAAGCTATACCTTCTAATGCCACAGTCTCGAATGCCTGGCACAGGGTTTCGTGAATCTCGCCATCCACCTCAACATACTTGAATGAGGAGAGATGACTCACCAGAATCTCCTCTTCTCCACAGACGGTCACGATCTGACCGTTCCAGACATATTTGAGCTTTTGATGGAGAGTTGACGAGACTGCTCCAGCAGCGTGAATCCAAGGACGCCCCAACAAACAGCTATAAGCAGGCTGAATGTCCATCACATAGAAAACAATGTCGAACACCTCCGGACCTATCTTCACCGGCAATGTGACTTCACCAAAGACAGAACGCTTGGATCCATCAAATGCACGAACTATCAGGTCACTGGGAGTGAGCACAACTCCCTCGACATCAATCTTCTTCAGTATTTGCTTCGGAAGGACATTCAGGGACGACCCGGTGTCCACTAGCACATGTGATAATACTGCACCTTTGCACTCCATAGTGATGTGCAAGGCTTTGTTGTGGTTGCGGCCCTCAGGCGTTAGATCTAGGTCAGTGAAACCTACACCATGCCTGGTACTCACATTTGCTAGTACACCCTCCAGCTGGTTGACAGATATCTCTTGCGGGACGTATGCCATGTTCAACATCTTCAACAGAGCGTCCCGATGTGCCTCAGAACACATCAGCAAGGAGAGTATCGAGATTTTCGACGGAGTCTGGTTGAGTTGATCAACAATCTTGTAATCACTCTTTTTGATGATCTTCATGAACTCCTCAACATCTTTCTGAAAAGAACCCTCAGCCTCCTTCTGAGCCGGTTCTTCGTCAACCACTGCCTGTTTGCCCTTAGCCTTTGCAGATGACTCAGCAGCAGTATCCCTCACAGGCTGAGGCGCAAACAGTCGTCCACTCCTTGTGAAGCCTCCCTGTCCTCCAACATTGTCCACCACCGGACTTGCAACAGCAGGGATCCTCACAGGAGCACTGATAGTGACTGGAGCTTGGTTAACTGGCCTTGTCTGGTTACCAGCCCTCCTATCTCGGCGATAGGCATTGTCATAACTCCAGGGCACAGCTCTACTATTTTCATTCTGCCTTCTGCCAGGCGCAACAATAGTAGCAGGTGCTCTGATGGTTACCGGAGCAGAAATGGTAACCGGAGTATTGCTGGTGGTGGGTGTACTGACAGCCCCACGTCCTCTTCCTTCAGCCGGCTTATAAAAAATGGTGACAGTAGACACTGCCCCATTATCTCTGGTAGCACGGCTAAACTGTAGACAGCCTTCGTCCATTAACCTCTGAATACCAGTCTTCAACTGGTCACAACCGTCCATGGCCTCTGAACAGCCCAAACAATCTTCTGAACAACCTGGGTCAACACCCCCCTTTAGCAATCGGTCCTTGACAATCAGTAAGGAAGTCTGGACATCTTCAACATTCACAACCAGATCTTCAGCCTCTCCATCTTCAATGTTATTAACCCTATGCCCCCCATGTTGTGGCATAGGATTGTTCACGACATTCGGAACCGGAGAGAAGTTGATTGTCTTGGAATCAATCAAGTCCTGAACCTTGTGCTGAAACGCCCGGCATCTTTCAGTATGGTGGCCTGGTGCCCCAGAGTGAAAGTCACATCTTACATTGGCATCATAGCCGGGTGGCAGCACGGTAGGAGTAGCCATTGTACGCAACTCTACAAACCCTAACCGGAGTAGCTCGGGTAGTAGTTCTGCGTACGACATAGGCAAAGGATCAAATCTTCTATCAGGATTCAACCTCTGTCTCTGCTGAAAAGGTCGTTGTTGTTGTTGTTGTTGTGGTTGAGGTCGTTGCGGTTGTTGTTGCTGAACTCTCTGTTGTTGTGGACGAGGTTGTGGTGCAGGAATGGTCACTGCAGCTACCGGACGATACTGGTCCCTGTTGTTGTTAGCTCTGTATGCACTCCCTCTGTGCTGTACAGCATTGGTTTCTCCTTCTCTACGGCGAGGTGCCCCAGAGAAGGGTTTCTTCGAAGAAGATGAGGAACCAGCATCATGGATCCTCCCAGCTTTGATTAGGCTCTCAGTTCTTTCGCCGCAGATTACGACGTCAGAAAAGCTTCCGAATGGGCAGCTTCCCATCCGATCCATATAGACACCTTGTAGAGTGCTAATGAACATGTCAGTCAACTCCCTTTCCAGCATAGGGGGTTGAACTCTCGCAGCTAGTTCGCGCCATCTCTGGGCGTACTCTTTGAAACTTTCATTGTTCTTCTGACATAAGCTTTGTAACTGAGTTCTGGTTGGAGCCATGTCCATGTTGTGCTTGTACTGCCTGAGGAAGGCCTCACCCAGGTCTCTCCAGCACCGAATTGAATCCCGCTTCAATTCCATGTACCAATCCAAGGATGCCCCAGATAGACTATCCTGGAAGAAATACATCCACATCTTCTCATCGTCTGTATATGCGGATATTTTTCTATAGTACGCCTGCACATGGGTGCGAGGGCAAGAGGTACCGTTGTATTTGTCGAATGACGGCGCCTTGAATTTATGCGGGATCCTAAGTCCTTCAACTAATCCCATGTTTGTAACATCAAAACCGAGGGAGTTTTGACATTCCATTGCCCGGATCTTCTCAGCTAGGGCCTCTACTTTGCGATCTCTCGCGTCATTTCTACCCAACATGTTGTCGTCTTCACTGAGCATTGTAAACAAATCCTCTTGTCTGTCAACAATTGGAATTCTATTACGGACCGGAGCATGGATGACTCTGGGACTAACAACATCCGGAGCAATCGGTTGGCCGTTGACTCGGATACCCCTCAACTCTTCACCTACAGCATAGTCGTTGACGGGAATAGCAGCGGCAGGGACTTCAGGAACCGGGTTTCCTTCTTGCAGAGGCTGGTTGGGCGGTGGCAATGTAGCTTCTTGCCTCTGGACCATTGCTCGGAGTTCTTCTTGGCCTTGCGCAACCCCTTGCATCATGTGGATAAATTGGGCCATGCTTGCCCTCATCTCTGCCAACTCGGCTTGTACTTGATCCATGTTGCGTTGATGGTTGAGCCTCGTTGAGTAGCGGTGCGGCCTTTGGTCAGCTATCCTGTCTGGACACAGGAATCAAAGTGAGAAGATGGCCTGAGAACACCTGTTATGCAAATGAGATGAGTATGATGCATGCAATGCTTGTGCAAATGCTTTGTTTTCAAGGAACCCTTAGGGTATTGTTTGCAATATTTTGAATATTTAGACATTTTTGTTTGCTCACGGAAATATTTCATTCAATATATTTTGAGACAAAGAAATACAGCGTTTCTGATTCATTACAAAGAGAAAAGGTAAATAACATCCTATGGATCCCTAGAAGCTCGGGATGCTGGAAGACGGGAAGTGCACAACTTCTTGATCTCCCTCTCATAGGCAGCCTCCATGTCAGCTTTCTCTTTGGCAAGTCGATCATACTTCCTCTTCCAGAATTTGGATGACTGAGGAAGCAGAGAAGTCCAAGTGTCGTTCGGATCGTCGATCACTCGGTGCTCGAGAAATTCAATCATAGCATCCTTCTCCTTGAGCTGTTGCAGCAATTCCTCCCTCTCACGGATCCAGGCACGCGAAAGGTCCTCCTCTCTCAACTCCTCTACACGTTGGGTAGGGAGGGTTGAAGGCCCAGCCATATCCAACGGTGTAGGTCTTGGATGATCATACGGCATCAGGTAGGTGGCAGCTCTCTGTCTGACCCAGGAGGTATAGGGCTCCAAAGCAATGCAGTTCTTTGGACCCAATTCATTCCTACTTTTCTTGTGAATACTGCGCCAAGCACGGACAAATCTGGCTTTCAGGCCTTGGGGATCTTTACCCTCCTGAAAGAACGCGCCTTCTAACAGAATGTTATTAGGTTTATCCTTCAGGGGGAACCCAAGCTGACGTCGTGCAAGAATAGGATTGTAGGTAACCCCACCACATGTACCAAGAAGAGGCACATTAGGGAATTCCCCACAATAGTCGATGATCTGAACGGTATCGTACACGCGATCATACCAGGTAATATCATCATTGGTGAGAGACATGAGTCTCTGAGACCACCGTAGACATCCCTTATTCTCCTTGAAAGCGACTGTCTGCGGCAAATGCGAAATAAACCACTTGTACAGCAGGGGTAAACAGCAGACAATGACTCCTCCATTCTTCATGTTCCTCAGGTGCATGGAGACATATGTATCACCCAACAAGGTCGGAACTGGATTAAGGACTGCAAAGATCCTAATGGCGTTCATGTCAACGAACTTGTCGAAGTTGGGGAACAGCACCAACCCATAGATGAGTAGCACAAACAGAGCCTCAAAGGCGTCCTCACTCATGGCCTTCCCATAAAAAGTAGCTTGGGAAATGAGGAACTCGGAAGGAAAACCTTGAATTCCGCCTTTGGTAGTCAGGTTAGCTTCAATCAGATCTTCATCTATGTGCAACAGACTAGCAATCTCTCGAGCAGATGGAATACTCTCTAGGCCACTGAACGGCACTTGATCCAGAATCGGAATCCCAATGAGGTGAGAGTATTCTTCCAAAGTCGGCAGTAGCTGGAAGTCTGGGAATAAGAAGCAACGATGCAACGGATCGTAGAACTGAGCAAGAGTACTCATCAACCCTTCGTCAACCTGAGTGGTGAGCAGAGGCAGAAGCTTCCCATAGCGAGCTTTGAAACCCAAAGGATCTAATACATATGATGTCAGATTCCTTAACTCTTTTACATCAGGCTGCTTGAAGCTGTATTTCTTTGTATGTCTTTTTGGTTTTTCCATTGTCTGAAAAATTTGCAAATAAACCCTTTAAGTTCCTTGAACTTTTTCTTTTTCTGATGATGACATGTATGCGGATGAGTGCATGAATGTATGAATGCAACAAACACACTCAAGAATCAAGCAAGTCACACCAAACAAAGGTCGTGGGAAAGCTCTATGTATCCCTAATATCAATCATCCATTTTGGTGGATTTAGGTTTTCACCTTATCGACACCCAAGTTCCATTGATATTAACGGTACATGAACCGGTTCAAACATCCCTAATATCAACCAGCCGCTTTGGTGGATTTTAGGTTTTGCACCCGATCCGGGATCCATTGATATTAACGATGTTTGAACGACTCAACCACGAATCAAGGGTTTGTTGAGAGTCACGAGCATGGAGTCTCGGTTAAGAACCACCCAAAGGGAGTGTACTAGGGTTTAAACCTGCCAGACATGTTCTATCAGAGGTTCCCATAATCATCGTTCCATCTCTCGAATATTATCGGAGGAACGAATACTCGTATTCCGAGAATATTCTCAAGAGAAACTCTTATGAGTGTAGTATCGCGTGACAATCGCATCAGAACTGACATCTGAACGACCTCCGCACTACGGTCCTAAAAATAGGCCAAGATGGGTTTGATAAACTAAGGTCCTTGGCTTCTGCGGAACATGATTGAAAGAATAATGCCTAACCACAAATAACTTGTGTGACATTATTAGTTCAACATGACCTCCACCAAGTGAATGGACTCGCAAGTCAACTGGCTAAGGAATACTCCACACCAGTCAACAAGACTATGCCATTCTCCTATCCTAGAGTGCACTCGAGTTCGGGTATAGAACTCATCTCACAGACCACCAAAGCAAACAGCAATGTATATCAAGCAATTCACACATTACAATCAATACAGTGATCCCAAATGGTACAAGAATAAATCAAATAACAAATAACAATATATCACAACAAAGGTGAAAAGTAGGCACTACCGCCAAGGAAACTAGTGTCCCCAGCAGAGTCGCCACTTTTCTGTAGCGGTGTATTCGTCGCCATATGATTCATCAATTAAATCATAAGCAAAGCATACAATGAAGTTTCGAGTCGCCACCGCACTTTTATTTATCCAAAGGATTGGCTAAAAAGCGAACAAAAGCCTAAGAAGTTTTACACGTAGAAAACTAATAAAAGATCAGAGATTCCGGGTAAGGGGTAAGTTACGCAATGGGAAGGTGTTAGGCACCCACTACGTCCTAGGTACTCCTAGGGAGCCCTTTTCACACTTGTTGTAAAAAATTGTTATTTGTTAAGACATATGCATTGTGCAAACAGGAGTGAGATGATGAGGAAAGAATGTACAAGTTTTATTGGGTTTGGGCGGATGAACCCGCTGCCTACGTACCTTCCATCAAAGGTAAGGATCAAAACGCCGTAGTTCGGCTAAAAGATTTCCAAAAGTGAGTTGGATTCAATTTTAAACAATAGCACTGAGGCTTTTCATTATCAATGGGAGAACACTCGACCAAAACCAACATCCACCATGCGAGGATAGCTTCGACATACGAGAGGGGTTAACCCTATTTTCAGTACGGAAGTCTTACTGTCGACTCACTAAAGATAAGGTGAGGTTTACATCAACCACAATGATAATTGAAACCTACGGCTAATGCATGAAAAGATTAATGGACATGGCCAAAACAAGTGAATGAGTGAAATTAATTGATTGTGATTATGAAAGTGAAGTCAAAGTATGATTAAGATTAATTCAAAAGAAGTATTATGAAATGGAGTTTGCAAAAAAAGAGTCAAGGACTTGAGTCCAGGTTTTTAGTTTGAAAACATGAAGAAGTTTGCACAATGTCTATGTCAAGTCTAAGATCGAAGTGTGAAAAGGTTCTAGGACACCATGAGGATGAATGAGTGAGGATGGAAAGTAAAGCTTCTCAGGAGGTTCACTTCTTGAGATCATATAGAGGATGATTCAAGGGTGTCCTTTGGAATGAGCAATAAGTAATAAAGCAAACAAACAAATGATACCGGATGCCACTCAATGGTCTTACTCCAATCTCACAAACAAAAGCGGATAGCGGATACCAATGGCTGGGTTTACACCAATCTCCTAAAACAGAACTGGATATCAGAGGCCACTCAATGGTCTTACACTAATCTCCTCAAAAAGAAAACAAAGAAGAAATATGGAAGTCAACTGCCAGCTTGTGGGACTTAGGTTAACCCCACACATGATCATAGGAAAGCAAATGCCAACTTGTGGGACTTATAATTGCATCCTCTCATAAACAGATAAAATAAAACAGTGGATGTCAGATGCCAACTTGTGGGACTTACTCTAACACACAGTATGATCCTAGGAAAACAACTGCCAACTTGTGGGACTTACAATTGTATCCTCACATACAAACTATACAACAAGCAAAGATAAGATGAGTGGCCAATGTGATGGACTTATACTCACTTCCATATCATAGGAACAAATGCCAACTTGTGGGACTTACAATTGTCCTCAATGGGTAAACAACAATGATGATGTCAAACAGACAAAAGAGATGCTCATGCATTAATGGTAATTGATGATGATAAATGCATAACATACAGGCAAGCAAGTGCATATGAAGCAATCAAACAGTCAATGAGAATCAAACAACACACTCTATAGCCAAACAATGGGGGCTCACACAAGAGGGTTTGACTTTAAAAGTCCACTGTAATAGGTGAAGGTTGCTCTTAACCTGGCCATTGAGGGGCTCAGGTGAAGCAGATGAATAGGAGATGAGGGGTGTGCCTCATTGCTTCTATCTCAAATCAGAGAGAGCATCAAAGAAAGTGTGGGAGTTCAGAAAGTAGGAACTCTCTCCACATTATTGACTCGATTAGATCTTGGGTATTTATCTCAATGCTTCAACCAGGTACTGGGAGCAAAGAGAGGACACACTGAATAGTGGGGGATAGATTGCTTATCCCTACCTTCCACCAATTGCCTTACTTGAAGGACTTTTCCTGCTTAGGACAAATTTAAACAAACACAGGCATTGCCTCTTAAGGAGGACTTCAGACAGTTTGCCCGGTCAAATAACAGACCGGGTCTCCAGACTACATGAAGAAGAAGTAATTATACCTCAAAGCAAATGCTAAAAAGCAAAGCAAGCAAGTTCAAAGAACTTAGGCAACTAAAGTACCTGAAAAAAGTCAAACTCATTAGTAAACAAGTCAACAGTCAAAATCAAAAGAAATGGATAAACAGTCAACCACAGGAGGTCAACTGTGCAAAGCAAGACTCAAGTTACATGAGTCACCTACAAAACAAAAGGTTAGCATGGGACAAACAAATCATATTCAAACAAATTGGTATGATCTTGGAAGCACTATGCTCAACCTGAAACAGATAAACTCAACATAAGTCCAAAGGACCACTAGGACTAGCCTAGGGTCAAACATGAAAGAAAAAGTCAAGGCAGCAAGGAAAAGTCAACTCAAAGTCAAAGTCAACCAATTAGAAAGCAATCACAATTGGGCCCACAATCATATCATGCATCATCATCATTTCATGAACATTTGAAATCAAAGTAAGGCAAAGGAAAGCATACAAAAGTCAACAGAATGACTTACATCAAAAGTCAACCTAAACAATCTCAAAAATCATGAAATAAATCACACTCAATCCTAACATCTAACATGGTATACATGTAAAATTTCATGGCATTTGGATGAGAGGAAGGCAGGCAATTAAAATCATGAAGTCATACAAAGTTCAAGTAAGCATGGTGAAAGTCAACAAGCATGGGTCAACTTCAAAAAATCATATCAATTGGAAAACAGAAGAGAAATGAATGAGATTAACACCAATGCAAAGCTCAAAGAGTCTAGTTTTCACATATGAAATTTCATGGATATACAATATGATTTGAGAATTTCACAAAAGATTTGGCAAGGCATAGCACAAAAAGTCAACAAATGACTAGGTATGGAAGAAAATTCTCAATCAAATGGAAAACAGCAAGATTAATTCCAAGAAAATTCATACATCAATTAGACATACAAGGGATCATTCATGCAAAATTTGGGGTCAATTGGATGTAGGGAAGCATGTCAACAAAATTAGGGAAAATGCACATCATTCATGTAGCAACAAATGTAACACATAACTTCAGAAAATCATAACTCTCAATCCACAAATGATAAATGCACAAACTTTATATGGAAATGAAGGTGAGCATGTCTAGTTTTACCACAAAAAATTTCAGGGGCAATGGATATGTCATGACAATTTCACAAAAGAAATGGCACAATGTGTCAATATTTGTCACACTTCAAAAACCCTAGAGCCAATTAATATCCAATGATCAGAAAAAAATATTAAAAATGATGATAAAAAACTAGACATTCTTGTGAACATGATGGAAAAAGTCCCACGATTTTTGGGGTTAAAATGAATTAAAAATGAAATGTGGAAGTTGAGTGAACAAATGACATAAACATTGCCAAATAAAAAGAATTAAATGATTGTTTAATAATTATTATAAAAAAAGAAAAAAGGAATGCGCTGCTGTACTAGTCACAACGTGGGACCCACGGCCACGTACACAATGACCTGCTGCGCCTCCAATTTAGACAGTCAAAATAATGGGGCGCAAGGCATATAAATGAAATAAAGAATTAAAGCCAAAAGCTGCCGCAAACAATGCCTACGCACAGTGGCTGTCGCTCAGAATTAATGGGACCTTGGGGATCCCTAGGCCACCTGTACCAACATCTGGTTATGCCATTCTACACGCAGGGCAAAAATGAAATGCCAACAAATCAATAAAACCAAAAAGTAGCAACAAGTAATGATGCTGTTCCAATACACAGCAAGCAACAATAACAACTCCTAAATACATAAAGCCTACCGATGCAAAGGCTACAGGAATGACGAAAATACCAGCCTAAGTGGGATTTTAAATCACCTTCAGCGGGGCCCACGGCCACTAAGAAGAAACGCACAGCACAATGTGGACACATGCAATGTTGTTATTGGTTAACATGAAAACGCACAGTAAACAAGGGACATGCATTGCATAATGGTCAACAAAGTCAATTGGATAGCATATTTGTAAATAAACTTCCATTTAATCAAAACGCACAGTACCATGAAGGACACACGAAATGTTATTATTGGCCAATATGGGACTGTACAGTAAATGGCCATATGCAACACGGGAAACAGGGCTTCCTGGGAATTTTTTAGGGTTTGGAACAATAGTGAAGTTTATGTACAGTATGCTTCATCAACCAACATCAGTGAAAAACGATTTTAACTCAAATTATACAAACAGCACGGCATTGAAATCACCAAACAAAACACATTAAGAATATCAAATTCATTTTCACGGAATCAAACCAATCAAACAGTATCACACAAAAACATGTTTGAGCATCAACAATCAATTTCACATTTCTCCCTAATTAATCAATCATTTTAGGTGGTTCAAAGCTCATTGTTCTCAGCATCAAAAAATTTACAACAAGCATCTCATGATTTTTAAAAAGAGAGAAATCGAAATCATACCAAAACTGAAACTAGGTGATGGAACGGCTGTCGTTTGGCTATGAGGTACTGCAACAGATGAATCTTGTAGCCCCAAATGATGGATGCTCGAGGAATGTGAACTTAATCGTGTCTATTCCAACTTAAAACCCCACCTGCCATTGTTGTAGCTTGAGAAAACAGAATGTGAAAATGGTTGTACAGCTGGTGTTGGATGCCACAAATCACTTTTAGATGATGTCCAAGTGATGAATCAACCAAGGGTTACTCGAAGGTTTTGGCCATTTTGTGCAGAAAATCAATTTTGGTTCAGATGCAAATTGAGAGAATGGAGGTTTTCTGTGTGTTTCCAAGTGGTGGCTAGGGTTCCAAATGGTCAGAAAATGAACTTATATATTCTGTTTATCATCCTTTAATCAGGTGGTAATTTGGTTTTGTCTAAGATGAATCAAAATGCAATATTTTGCTAATTTGCACAAGTGAAATGGAGGGGTATGATTTGCCCGAGCTGGGCCTTGAGATGAGCAGAAAATGACTTACATGTTTGCTGTTTGTGGTCTGCTCCTTAATTACTAACCATGATTTGTTTTAATGAAACCAAAATGCAAAAATGCTAGAATGCACATAAGTGAAAAGAGAGGTGTGTTGCTGCACGTTTGGGCCTTGGAAACAGGCTGCAATTGACCTTAACAAATGCTGTTTAAGGACTGCACATGAAATGCTAACCATGCCTTCACTTAATGGAGCTATTTGCAAAAAATGCCAATTTCAACTTTTGGCCAAAATGATAGCATGATGATGAAATGAACATGGAATTAAGCTTGGAACATGTCACAAATATGGTATAAAAGCAATCTCAATTGGCCAAATGGTGAAAAAAGTTTTAATTCAAAAAGTCAAAGTTTGGTCAAACTTTGATTTTAAATGAAAAAGGTCCAAAAATGCCATTTTGAATGGTAATGTTTTAGGTCATGAAATTTATATTTTTGGAAAGAGGATGAAAAATGTGGTTTGTAGGAAAAAACCCCACCAAATTTGGCCTTATGGTTTGAGGGATATGCCCCTTTGAAGTTCAAGATTTTGTGAAAATGATTTGATCATATCTTGACAACCATACATGGGATTTAAGAGTTCTTGGACTTTTTGAAAATGGG
Organism: Lathyrus oleraceus; assembly: GCF_024323335.1. Classification (NCBI taxonomy): domain Eukaryota; kingdom Viridiplantae; phylum Streptophyta; class Magnoliopsida; order Fabales; family Fabaceae; genus Lathyrus; species Lathyrus oleraceus. Next base: position 335,507,928 of record NC_066584.1, on the reverse strand, counting down.
AGAACAAGATCTTCAACTTTCATGTTGGGCAAAAATTCATTTGGAGCTTGTATCATGATGCAAGTTGAGGATCAAGAAGTTTCTATTTTTGGCAGTTGAAATTACAGGTCCAGTTTCTATTTTGGGAATTTTTCTGATTGGCTTCAAATTCTTCCATGATGTTAATTACCATGACACATGAGGCCTATTAGGACATGAATAAGCTCTTTCAAACCATTTCTATCCATCAAATCCAAAGAATCAACCACAGTTGACCAACTTTGACTTTCTAGGGTTTTGGACTTGACTGTGCACTTCTGATGAATTCCAAACCCTAGTTCCTTGGGATTTTGACTTCAGATGATGTCCCAAGACATATGAACTCTTGATGATTGATCATGGTGCCCAAATTCTGCAAGAATGGTCACCATCCATTGCTTTGACTGACTGTTGACTTTTTAGGGTTTTGGCCTGGTTGCATTGACTGATGACATCTGAGCCTTCAACCCTTGACTTGAACACTTCAAGAAGACCCCCAAGGCATGTGAACTTGATGGACAAACCCTAGGGCCTTGATTCCTTGAGAAACAACCTTGCTTGATTGGTAGACTGATCTCCTGATCAGTTTGACCTAATTCTTGCTTGCTTGCTCTTGAGGCAACTGAGGAACAATGCAAATGCTATGCAATGGATCATGATATGCTATGACCTAATATGAGATGGTATGCACAATGATAGGTGCAAATTTGAGGTGCTACAAGGGGTTGTTTGTAATCTTTCAAGATTAGTGGATTAAGTCCTTGTTGAAGGCGAAATCACCTTGGCCGGGTGGACTGGAGTAGCTTTGTGTTATAAGCGAACCAGTATAAAATCATTGTGTGATTTCATTTTGCAAAAGCGCTTATTTTTCAAACAATTCAAACCCCCCCTTTCTTGTTTTTCTCACCTTCAATTGGTATCAGAGCTCCGACTCTGTTATTGATTTTCAAATCAAACACTTAACCGTGTAGAGAGATCCAGTGCGAGAAAAACAAATGGCCCACTCAAATGAGAAAGATTCTTACAATGCCAAGCCTCCTGTTTTTGATGGAGAAAAGTTTGATTACTGGAAAGATAGAATCGAAAGTTTCTTTCTTGGTTATGATGCTGACCTCTGGGACATTGTCACAGATGGATACAAACCTCCAACCTTAAATGGAGCTGAAATTCCCAGAAGCAAAATGTCAGAAGATCAGAAACGTGAGTTCAAAAATCATCACAAGGCCAGAACAATACTTCTAAATGCTATATCATACAACGAATACGAAAAGATCACCAACAGAGAGACGGCTAAAGATATACTTGACTCTCTGAAGATGACCCATGAAGGAAACTCCCAAGTCAAGGAGACGAAGGCTCTGGCGTTGATCCAGAAATATGAAGCCTTCAAGATGGAAGATGACGAAGCTATAGAAGCTATGTTTTCCAGATTCCAAACTCTTATTGCAGGTCTTAAAGTGCTAGACAAAGGATACACGACTGCAGATCATGTTAAGAAGATAGTCAGAAGTCTGCCAAAGAAATGGAGACCAATGGTTACTGCTCTGAAGTTATCAAAGGATCTGAACAATATCAGCCTTGAAGAACTTGTTAGTTCTCTCAGAAGCCATGAGATAGAACTAGAGGAGGATGAGCCTAAGAAAAGGAACAAGTCAGTGGCGCTGAAGTCCAGACCTGAAAGACGGAAGTCAGACAGAACCAAGGCTCTTCAAGCAGAAACTGCAGACACTGATGACTCTGAACCTGAAGACTCTGATGATGAAGAAGAACTGTCCTTACTAACCAGAAGAGTTAAGCAACTCTGGAAAAGAAGGAACAACAACAACTTCAGAAGATCAAGACCCAGAGGGGATAGATCAGAGTCAACTTCAAAAGGTAAACCTAATAAAGATATTACCTGTTTTGAATGTAAAGAAACAGGTCATTATAGAAATGAATGCCCCAAGCTGAAGAAAGATAACTCCAAGAAAGAAAGCTTCAAGAAAAATGCCTTCAGAACAAAGAAGGGATTAATGGCCACCTGGGACGATAGTGAATCCGAATCATCAGAATCTGACTCTGATGAACAGGCCAACGTAGCTCTTATGGCTACCACATCCAGCAGCTCAGATGAAGAATCTGAAGAGGTATTTTCTGAACTTTCTAGATCTGACTTAGAATCATGTTTATCAGAAATTCTTACCTCTCTTCAGAAATTAAAACAAAAAGTTAAAAACATTAAAGGTCTTCTTAAAGCAAAATCTGAAGAATGTAGTGAACTTGAGACAACAATTCTAGCACATGAAGATACAATCAAATCTTTAACGTTAGAAAGAGATGGAGCTAAAACAAAAAGCTTAAAATTAGAAGAAGCGTTGTCTCAAGCACCACAAACTTCAAATGAAATTATTTATAAATATGAAGAAGCCTTTCAGAAGTTTCTGAAGAGTGGAATAGATAGGAGTATTATGGCATCCATGATTTATGGAGTAAGTCAGAATAATAAAAGGGGAATTGGGTATGATTCTGATTCTGATAAAACTTCTACCAGTAACCAGCTTAAATCTCCTTTTTCATATCATTACACACACACACAAGAACAAAAATTTAAGAATGCTAGAAGACCCAAAGTTGTAAGAAACTCTGGGAAAACTAATCTAAAAGGACCCAAGAGATTCTGGGTACCGAAAGATAAGATTATCTATGTTGCAGATATCCTATGCAGCAAAGTTCAGACACCAGTCATGGTACCTGGACTCTGGATGCTCGCGACATATGACGGGAAGAAAGTCTATGTTCCAAAGCCTGGAACTTAAAGACGCTGGATTTGTAGGCTTCGGAGGAGATCAGAAAGGAAGGATCAGAGGCTCCGGAACTATTGGTAATGGTACTCTTCCCTCTATATCTGATGTTCTTTATGTAGAAGGATTAATGCATAACTTGTTATCCATAAGTCAATTAAGTGATAACGGTTATGATGTAATCTTTAATCAAAAAACGTGTAAAGCCATTAATCAGAACGATGGCTCTGTCCTTTTCACAGGCAAGAGGAAAAACAACATTTACAAAATAAATCTTTCTGATTTAAAAGATCAAAATGTTAAATGTTTAATGTCAGTTCACGAAGAGCAATGGGTATGGCATAGACGCTTAGGCCACATTAGCATGAGAAAACTTTCTCAGCTAACTAAACTTGAGTTAGTCAGAGGCTTACCTAAACTGAAGTTTTCTTCAGATGCTCTGTGTGAAGCTTGTCAGAAAGGAAAGTTTTCAAAAACATCTTTTAAAAAGAAAAATGTTGTTTCTACCTCCAAGCCTCTGGAGCTTCTTCACATTGACTTATTTGGTCCTGTGAAAACAGCATCAGTCAATGGAAAGAAGTATGGACTAGTAATCGTTGATGATTACAGCCGCTGGACATGGGTAAAATTCCTAAGGCACAAGAGTGAGTCTCACTCTGTATTCACCAGTTTCTGTTCTAAAGTGCAAAAAGAATTTGACTCTAAAATTGTTAGAGTCAGAAGTGATCATGCTGGAGAATTTGAAAATAAAGATTTTGAAGAACTATTTGATTCTAATGGAGTATCCCATGATTTCTCCTGCCCTAGAACTCCACAACAAAATGGAGTTGTAGAGAGGAAGAATAGGACACTCCAAGAAATGGCCAGAACCATGATCAATGAAACAAATGTAGCAAAGCACTTTTGGGCAGAAGCTGTAAATACAGCGTGTTACATTCAGAATAGAATCTCTATTAGACCTATTCTGGATAAGACTCCCTATGAACTGTGTAAGGGAAGAAAACCCAACATTTCATATTTTCATCCTTTTGGATGCATTTGTTTTATATTAAATACTAAAGAACATCTAAAACAAGTTTGATTCCAAAGCACAGAAAGGAATCATGTTAGGATACTCAGAACGCTCTAAAGGCTATAGAGTATACAACACAGAAACCAAAATTGTGGAGGAATCAATTCATGTTAGATTTGATGATAAGCTTGACCCTGAAAAGTCAAAGCTAGTTGAAAAGTTTGCAGATTTGGAAATCACTCTCGTAGAATCTGAGAAAACTCCAGAAGCAACTGTCACACCAGACTCTGAAGAAATTAAATCTCCAGAAATTCCAAGGAAAGTCAAGAGTCGTAGCAACGTATCTGAAGATTTGATTTTGGGAAACAAAGATGAACCTGTTATGAAGCTCTTCAAGATAATGATTGGGTGGCAGCTATGCAAGAAGAGTTAGATCAATTCTCCAAGAATGATGTCTGGGATCTCGTTCCTAAACCCAGAGGCACTCATGTCATTGGAACCAGATGGGTTTTCAGAAACAAACTGAACGAGAAAGGAGAAGTTGTCAGAAACAAAGCACGACTGGTAGCTCAAGGTTATAGTCAACAAGAAGGTATTGATTATAATGAAACTTTTGCTCCAGTCGCAAGGTTAGAGTCTATTCGTCTTCTTGTATCATTTGCTATTAATCACTCTATCAAATTATACCAAATGGATGTCAAGAGTGCATTTCTAAATGGTTATATTTCAGAAGAAGTGTATGTTAATCAACCTCCTGGTTTTGAAAACTCAAATTTTCCAGAACATGTTTTCAAACTTAAGAAATCCTTATATGGACTTAAACAAGCTCCCAGAGCTTGGTATGAACGCTTAAGTAATTTTCTTCTGGAACAAAATTTTATCAGAGGGAAAGTTGATTCTACACTCTTCTGTAAAAACCATAAAAATGATCTCGTGATATGCCAGATTTATGTTGATGACATTATTTTTGGTTCTGCTAATATCTCTGTTTGCCAAGAATTTTCTAAGTTAATGCAGGCAGAATTTGAAATGAGTCTAATGCAAGAACTAAAGTTCTTTCTGGGAATTCAAATTAATCAAACTCCAGAAGTCACGTACATTCATCAAAGCAAGTACATTAAAGACGTTCTGAAGAAGTTTGATATGTCTGAATGCAACTCTGCAAAGACTCCTATGCACCCAACTTGCATTCTGGAGAAGGAAGAGGTAAGCAACAAGGTTTGTCAGAAGCTCTATCGAGGTATGATAGGCTCTCTTCTCTATCTGACTGCTACTCGTCCTGATATTCTCTTTAGTGTCTGTCTTTGTGCCAGATTCCAATCAGATCCTAGAGAATCTCATTTAACAGCTGTTAAGAGAATTCTTAAGTATCTGAAAGGAACTCCTAACCTGGGCCTGATGTATGAGAAAACATCAGAGTATAGGCTTTCTGGTTATTGTGATGCAGATTATGCAGGAGATAGAATAGAACGAAAAAGCACATCTGGAAATTGCCAGCTTCTGGGAAACAACTTAATCTCCTGGGCTAGCAAAAGACAGTCAACTATCGCTCTATCAACTGCAGAAGCAGAATATATCTCAGCGTCACTATGCACAACTCAGATGCTCTGGATGAAACATCAGCTAGAAGATCTACAAATCTTTGAGAGTAACATTCCTATCTTTTGTGATAATACTGCTGCTATTTGTTTAAGTAAGAATCCCATTCTACATTCCAGAGCCAAACACATAGAAATAAAACATCATTTTATTAGAGACTATGTTCAGAAAGGGATAGTAACGCTGAAGTTCATTGATACAGAACATCAATGGGCAGATATCTTTACTAAGCCTCTAGCTGAAGATAGATTTCTTTTCATCTTAGAAAATCTGAACATTAAAAATTGTCCTGAGTAAAATTTGGCTCTGAACATGTAAAATGAGACTCTGATAAAAACAAATACACTTCTGCCTCTGACTCTGATACTTCTACCAAGTTAAGAAGATATCTGAGTTAGAAATCTTCAGAAATCCTTTGGTATTCCTGAAGATCAGAAACATCAACACGTGGGGAACATGCGTCTAACCCTAGAACTTCTAGACAGCTGTCAAAAGAAATCAAAGGTCAGAACGCTTGAAATCTCCTCGAGCAGTGTGCTTACTGTTGGGATTAGACATTCATTAATGAGCTGTAATCATTTTTCCCCAAACGTGCTATTTTGGTTTTTGTGCTAACGCTGGTGTGTGTGTCGTTTTGCATGTGTTTTTACCCTTAGTATATAAACACTTTTCTCACATTTCACACACTTATCACTCTCACTCACTCTTAAACCCTAAACCCTCTCTCGAAGTTTTCTCTGCAACCTTCTCAGTTCTTCATCTTCTTCATCAATCTTCATCATGAATCCTCAAGAGCAAGAAGTTTTTAACTTCTCCCAACAAATGGAAGCTGCTTCTAATCCCCAAACCTCAAACACTCAAACACCCATGGTTGTAGACGTTACCACGACCCCAGTTTATCAAGAACCTCACATTTTGGAACGTGAACAACACATTCATCTTTCAACTCCCTTTGAAGGTTTGGATGTACTGTGTGAATCACTGGTGGATTTTGAGAACTTAAGAAGAAATGGCGTTGATTTAACTGAAGATCTTCACAAGCAAGGTTGGGAAACCTACTTCAACAGATTGTATGGTCTAATCTATCCTCTTCTGGTGAAGGAATTCTGGAGATGTGCAGATGCTGATGATGAGTTCATTGTTTCGTTTGTTCTGAGAGTAAAGATCATTATCACAGAAGCGTCTATTGCTTCTTTGCTGAATATGGAGAAAGCTGGAGGTAAAAGGATTTACAACATTCCTCCAAGGTCCAAGCGCATCACAGAAGTCATTAACCCTACTATCTTCAAAGCAAACGTTGAAGGAAACCCCTCTAAGAACAAGGAGCTTCATCAGAACCTCCGAGTTTGGCTGAAGATTATATTGGGAACAATCCATCATCGTCCAGCCTCCAACTCTTCAGATTACATAAATGCTGATCAGAAATGCATCCTCTACTGTATTCAGAAGGGTATTCCTATCAACCTCCCTGTTCTCCTCTTCAGATATCTGAGGGATTCAGTCAGAGAAACCAGGAATAATATGAAGCCCAGATCCTACATTCCTCTGGGTAGATTGCTCTCTGACATCTTCATTGAGCATGGGCTGGTAGATGCTCTGGAGAAGACCAGATGTATGGATGATCTGGCAATTGACGTTGGAAAGCCTCTGAATGCCAAAAATCTGAGGAGTATGGGAATCATCAAAGACATCAGAGTCAAGCCCACTATGAATGTGACCTGGGAAGCTCTGAAGGATCAGAGGAAGATGCCTCATGGCCTTGAAAGGTTCTTCAAGAACGAACCCAGAGATGCCATTGCTATCTACCTTCAGGATCGTCTGGATGAAGGTATTGATATTTCTGATTTCCGCCTTGAAGACTGTCTGGACTCTGTAGAAGATCTGGTCAGATACAAAAGAGGCCTTTCTGAGAAGAAGATAGCTGAGGAAGCAAGGAAGGCAAAGAAACCCAGAATTGGAGAATCCTCTGGAACCAAAGCTCCTCTGAAAGTCTCTTCTTCTTCTGGTAAGTCCATTCCTCCTGTTACTTCTGTACCTGTAATGGCTTCTTCTACTCCTCTCCCAACACCTCCCATTTTTACAACCTCAGAAATCCCTCCTTCAACCATTAGAACCTCTCAACCTCCACCTGTTCTAAAAATTGCCCGTACTTTTACAACAACCTCTGACCCTAATCAACTATATCACCACAGCTCTTCATCATCCTCTGAATATGAATCACCCCCTTACCATTCACCTTCTTCTGACCAAGAGTTATCTGATCAAGAGTCCTCTGATCAAGAACACTCTGACCCAAACTCCCCAACAATAGCTGAAATTTATGCTAAAAATTTCGCCCCACAAACTCAAACACAAACTGAAGTAACCTCTCCCCTCCGAACTTCTCTTCCACAACAAACAACCACTATCTCCTCTGAAAATCAAACCTCACTTCCACCACAACAGACAACCACCACACCCTCTGAAACCCAACCACCTGTGATTCAACCATCTGAACCTTATATCACTCCACCATTTATTCTCGCTGTACCTGGACCAGACTCTGACCCTTTAGACCTAAATCCACTATATGCTTCATCCCCCAGTCTTCAACCAGACGCAGATTCTGAACTTCAAGCAGAATCTGAACCTCAACAAACTGAACCTCAACCTCTAAATCTCAGCCCTCAAAACTCTCCACCTCATTCACCTGAACCTGAACCTAAAATTATCATACCTACCCTTGAGGAGGCCATTATACAGGTTGCAGAAGCTTCAGTCCAGAAGGTCAAGTCTCTGGCTAAAAATTCTGAAGTCAGTGATGATCCTAAATCTGTTAGGACACACTGGAACAGAGTTATTAGTTGGATGACCTCTGAGTCTTATAGGCTGAAGAGTATCTCTGAACAAGTCAGAAATGGCTACATCAGAGACTCTGAGGAAAGACTCCAAGAAAGACTGGCTAGAGAAGCTGAGGCCAAAAGATTAGAGGAAGAGAGACTGGCTAGAGAAGCTGAGGCCAAGAGATTAGAGGAAGAAAGGTTGGCTAAGGAAGCTGAAGAAGAAGCTAAGAGATTGGAAGAAGAACGCCTGGCAAAGGAAGCAGAACTTCTAAGGATTCAGGAAGCTGAAGCCAAGGCTAAGGCAGATGCAGAAGCCCAAGCTGCTGCTGAAGCTGAAGCTCAGCAGGCTCTGATTCAGGGGGAGTCTTCCTCTGCGATCCCTCTGATTCTTAACACTCTGAAGGAGATCAAGCAAGATCAGAAAGAGATCAAGCAAGATCAGAGTGAGCTCCGGGCAAGGATGGACAAGCAAGACGCTCTGAATGAAAACCTCCAGAATATGTTTGCTATGCTACTACAGAGACTTCCTCCTCCTCCAAACCCTTAGGCACTTAGGATTTATTTTGGTTGCCTAGTGTTTTTGCTTCTGTCTTTTCTTTTTTAGCTCTGATATTCTCTTGAATCTGATATTTTTTTTTATTGCTGTTTGCCTTTGTGCTCTTTTAATGAAGTGTTTTTCTCTTTATTATTCTTTTTATTTTTTATGCCTTTTTGATTATGCCAAAAAGGGGGAGAAATTATTAAATAGCTCTGATGAAAATTATGTCTAAAACCTTAAGCATTCTGCAACAATTATAGAAATAGTTCTGATATAATTAGCTCTGATTAAATAATAGCTCTGATTAAATAACTCTAACATTAAAATTAAGAAATTGCAGAAAGTTTTCAGAAATCTTATTGCTTGGAAAGCTCTGGTAAGAATTTCTGAACTCCCTAGTACTAACTCAGGGGGAGCTTTTGTCTATCTGATCTAATATTTTTCATGTTTCATCTGATAATTTTATTTGTTTTGTCATCATCAAAAAGGGGGAGATTGTAAGAACAAAAATTGTTCTACAACAGATTCCATGATTTTGATGATAACAAAGGTTGAAACCAAAAATGGCACCCTAACGAAAAGTTTCTAAGTGTGCAGGGTTCTAAAGAAAGAAGAAATAAATCTGATGATGTCATCAGATGCAAAACAAGATCAGATGCAAAATCTCAAGTATCAGAAGCATCTAAAGAGAAATCTCGTTTTAAGAAGCTCTGACTCTGGACAAAACTGCAAGTATCAGAAGCATCTGAATATGAAGTAAAGTCTAGAAGCTCTGACTCTGAACATATGCCTTCTGCAAACTCTGAAGTTATCAGCGCTATCTGAACATTCAAGAAATAACATCAGAAGCAAGTTTCTCCAGATACACAAAGACTCTAATCAGAATTGTTAATCATGATGAAGTAACGTTTAAGCCAAGTTAAAGTTCTGCAAATGGATTTCCTCAATTAGAAAGAGACGTTAATCTCCACTTCCAAGAGAGAAGATACTAATTGTGGTAAGTAGTCACTTCTAAGTGAAAAAGTCTACTGCAGAAGCTATTAATGGAATGGCGTAACTACATCTCAATATCCAACAGACTCAACGCTACTTCAACTCTACTTCAACTCCTATAAATAAGAGAAGAAATCTCATTCAGTATACACAAAAGAAATCACTAGCCAAAACTATACTGAAATTATATCACGCTCAAGAAAAACATCTTTGTTCTTCAAAGATTTTCACTAAGCTTTTGCTTATCAAGTGAAAAATTTGTTCTTAAGTTTGTAATATTTGCTTTCTTAGAAGCACTCTAGATTACACATCTTGTATCTATTTTTATTTGATTTCCTCAAGTGACTCTTTGTAGTCTGTAGACTTGAGAGGACTAAGAGATTTTCTTTTCTCTTAGGGGTTGTTTGTAATCTTTCAAGATTAGTGGATTAAGTCCTTGTTGAAGGCGAAATCACCTTGGCCGGGTGGACTGGAGTAGCTTTGTGTTATAAGCGAACCAGTATAAAATCATTGTGTGATTTCATTTTGCAAAAGCGCTTATTTTTCAAACAATTCAAACCCCCCCTTTCTTGTTTTTCTCACCTTCAGTAAGTGGGAGCTTGCAATGAAAGATGAGATGAAGTCTTTAATCTCCAACCAGACATGGGAACTAGTTGAGTTACCTAGTGGAAAGAAGGCACTTCACAACAAATGGGTGTATCGAGTAAAAGAGGATCATGATGGTTCTAAGCGATACAAAGTTCGACTAGTTGTCAAAGGATTTCAGCAAAAAGAAGGAGTTGATTACACTGAAATCTTTGCTCCAGTTGTGAAACTCAATACTATTAGGTCAGTTTTAAGTATTGTGGCCAGCAAAGAGCTCTACCTTGAGCAATTGGACGTGAATACTGCATTTCTTCACGGAGACTTAGATGAGGAGATCTACATGCACCAACCTGAAGGTTTCTTAGAGGAAGGGAAACAGGATATGGTGTGCAGATTAAAGAAGAGCTTGTATGGCCTGAAACAAGCTCCAAGACAGTGGTATATGAAGTTTGAAAGCTTTATGCACAAGGAAGGTTTCTAGAAGTGCAATGTCGATCACTGTTGTTTCTTCAAGAGATATAAGTCCAATTACATCATTTTGCTACTCTATGTCGATGATATGTTAGTAACAGGTCCAGATATGGATGAAATCAGAAACTTGAAGATGCAGTTATCAAAGGAGTTTGACATGAAGGATTTGGGTCCAACAAAGAAGATTCTTGGAATGCAAATCATGAGAGATAAGCAAAGAGGAATTTTGCAGTTATCTCAGGCAAAGTACATTAATCGTATTTTGCAAAGGTTCAACATGGGCAATGCCAAACCGGTTAACACACCTTTGGCAAGTCATTTTCGCCTATCCAAGGACCAGTCTCCTCAGACGGAGGAAGAAATAGAATTCATGGATAAGATTCCATATGCTTCAACCATAGGAAGTTTGATGTACGCAGTGGTATGTACTAGGCCAGACATTGGCCATGCAGTGGGAGTTGTAAGCAGGTTTATGGCAAATCTAGGAAAAGCTCATTGGGAAGCAGTCAAGTGGATTTTGCGGTATCTACGAGGTACTAAAAAGAAATGTCTATACTCTGGCAAAGGAGAAATAAAAGTACAAGGATACGTTGATGCAGACTTTGCCGATGAAGTTGATCACCGAAGAAGTACGACTGGCTATATATTTATTGTTGGTACTGGAGCAGTTAGTTGGATATCGCGAATACAAAAGATTGTTGCTTTATCCACTACTGAGGCTAAGTATGTAGCAGTCACAAAAGCTAGTAAGGAATTAATATGGCTTCAAGGATTGTTAACAGAGTTGGGTTTCATGCAGGAGAAGAGTGTTTTGTATAGTGACAGTCAAAGTGCAATACATCTAGCAAAGAATTCTGTATTTCATTCAAGAACAGAACACATTGGTCTTCGTTATCACTTCATTAGATCTCTTCTTGAGGATGAGGTACTAACATTGAGCAAGATACAAGGAAGTGAGAATCCAGCTGACATGTTAACAAAGGTGGTGACAATTGATAAATTGAAGTTGCGCTCTTCTTCAGTTGGCCTGCTAGAATAATAAATTGATAAATGTTGTTATTTGACCAAGGTGTGAAGACTGATTAAAATCACTCTTCAAGTGGGAGATTGTTAGTCAAAATAAAAGAGAGATAAAGAGAGTATGAAGGAGAAACAAGAAAAATAATAGTAAAGAGAAACAATAATGGTTATGAGAACATTAAGGAGATGTTAAATAATAACCATTCATCTTTCTTGTTTTACTCGCTATAAAAGTCTTGTATCTTTCATTTGTAATCATCAGAACATGATTTCAATAAATTCTTCTAGTACTACAACAAAAATGAGTTTAGGCAACAACTAGAAACCGTGGCCATATACATGAAAACCGTAGCATAAGACGTTAGACTACGATTATTCAGGCGTGGAATAAGCCGCTGTTGCCTATTCCAATAGACTACGGTTTTTGTATTTTAGCCCACTAAAATGTAAAGCGTTGCCTATAGTATGTGAATAGGCCGCGGTTTTTGAACTAGTTTTGGACCACGGTTTTGATTAAGCTACACAAATCAAACCGTAGTCTATTAGTTATAGCACAGTTTGTTTCCAACTTTAGTCTACGCTTTTGATTAGCTACATTTGTAAAATGTTGCTTAGTCTTCATACCACAATATTTATTATTTTATTTTATTTTAATTAAAAATGTCTGTTTAAATTTTAACAATCACAAACTTTATCAATATAATTATGTTAAATTAATGATAAATTTTACTGACAAATTACATTATCAAAATAATAAAAAAGTTAAAATAATGATAAATTAACATACAGAAATTCCACTATAATATAAAGTTAAATATACAATAATAAATACCCTAACTTATTAAATTCTAATCAATTCTTTTTACTTAAGGTTTATTGTATTTCTATATACATAATGATAGAGTCAACAAAATCATGAAACAAAAATATAAAGATAGTTATATTTTTGCTTTAGCTCTCAACTTCATGTGGATACGCAGTCCTAGCCTTAATTTCTATTGTCCCTAAAATAGAAAAAGCAAAAATTGTCCCTACAATAGAAAAAGCAAATATTGTCCCTGCAATCAAAATTCCAACATAACATTAGAAGTATTATCCAATACAAAAACAGTCGACAACAATACTATAACACTTAAGTAAATTTCTCGGCCACACTTCACAAGTGGAAAACACCCCATGAGTCCTAGTAAATAAGTGAGATTGCATCAAAACCTTGATAATAATTCATTAATAAGACAAGTTACCATGAGAGGCTAGTTATTCAGACAACAACCACCCTAAGTTGGAAGCCCAAAAGAACAATGACAGACAAATAATAATAGTGTAATAAAATAATCAACGTCTTCATGAGTACTTATAGGTGCTTGAAAAAATTAACCTTCTCCCATCGATTTTGAGAAGCCTGGCCAAATTGTTTTATTTGGAGTTCCAAATATTTTTAAAATTCGGAAAGGAAAAAAAATGTCAATATAGCAGGCAACAACCGTAATAAAATTGGTTAGACACAAGAAAACAAAATTTATAAGAGAAAAATGAAAGCATACATTCTACCAATTAATCGACACTTAGCATATAATTTATACAGTTGATCAAATTCTGTTTTTTTTCATTGAACAATGGTTTCTTAGACAATAGTTCGCCCATTATACAACCTAGAGACCAAGTATCAATAGTTGTTTAGTACTGTCTTGCCCCAAAGAAGAAGTTCAGCTTCCATGAGAAACACATAGATAATTCAATTTCCTCTATGAAATTTAATACTCAACCAGGGGACAACAAAGGACTACTATAAATCAGAACAACTAGTCAAAATTTGCTATTGGTCCATAAACCTACTCAATCTCAGAAATTTCTACATCTTGAATAGAGAGATAATTTATTCCAAATAGGGAATGATTCAAGACCAAACAATTAAAATCTAAAGCTTAAAAAAAATAGATTGAAAAAGAAAAATACTATTGATTGAAGATGGAGGAATCTAACCTTCAATAGACTGACCATGATAATGCATAAACCCTTATAGATCTTAGATGGTAAGAGACAGAGACAACAACATAACGATTTCGTTTACTTTTTCGACTTCCTTACAGCTTATGAGAAATCGACCCTCTTTTGAAATATATGAAAGACGAAAACAGAAAGGATTGACCATTTGATTAACTTAGTCTTTCTTGTTGCATGTGAGAAGAAACAATTTGAAATTTAGGATTTGGATGTGAGAAGAAACAATTTAGAATTGTTGCATGTGAGAAGAAACAATTTGAAATTTAGGATTTGGATGTGAGAAAAAACAATTTAGAATTTAGGGTTTGGATAAGAAGACGACACAAGACACTGTTTTGGGCTTTGAAGAGAGATATTTTTGTTTGAAAAAAAAATATGAACACAATACTTTATACTGTTATAAATTTTTTACTAAAAGTATTTTTTAATTGATATTAAATAAAATATAATAATTTTTACACATGATCAAATCAAATCATATCATTTTAATATTTGTGAGATATTTTATATAAGTTTAATGATGATGCTCTAACCGTGTAAAAAAATTACATTATATTTATCTTTTATCTCATTTTATATTTGTTTAAATATGATTTTTGTTCTCTTATATTTATCTCTTTGAATGAATTATTTTTTAAAGTATTAAATAAAAAGAATGGTTTTTTTATATTGTAAAAAAAATCATATCAGTCAAAAGTAAAAACATTTATTTTTATATTTTTTTTATTTTTACATTATAACAAATATTTTCAAATTTTTCTAAAACATCTTCATATTAGTAAGAGAAATCTTCACATTGTAAAAAAAATATTTTGTACTGAATATAACTTTAATTTTAGTAATTTTTTATTTTTTATTTTTTCCTTGTAAAAAAAATGAAAGATATCCCATTCAATTGCACAAAATCTTAAATTTCTAATTTTATTTTATTTTGTACAATTTTTTATATTTATGACCATATTAAAAGTTATTATAGATATTATTGAGAAAACTTATCAAATTTACAACAAATTTTTATTTAACTATAATTTTTATCAATTTTAAAAAGATTATAAATATTATTGTCAATTTTTTTTCTCTTTTACAATTCTTATCTATTTTAGAATAAATTTGTAATATTATTTTTATTTCATAAACTTTTTAATATTAAAAAATTCATTTTTTTTCATTCATTTAGTTAATCAGGAACGTTACATTTTTGAATATATTTGATTTATTATAATACATTTAAAGTTTTGAACATGAATAATTGGAATGTTTAACGGTGTAAATATTTTTGCTTTAATAAATAATAATAAATGTATTGTAACAAAATAGAAGTTATGTGTATGTTAGAGTGAAAATATTTCATGAACACTAATTCAATATATATATATATATATATATATATATATATATATATATATATATATATATATATATATATATATATATATATATATATATATATTTCATCAACATATAAGTTTGTATAGGTAGTTAATGTACACTAGTTTGAATTCCGAAATGGAAAAACTTTTAAGTTTTTTATATTAAATTCACAATTTTTTTTATCACAATTTTTTTAAGATAAAAAATGACCACACCTTCAAAACCATGGTTTAAAGTAAATAAGCAACGGTTTTAATATGCCAACACTTTCAAAACCGTAGCTTAAAGAGTATACACAACGGTTTTCATCCAAAATTTAGAAATTTATGGGGAAATTTTGTGTAGTTTCCTAACAATGTAAGAGAGGAATGTAGAAATATCATTTATGTTAATGTTTTTACCATTTCCCACCTTTCAATAATAGCCTAGGAGGCCATTTGGGCTAGGAAATGTCGTTCTTTTCATCTGAAAGATGACAGCTGTGATTACCTTTGATATGAACTCCTTTTATAGATCATAGAACCTGATAGGACTTACTCTGTGTTCTACAACCTTGAGATGGTATGATTGTTAGGCTTCTAGTCAGAAGTAAAATGTTAGTAAAATATTGAATAAAAATATTTGCAATATCCTTCTTTGTTTGTTGGAAAACTCCATTGGCATCTTTTATCTTAGAGATAATATTTCTCTTTTTTCTTTGGCTGACCTTTAAATGAAAAATCTTTGTGCATTCACTTTTTGCTCTTTGACTCAAATATTCTTCTTCTTTTTTAGAGTATCGTCCAAGGTTGCTCCGCTTTCCAGTTTCTCACATGTCTCTGTTTGGGGTTACAAGATACTACAATTTTAAGCTTGCCTTAAGAATTGTTTAAAGATAATTATAACATATTACTAGTGAGCAGGTAAATAATGAGGCAATATATAAGATTTAATTATTACAATATTAATAATTTTTATAAATTTAATATTATAATATTTGATGTCAGAATAAAAAAAATTGAGCCAAAATAATTTAATAATTATAGCACTTAAGTACTAAAATTTATTAGTGTTTGTGAACATGGGTGAGTTTATTCCAAAACAAACCTATTTGGTTAATGAGAAAGAGAAAAAAATAGTCATTCACTAACAAAACCGGGGATGACAATCTTAACCAACTTTATTTTGCAATATTCAAAATGATTTTGATCCCAATAACATTCAAGTTTCTAAATTAACAGTAGCTATAAATTATATATACAAGACTCTGATATCAGTGGAAGAATTTAAATGAATGAGACAAATACAAATTATAATATATTATTATATTATAAAATAATCAAGAATAATAAGAATGATGTGTCTTTTAAGATTTGAGAGATCGTCGTTGAGAGAATAAATATGAGAGGATTCTAGTACTTGTGAGCAGCATTTGAGGATGTTTCTCTAGGTGTCGGCTGGCATGCGTCGCTTTGGTTTTGCCTGAACGTGATGTGCATGTGATAATTAAATGCAATCTCATTATTAAAATGTTTCTCCATTTTCTTTGACGTGTGACCTGAAAAGGCATTGGGTGACATAATGCAACTTCCGTGTACTCATGTACACTTGAGTATAGTTGTCTTCCTGTAAGACCCCAATTTTGATCCTAAGATCCCTCATTAAATTTCATCATAAGCATTAGCTTTGGGATCATATCTTAGTATCCTCCTTACCCCTCCTTTATTGGGTTTGTTTTGGGAGAGATCACCAAGCATTTTGTGATTATATCATACTTGTATTTTATCATTTTACTAATAAAAATACCAAAAATATGTCTTTGTATTAGTCTAACTCTTTTGTAGGTATGGCATGATCTTATTGATTCATCAAGTCCACATCTAGGGTTTGAGACCCTCATGAACAAAGAGCACAACCAAGAATTGATTCAAGGATGGTTATGAATATCATATATGAGTCCCAATGATCTCTACTGTAGGTGCTTAATTGGCTGCATTGTATGGTAAAACACTAGCTGGATTCTAATGTCTTGACTGATGTCATGACATGCTGTGAAGGTGTTTGTGTGACTGCATTGTAGGTTAGAATATCTAGCTGTACTCTGATATCTTGACTGATGTCATGACACATTTGAGTAGTTTACTGCAGGATTAGCTAATACAGGATTTATTGAATGCCATATTGGATGTGGTGACATTCATCCCTGTCAGCAGATACTGAGGAATAGAACAGTTGGTGTTCTGTTAGACCTCAGTATTTATTTTCAGTCTGGTTATCAAGGAAATACCAGATCTGGCATAAGGCCTACTGTCTGAATGTCAATCTGGATGTTATGACATTCATCATTGACAGCATATACTGAACAATAGACAGAGTGGTGTTCTACTACACTTCAGTATGTTTATCAGTCTGTTCTTCAAGAGGATAACAGAACTGACTTAAGGCTAAATGTGTAAATGTCAAATTGGATGCTTTGACATTTATTAATGTAAGTTGTTACTGTAGAATGGACATATTGGTCCTGTACAGTTCAGCAAATTTGTACAGTCTGTTTTCAGGAAAAACAGACTTAACATATGGACCTTGATGTCAAGCTGAATGTTGTGACATTTATTCCTGACAGCATATGCTAGATTGTAGGTTGTTTAGTTTTTCTGTTTCAGCTTTTTCTCAGGCTATTCTTCAGGGATTCAACAGCTGAGAGAAAATCCAGGAAATCAACAACCAAGCTACATTTAATGAACCTAACAAATAACCTATTTGTTAGTAACCTAGATATGGAATTTAGGGGAACTCGTGTGTCCTTAAATTCAGGAGAATACAAGTACAAGGCCCAAGTACTGCAATATAAAAGGAAGTCATTCCTTCATTCAGAACTGGGGATTTTGAGGCGTGAAGATTTAGTGTGTCCATCATACTTCACTGCTGTATTTTTGTGAGTCTTGTATTAGACATATCTTGTAAGCCAAGCTATTATCACGTAGATGATTGCATTGGTATAGGTTGTTCATTAAGTTGTAAGTGTTGTGTCACTCTAAGCTTTTAAGCGTGAGTGCTGTGTATCTTGATTAAAGTTGTTAAGCACAATCAAGAGTTGTTTGAAGTGTGTCTTCAAAATTGTCTTTAATATTGATTAAAGGTAGTAATCACTGAGGTGATTGAGGGGGAGTGAGTAGGAACTCTGATCTTCGTGTAAGATTGAAATTGCATTGGGTAGGTATTAAGTGATAGGGTTAAACAGTTGGTTTAAGGTCTGAATTAATACTACTAATAGTGGATTTCCTCCCTGGCTTGGTAGCCCCCAGACGTAGGTCATGTTGGACCGAACTGGGTAAACAATTACTCGTGTTATTTACTGCACTTACTGTTTTCTGCATAATCCTTGTCTGCGCAGAATTGGATGTCATAACAACCCGTGTGACATCGAAAGTCTGTTAACTAGAATTTCAATTGGCATCAGAGCAGGCACCCTGCCTGTTAAGTTCTGGGTGAGATCTAGGGAAGTTACTTTCTAGTACCATGGACAAGGATGTAGGACACTCAAATAGACCACCCATGCTGGATGGTTCTAACTATGATGACTGGAAGCCTCGTATGATAGCCTTCTTAAGGTCTCTAGACAGCAAAGTTTGGAGAGTTGTCAACAAAGGATGGGAACATCCAACGAAGACAGGTGAGGATGGAGTCAGTGTGCAGATCCCTGAAGAATAATGGGACAAGGAGCAAGAGGCATTAGCCCTTGGAAATTCTAAGGCCTTGAATGCATTATTCAATGGAATAAGTAAGAACATCTTCAGACTAGTGCACCACTGTGAGTTGGCCAAGGATGTGTGGGATACCCTCAAGGTAACTCATGAAGGCACCTCCAAAGTGAAGATGTCCAAACTTCAGATGCTGACCACCAAGTTTGAAAATCTGAGGATGAAAGAGGATGAGACTATTCATGACTTTCACATGAATATTCTTGAAATTGCAAACACCTCTGGTGGCTTAGGGGAGAAAATGGCTGAAGAGAAACTTGTAAGAAAGATTCTCAGGTCATTACCTAAGAGGTTTGCCATGAAGGTCACTGCAATAGAAGAGGCTCAAGATATCTGCAAGATGAAGGTGGATGAGCTCATTGGTTCTCTCCAAACCTTTGAAATGGGCTTATGTGAGGATGCTGAAAGGAAGAACAAAAGCATAGCCTTTGTGTCAAATACTGAAGGGAATTCAGAAGAAGGAAACAGTGGAGGAAATGAAAGCATCTCAGAAGCCATAGCCATGCTTGGAAGACAGTTCACCAAGTTCATAAAGAAGGTTGATCAACAGGGTAGACCTAATGTCAAGAACTCTTCATATGACATCAGTAGAAAGTCAAAATATGAAGAAAAGGTCACCCAAGGCAAGGGAATCCAGTGCCATGGATGTGAAGGTTATGGTCATATTAAGGTTGAATGCCCTACCTTTCTCAAGATGCAAAAGAAAGGGCTATCTGCCACCTGGTCAGAAGAAGACACTGAGAGTGAATCTGAAGGAGAATCTGCTAAACATGTCACAGCTCTGACCAGTGTCTGTGCCTCAGAGGATAACTCAAGCGGAGATGAGCTCACCTTGGATGAACTTGCTGCCTCATATAAAGAACTATGTGTTAGAAGTGCAGAAGTATGTATCCAAGGAGAAAAGCAGAAGAAACTCATCAAAGAGCTGGAAGCTGAGAAACAGGAGCAGCTGAAAGTCATAGAGGGTCTGAATGGTGAGATTTCTTTGCTAACCTCTAAGCTAGACCAAATGACCAAATCCATCAGAGTGTTGAATAAAGGATCTGACACCTTGGAAGAGATTCTAAGGGTGGGACAGAAGTCAGGAACCATGTCTGGTTTAGGATTCGCTAAGAATTCTTCATCTGAACTCAAAAAGTCTAAGGCTGGAGTTCAGAAATTCAAGCAGAAGTCACATCCGATGTCTCAACATCAGAGAACCAGAATGAGTAACCATCAGAAGAAGAAATTTCAGAGATGGAGATGTCATTACTGTGGTAGATTCGGTCACATAAAACCCTTCTGCTATAGGCTGCATGGTTATCCAAACCAGACTTCTCAGGGCAGACCTAAGAAGAAGGTGTCTAAGCATAATGTCCCCATTAAGAAACAAAAATGGGCTGCGAATCAGACACCTCAAGTCAAACCTAAGCAGCAGGCATCTAAGCTTAATCTCTCCCTTGAGAATCAACAATGTGTTGCTAACCTTGCTCACACATCTCCAAGGGCACGTACAAGACAAGACTGGTACTTTGATAGTGGCTGGTCAAGGCATATGACTGGGATGAGCAACCTAGTGGTGAATCTACAACCCCCTACCACCAGGTTTGTGACATTTGGTGATGGAGCTAAAGGAGAAGTCAAGGGTGTTGGTAAGCTGGATTGTCCTGAAGCTCCAAAACTGAGTAATGTACTGTTAGTAAAAGGACTGACTGCAAATCTCATCAGCATAAGCCAACTATGTGACCAAGGATTCAATGTGGAATTCACTAAGGGAGGATGTGTGGTGTTGAATGGTTGTAATCAGGAAGTGATGAGAGGAGTCAGATCCAAAGATAACTGTTATCTATGGAAATTTAAGGACTCACTCTACTTCCCCAAGTGCCCCTTAGCCAAGGGAGAGCAGGAAAGGAAGCTGGGACATGGAAGACTTGGACAACTTCATGGAAAAGGAATAAAGAAGAGCATGTCCAAGGGAGCAATGAGAGGAATCCCATATCTGTCTTTGGATAAAAGAACAGACTGTGGAAAATGTCTGATTGAAAGCTGTGAGTCATTGGCACCTATTGGTCATCATACAAATGGTGTGGTAGCTAGGGATAAACAGATGTGTGTATTATTATCGTCTGCAGAAGCTAAATACCTAGCTTCTGGTAGCAGGTGGTCATCACTGGCATGGATGAACCTGATGCAGACTAAATATAATGTCACCCAGAATGTCATGACATTGTATGCTACTCAGTTTGACAATGGTAGGGGCAAAGAGGGAATGTGTACGTCTGAGAAATTATAGCAACTAATGAATTTAGTTAGCTACTGTTTATTAAGTCAACTTATTAAACAACAAATAGTGCACTCTGAGTGGTCAAAAATTAATAGACCTTACTCGTGCAACAAGTGTTCCACATCCTGTCGCTTTAACTCTCAACCGTCCAAACCCTCTCCCAAAGAAACCGTTCGACTCTCCTCCGAGATATTCAGCATGGCACACCAATCCGATTCCACCTCCTACACGACCCTGTCCGATTCCCCCAGCACTGAGTCGTGCAACCCTAACCGGGAGGAGTCTGCTGTTAACGCTGCAACGTCTTCTCATGCAAGAAGACCGAAAGAAACGGTCTCCAGAATCTCCTCAGTGGTCCCTTTGGACAAACCAACCAAGGAAGGATCGAGGTATGTGCATAATGCCATTGCATCTATTGTCACTAAGATCCTATCTGGTGATCAGGATGTTCCTGGGGTTTCCGTTCCCTTGAACACTATCATACCCGATAATGTTGCATGTCGAGAAACCGTAGTCGCATTAAGAAAGGATGTTTCTGAACAACCTGATGATCATGAGGGTTCTAAGAGTGATAAACCCTTAGACAAGGTGAGAGGTGAGAAGATCAACGTCACTCAAGATGTTGATGACAACCCTAGAGCTGACACAGTTAACCTAGAAGAGTTCTCTGATAATGAACTATTGACCTCAGTTGTTCCTAGCATAGCCAAAAGGGTTAGGACTAGGAGGGAGAAAAAGATTATGGTGCAGAGATCCCCAACCAAGTAGGTAGATGAGACAGCCTCTCCCAAGCAAAAGGTGACAGAGAGTGCACGCAAAAGGAAAGGTCATGGACCTGCAAAATCTTGGAGCAAAGAGGTGCCCGAGAAAATGAAGACCAAGGCTGTTGTGGTGGAGTCTGACTCAGATGTCCCATGTGATGTCACAACATCCCTGTCTAAGAAGAAGCCAACATCTAGCAAGCTGGCTGCTAGTGTTCCAGAGGTACCTATTGACAATGTGTCATTTCACTTTGCCTCTAGTGTGAACAGGTGGAAGTATGTCTACCACAAGAGGCTGGCTTTGGAGAGGGAACTGGCTCAGAATTCCTTGGAATGTAAGGAGATTGTGGACCTCATTAAAGAGGCAGGGATGATGAGAACTATGACTCAACTGCCAAAGTGCTATGAGACCTTGGTGAAGGAGTTCATTGTCAATTTGTCTGAGGAATATGTAGATGGGAAGTCCGGAGAATTCAGAAAGGTCTATGTGCGTGGCAAGTGTGTGGCCTTCTCTCCCTCAGAAATCAATCTGTATTTGGGAAGAGCAGATGTAGTGCAACCAGAGCTTGAAGTGACTGACAACCGAATCTGTCAAGTCATCACTGCAAATCAAGTCCGGAAGTGGCCTCTTAAAGGGAAGCTGGTGGCCAGCCAACTCAGTGTAAAGTATGCCATGCTACACAAAGTTGGAGCTGCCAACTAGGTGCCCACAAATCACAAGTCAACTGTGTCTGTGATGCTTGGAAAATTCATCTATGCTGTTGGAACCAAGGCAAAGTTTGAATATGGTACCTACATCTTTGATCAGACCATGAAACATGCTGGGAGTTTCAGTGTGAAGGGACCTATAGCCTTTCCTTCGCTCATATGTGGCATTGTGCTGAATCAATTCCCAAACATCTTGGCAGATAATGACTTTGTGAAAAGAAGAGAGAGTCCATTGGCCTTCAGTTACAAACTGTTCCTGGGTAAGCATGTCCCTGACATTGTCATGACTTCTGGAGAAACATCCAATGTTGGCAACCACCCAGATAAAGCTGCTGTCATTGCTGTGCTCAGAGAGACTTGCAAAGAGCTGGAGGCTAGGAAGCTCGCTTTGGAAAAGCTGATTTTTCAATTGGAGATATCTGCTGAGGATACAGATGGAGCTGCTAGGCAAAGCTCTGAGGGTGAGGAGGAGGCCAGTTCTGAGGAGGAGGCTGATGATGAGGCTGAGGAATAAATCCTTTTTTGTAATTCTGTCATTTGTGTGTAATTCTGTTTGTTATGTGGTTCTGTAATTTAAAGTGTTGCTTTGGCAACATTTTTGACAAAAAGGGGGAGTAACAGGTGATACCCCAGGGCAACAGATTATTGTGTTAAAACAGATATTCATGACATATTCAAGATTCCCTCCCCTACTATGCAGCTGATGTGTGATGAAGTTTTTATTTAACTTCTGTATGTGTGCTGCAACTAGAAGTTTTTATTCAACTTTTGTTTGTGTGCTGATGTGTGTGAAGTTTTTATTTAACTTCCATGTGTGTGAGTGTGCTGCCACTCTGAGTGTATTAGCTAGGTCTATTTCCTGCTAGATGTGTGATTTCCGATGCTATGAACTCTGTTGTGGGATCAAAGTGTTTTAGCCAAAAATTTGCCAAAGGGGGAGTTTGTAGGTGCTTAATTGGCTGCATTGCATGGTAAAACACTAGCTGGATTCTAATGTCTTGACTGATGTCATGACATGCTGTGAAGGTGTTTGTGTGACTGCATTGTAGGTTAGAATATCTAGCTGTACTCTGATGTCTTGACTGATGTCATGACACATTTGAGTAGTTTACTGCAGGATTAGCTAATACAGGATTTATTGAATGTCATATTGGATGTGGTGACATTCATCCCTGTCAGCAGATACTGAGGAATAAAACAGTTGGTGTTCTGTTAGAACTCAATATTTATTTTCAGTCTGGTTATCAAGGAAATACCAGATCTGGCATAAGGCCTACTGTCTGAATGTCAAACTGGATGTTATGACATTCATCATTGACAACATATACTGAACAATAGACAGAGTGGTGTTCTACTACACTTCAGTATGTTTATCAGTTTGTTCTTCAAGAGGATAACAGAACTGACTTAAGGCTAAATGTGTAAATGTCAAATTGGATGCTTTGACATTTATTAATGTAAGTTGTTACTGTAGAATGGACATATTGGTCCTGTACAGTTCAACAAATTTGTACAGTCACTACGCCAAAAACTGGAATAGACAGCGCACCTTAGAGGGCGCTTTCTTAAAGAAGCGCACTCTAAAGTGAAGAGAAAAAATAAGGAGCGAACAACTGGAATAGACAGCGCACTTTAGAGGGCGCTTTTGTAACAAAGCGCCCTCTAAAGTGAAGCGAAAAAATAATGAGGAAATGGAGGGACACCAATAGAGGGCGCGTTTATGAAAGCGCCCTCTAAGGGTACCCTTAGAGGGCGCTTTTAAAAAAGCGCTCTCTAAGTCCATGTACATTTCCAGTTTATAAGGCGCTTTTGGAAAGCCTTAGAGAGCGCTTTTAGAAGCGCCCTCTTAGGCCCCCTTTAGAGGGCGCTTTTTTTACACAAGCGCCCTCTAAGGTCCCCTTTATTAAACATTAAAATTATAACATATATACTGCATGTCTCTTTATTTTCCCTCTCTATATGCTATTTCGTTTACGTAACTGGGTTTTCTCTCTACTGCGATTACTCTCGTCCTCCGTTCGTTCTCCCTCCCTCACCGTCGTCGTCGCCGTCGCCTTTTTCTGCTGCTGCGTTCACGTTCACTGAGTTATCTGCGTCCACCGTCGCTGTTCACTTTCTTCTCCATCGTTACCGTCACCTTGAAGGTATTTCTCTTAATAGTTTGTATTTTCAGGTGTTTGATTAGGGCATTTTCTAAACTGAGTTTTACATTTTGTGCATTATGTTGATTAATGTTGTTTAGGGCAAACGAGCACTATATGGTGTTCATGAGCACCTTGTTGTAAGGTTTTTTATTTCTGATTGAAAACTGATGTCATTTGGAGTGTGTTTGAGCTTGTGCTTGGAAGTTTGATGATTATGGATGCAAGTTTGTTCATGTTCCAAACACCATAAGTTTGCATTGGTCTTTTGTATGCAGTAGGTGTGTGTGAGTTTGTATTCAATAATGATGAAAAAAAGAGAGAGTTTAGATTGTTGTAACATGAGAGAAATGGAAGGTATATGAATGTGTTTTTTGTGTAGCTTCACGAATATGGTCATTGTCTTACTTGGGTCTTATTGAATCATTTCTATATTACAGATAAAATGGCTAACCAAGACGATACCCATGACGCGAGTGGATCACGTAACAATGTTGAAAAAGAAATCAAACGAGGATTGACTGTTATGAAGTCAATCATTCATGCAAGAGACAAGGGTGAAAAATTCGAAGTACATTGGAGTGCTGAAGACCAACTAATTGAGCCTAACGGTTCAATGTTGGCAAGTTACATTGGTTCCCTTGTTCGACAACATATTCCGATTACATGTGATAATTGGAGAAGTCCGGAATTGAAGGTTGGCAAAGAAAAAATATGGTCCGAGATACAGGTACTTACCATATATTGTTATATGTTTTTTTGTTGACTATTTGTTGACCATATATTGTTATAATATTACTTATAATAACACACTCCATGTGTATGTTTTTTAGAGATCCTTTCACATCGATGAAAGCCGGCAAAAATATTGTATTCAATTGGCCGGAAAAAGACTCCGAGGATTTCGATCCTTTTTGTCCAACAAATTTCTCAAGGATGAGGAAGGAAAATTTGTTGAAGCAGAATGGCCAATGAAGTATGCGGAGATTATTTCAGCCGAAGAATGGGATAACTTTTTCGCCAAACGAAGAAACGAAAAATTCCATGTAATGTCTATTAATTATGGTATTATACAATTGTTAAGTTACTTGGTTCTAATATGCCTTAAACTTTTTTATCCAGGAAGTAAGCGACAAAAATCGGAAAAGGGCATCAAAACCCACGTATCCGTACAAAAAAGGGCATACGGGATATGCACGGTTACAACAAAGAATTGTGAGTATATTCAAATGCTATGAGCTTAT
Source organism: Lathyrus oleraceus (assembly GCF_024323335.1). NCBI lineage: Eukaryota > Viridiplantae > Streptophyta > Magnoliopsida > Fabales > Fabaceae > Lathyrus > Lathyrus oleraceus. Next base: position 335,481,858 of record NC_066584.1, on the reverse strand, counting down.
ACATTGTCACAATATGTTATAATTGATGATCTTATAATCTGATTCAATGTGTAGCTAGCCGAGGAGAAAAGTGACGCAACATCTCTTCTGGAGCACGTATTGTGGAAGGCTGCTCGGGTTGGGAAGGATGGGGCTGTCGTTGAAGCGGTTCAAAATGTTTATGACGAATGTGTAAGTATATGTAACATTATTTCTTTAATTATATCGAAAATTTTGTTAGACATATAATTCATTTTTAATCTCCTCTAATAATATTTCAGGAGACTTTATCCCAAACCTTACCTTCAACCGAGGTCCAGGATTGCAGGAGCGTACTTAGTCGAGTACTAAATGTTCCTGAGCATTCCGGTCGTGTGAGGGGTAAGGGTTTTGGTGTGACTCCGTCGTCATTTTATAAAAAACCAAAAACAAAAAATCCTACCAACAAAGAGGTGATGGAGACCTTGGCGGAGTTAAGGGCACAAGTACTCGAACTGCAAAAGGAGAATGCAAGGTATAGAGAGGAAAGGTGCGGTTTCGAGGCAAAAGATACTAGTGACCGAGCTAGTATCAATTGTCAACCGAAATTTCCCGAGGTAATTATATATGTTATTATGAAATTAAAATAGCACTTTTTTACTTGACACATATACACGTTAACAATAACATTTATTATTGGTTTAGGGCATTACACCTTGTCAGCTGTATCTATCGTCACCAACTTATCGCATAGTTGGCAAGGGAAAAGTGCACAACACTTCGGGTGAATTACTTCACCATAATCCCCTCCCGGTGGGATATATGAAAGTTTCGGTTGACCTTGTATTAGATACCGACGCGCTTCTACCATTACCTGACGTTGTTTCAGAGACAATGTTGATGCGAGATGCAGTCGGATCCTTTGTTGGATGGCCGTCAGATCTAATTTTCCCAGATGCCGAGGTATATATGTTCTAAATGATTATGAATATTTAGTATTCACATTTCAATTCAGCTACAATTATGATATTTAATCAATCCTTATTACATGGTAATGTGAGACTCCTACAAGACCCACACATAAAACTGGTAAAGGGATTTCAAGACGCATCGAGTCGGTTGCATCTCAAAAAGAGGTACAAATATATATACCCATTGAATTATATACGCAACGATTCTGTTGCATCACAAAAAGTCATGATTTAATTTATATGAATTTTTAGGTTCCCGGTCGAAAGTTGAAAAAAGCTGGTAAGGATATTCCAACGACGTCCGGGACAAAATCTCAAATTATGATGCGTCTTGAGAAAATGGTGGAAGAGTCCGATATTATGCACGTCGCCATCCGTAGTGTAGATTTTGATGAAGGTGTTTTCGGAATTGCTCATTCCGAAATAATTGCAAAGGAGGACATGCAACAACTTTTTGAACACGAAGAATTGGGCATCGCTGTCATTCATACATACATATGGTACTCCGATCAATCTATTATTTACTTAGTTGAACAATTTATTTACACATTTCAATGAGTAGTCTAATGTTTATTATGTTTTTATTTAAGGTATATGTATGACACATTGATGCGGGGAACTGAATTGTGTAACCGATTCAATTTTATTGCTGCTTCCCGTATCAACACAACGTTTATAACGAAAAATCCAACATCCGTAAAGAATGAACTAGTCGATAGATTCATGGCGGCCGGCGATAATACTACACCCAGTTTGTATTTTTTACCGTTTAATTCTGGCAACGGGTTAGATTTTCTTTCTAATAATTTCATTCTAATCTATGTATATCTTTTACGTAGAAAATTTTAATGCATCTAAATTTTTGTTTTATTTTACAGTGCTCACTGGGTGTTGGTTGCTATGGATCTTTCGAGACTAATGGTGTATTATCTCAATTCGTTATCGGGTGATTGGAGTAAATATCCGAGTATGAAGAAGACGGTTGACGCGTAAGTGAAATTCCCCTAAATATTCGTGTGTATTTGTATATTTAATTATGTCTGTCAGATTGATCTCAATATACGTTTTTATTTTGTTAGGGCAATACTAAAATTTAGATCGAAAAAGAATTATCGTAATAGGAAGGACATTACCTGGGTCAGAGTTCAGGTATATATTAAGTATCTTATTTTTGCTTATAATAGTGTTTGTTTTTTGCTTATAATATTGTTTGTAAGAAATTAACTATATATATATATTGTTTGTTTTTTTGTGTAGTGTCCTCAGCAAAACAATTCGGTCGATTGCGGATTTTTTGTATTGAGATTTATGAGAGATATCATTGCGTTGAATCGTATAGACATCCCAAAAATGGTATGGAATAATAACTTAGGGTTTACTTTAATATTATCGGATATTTCATCTAATTTGTTACTAAATCATGAATATGTTTTATTCTCTTAATTGTAGTACTTTGACGAATACAAATCTTACTCAAGAGCCCATTTGGATGAAATGAAGGATGAATTGTGTCAATTCATTATTGATCAAAGAATCATATAGCTAGGTTGTATATTGTTGTACATATATGTATGGAATGTTGTTGTTGTATGTTGTTGTTGTAATATGTTGTATATTGTTGTTGTACTTTTACTAAATCATGAATATGTTGTTGTATATTGTTGATCAAAGAATCATATATTAATGTTGTATATATGGAGGATTAATGTTGTATATAAATGGATTCATGTTGTA